>NC_056751.1:384392209-384490768 GCF_019279795.1 Protopterus annectens | reverse complement strand
TATATATAATGTCATTAGAAGGTACCAGAATACAAGGATAATAAAATGAAAATCATACAGAACAAAGGATCAGCTATTATTAAACAAAGCCATAATAGAAAGCTGTAAAAAAGTGGGCAGAAGCTAATTATGACACGGATAGAGTGTGAAAAAGCATTTAACAGCATTTCAGTGCATACAGATATATAAAATGTACCCTAAACTGATACATTTCGTAGCAGTCATATGAAACAATGGCATACAACTTTGCAAGTGAGTCACAGTAACAGGAAAATTACTATCTCAGAGATAATCATTCTCGACAGAATTGTTTAACTTTGCCCATAGCTCATTAAGCTGTTAACAGATTCGGCTATGATAGTAGCTTGACTTCCAGAAGACAGATTTGTCAATAACCTCTTAAAGTGGGGGAAAAAGACAAATGTGGTACAGAACTAGAAAGAGTTGCACATCTTTTCTTATACCCTCAGACCTCATAGTAATTGGAAAACTATCTCAAAGATCAAAAATCCAAAGAGAGATATTCCAAAGTGATCCTTTATCATGAAAACTGATTAGCCAGACCCATAACTCATCAAGCTATTAACAGACTAGGCTATGGTTACAGCTTGGCTTCCAGAAACCAACTTTGCCCAGTGACCTCCTATGCACCTTTTGTGGATGGTTTAAAACTGAGTAACTGTTAGACAATCGACTGAAAGCACAACTACAAATGGAAAAAATGTTTCTGGATGGTATAACCTTTGGCACTGATAAATGTAGAACAGCAACATTTACGACAGGAAAAACTGAAGCATCAAGAAAATATCAACCTGGGAGAAGAATGTGACAAAAGAACTTGAGCAAGAACTACACAGCAACAGAGGAATAGTCAGAAACATGGCATGAACAAATAGCAACAACTACACAGGAACAGAGGAATAGTCAGAAACATGGCATGAACAAACAGCAAGAACTACACAGGAACAGAGGAATAGTTAGAAACATGGCATGAACAAATAGCAAGAACTACACAGGAACAGAGGAATAGTCAGAAACATGGCATGAACAAATAGCAAAAACTACACAGCAACAGAGGAATAGTCAGAAACATGGCATGAACAAATAGCAAGAACTACACAGGAACAGAGGAATAGTCAGAAACATGGCATGAACAAATAGCAAGAACTACACAGGAACAGAGGAATAGTCAGAAACATGGCATGAACAAATAGCAAGAACTACACAGGAACAGAGGAATAGTCAGAAACATGGCATGAACAAATAGCAAGAACTACACAGCAACAGAGGAATAGTCAGAAACATGGCATGAACAAATAGCAAGAAATACACAGCAACAGAGGAATAGTCAGAAACATGGCATGAACAAATAGCAAGAACTACACAGCAACAGAGGAATAGTCAGAAACACGGCATGAGCAAATAGCAAGAACTACATAGCAACAGAGGAATAGTCAGAAACATGGCATGAACAAATAGCAAGAACTACACAGGAACAGAAGAATAGTCAGAAATATGTTCTGAACAAATAGTAAGAACTACACAGGAACAGAGGAATAGTCAGAAACATGGTATGAACAAATAGTAAGAACTACACAGCAACAGAGGAATAGTCAGAAACATGGCATGAACAAACAGCAAGAACTACACAGGAACAGAGGAATAGTCAGAAACATGGCATGAACAAATAGCAAGAACTACACAGGAACAGAGGAATAGTCAGAAACATGGCATGAACAAATAGCAAGAACTACACAGCAACAGAGGAATAGTCAGAAACATGGCATGAACAAATAGCAAGAACTACACAGGAACAGAGGAATAGTCAGAAACATGGCATGAACAAATAGCAAGAACTACACAGGAACAGAGGAATAGTCAGAAACATGGCATGAACAAATAGCAAGAACTACACAGCAACAGAGGAATAGTCAGAAACATGGCATGAACAAATAGCAAGAACTACACAGGAACAGAGGAATAATCAGAAACATGGCATGAACAAATAGCAAGAACTACACAGGAACAGAGGAATAGTCAGAAACATGGCATGAACAAATAGCAAGAACTACACAGCAACAGAGGAATAGTCAGAAACATGGCATGAACAAATAACAAGAACTACACAGCAACAGAGGAATAGTCAGAAACATGGCATGAACAAATAGCAAGAACTACACAGGAACAGAGGAATAGTCAGAAACATGGCATGAACAAATAACAAGAACTACACAGGAACAGAGGAATAGTCAGAAACATGGCATGAACAAATAGCAAGAACTACACAGTAACAGAAGAATAGTCAGAAACGTGGCATGAACAAATAGCAAGAACTACACAGTAACAGAGGAATAGTCAGAAACATGGCATGAACAAATAGCAAGAACTACACAGGAACAGAGGAATAGTCAGAAACATGGCATGAACAAATAGCAAGAACTACACAGTAACAGAAGAATAGTCAGAAACGTGGCATGAACAAATAGCAAGAACTACACAGTAACAGAGGAATAGTCAGAAACATGGCATGAACAAATAGCAAGAACTACACAGGAACAGAGGAATAGTCAGAAACATGGCATGAACAAATAGCAAGAACTACACAGGAACAGAGGAATAGTCAGAAACATGGCATGAACAAATAGCAAAAACTACACAGCAACAGAGGAATAGTCAGAAACATGGCATGAACAAATAGCAAGAACTACACAGGAACAGAGGAATAGTCAGAAACATGGCATGAACAAATAGCAAGAACTACACAGGAACAGAGGAATAGTCAGAAACATGGCATGAACAAATAGCAAGAACTACACAGGAACAGAGGAATAGTCAGAAACATGGCATGAACAAATAGCAAGAACTACACAGCAACAGAGGAGTAGTCAGAAACATGGCATGAACAAATAGCAAGAAATACACAGCAACAGAGGAATAGTCAGAAACATGGCATGAACAAATAGCAAGAACTACACAGCAACAGAGGAATAGTCAGAAACACGGCATGAACAAATAGTAGGGGCAATGGGACTAATAAGAATTTTCAAACATATTTAAATATGCCTCTAATACATGCAACCCATATGAACTGCAGGAGGAAGAAATTCTGTGTACAGTGCAGGTGCTGAGAAGAGCACTCTTGGCTTACATCAAAGACCGAAGCAATACTAATTGATGATTACTGTACCTTGATACAGGAATGTAGTCTATTACAGTCATGGTAATTGAAACTCAAAAAAACTAAGTTTATTAGAATTATTTTAAAAAAGAGAAAAAAACTACAGCTATCATAGAAATGGTGTGAAGGATTTGATGACCCATCCTTTTCCCCACTCCCCTAATACCTTATGTGTAATGATGCTAGTAGTAGCATGCACAAGGATGTCAGAACCCCCCCCCCCCCCACACACACACACACACACTGTTTGGCTGACATTTTCTGTCAAAGGCCCTCAAACAAAGCACAGGAAATCCTCTTCCTCAATGATCCTGAAAAGAGGAAAGCCATGCATTACTGCTTACCCCCCCCCCAGCCTGATTAACTCTGTGGCTCTAGGTTGGCTACCTGAACTCAGGTCACCATCATCACAAATAGGAATCCCACTTCTGCAAAGGCAGGCCAGCTCAGGTGTCAGGAAAAAAGATGCCACTGTTAATTTTAAAATAACAAGAGGTTTTACTAAACTGCAGTCTGCTAATCAGCATCAAAAGCATGTCCTCAGGGAAACCTGCTTTGGGCGCAGAAGAATTAAGAGTTCCTAGAGCACGTGTTAAATTTGGTGCAGCAGGAAGAAGGCAATTAACAGGTTCTAGAGAACAAAAGTATTATTTGGCAGACTTAATGCAGCCTGCCTTGTGAAGAATGATAACCCATGCAATGTTTTACCAGGTGAGCTGAACGACCGTGAATTGTGGTTAATAATAAAACTGGTTTAACTGAGTGTGAAACAAGTAAGACATTTGCTGAATGACATGGGTCAAATCTGTATTCAGAGCCAGAAATTAGCAACTTCTAAAAAGTATATCAGAATAGCAAAGTAGTGAGGCATAACACAGGCTTGAATCTGACTGACTTTTGCTGCAGTGTGCATTCCAACACTATTTTGAAGTAGCGAACCTTCGATCTAGTGTATGGAATCCATATATATATATATATATATATATATATATATATATATATATATATATATATATATATATATATATATATATATAAAATATATTATCATTATACATCATGTTTTCCTTAAGGTTTTTATTACAGATTGTACTGCAGATCTAACAGCCTTGCAGAGTTCCTTCCATCTGTTCCAATTGTTTTGGCCAAGAGAGAAAATCTCAGTACCAAAGCATGCCTGATAGATTTTTCCAGTGTAATTTCTCTCATGTAACTATATATAGTCACTTTATGTAACCTCAACATATAACAAATACAATGAATGCACCCCTATATCCTAGCACACTAATGATGATTCGTTTAGCCAAACTTTCATTATTATTTCCTTGAGTAACTGCATTTTCATGTCTTCTGGAATATACTTTTTAAACTGTAACCATTTGCCTTATGAAATAGATGGCTGTGCAACAACCCATGAAACTTCTAAATCTTCCTCTAAAAAAGATTTCCTTTTGTTCCTTGAGATACTCTTTACGCAACAGATCAAAAATGTGCATCTGCTTGTGAAACAGAGGCTAAAGCTACAGCGTAGTGTGAGTCATGTGATTCTGTCATCAGTCAGCCTGAAGTAAATCTTTTTACTGAAAGCATCTCATGTATGTATGTGTATATATCTATCTATCTATATATATATATATATATATATATATATATATATATATATATATAAAATGCCTGTTGCATGATTAGCTTGATACTGGATAATCTTTACTTGTGTACAAAAACAACGCGATATTAGAAATAAAGTTACATGGCAACAGAACTTATTTATTTATTTATTTATTTTATTTTACATTTGTTTATTGGGAAAGTCCGACTGGACACAGGTCTTTTTTTAGAACAGGCCCGGGGAGAAAAGCTCCAAATACAGAGCGTACGTATTCTATCAGTCAGTTATGTTTACATAATGCAATTTGGAATACATAGTAAAAAATATGTATACATAGTTTTTAACAGTGAAAAAGCTAGCTACATGTGCATGCAGTATTTTGTTTTTGACATATAGCAGTTTGTATATGTTTTAAAATGATGAATAATTGCATATTTAGTGTGCTATGCAGATTACATGATTTCAGAGCTGTGGATTAAGGACAACTACATATAACAGGTGGGTGAAGGTAAATGAAAGAAGTGTGAATAAGGAAGAAGTATATTAGTGGGGAGCTAATGAGTTGGGAGAGAGGAGTAGGTAGTATAATGATTAATCAGGGGTTTCAGAATAACAGAGCCAGGTTGCTGAAGGTGAATTTTAGCCTGTGGATGTTATAAATGTTAATATGGGAAAGTGGGAATCAGGGGTAATTAAAGTAGGCTAGAGAAGGGAAGAGGTACCTTAGCAGCAGTAGCAAACAGCTGTGAGAGGAGGGAGTGAGTAGAAATAAATATAAGAGATTAATCAGAGTTGTCACAATTACAGAGCCAAGATTGCTGTAGGTGGGATTTTAGTGCTGTTTTGAAGGAGGGAGAGGAAGTGGTGGCTGAGATGTTGGGGGGAAGGTTGTTCCACTGCCTGGCAACAGTGTTGCTATACAGGGAAATAGCTGCAGAATTATTGGCTTTGGCCACATCTAATAGGAGTTTTTGATTGGATTGCAGGACTCTAGATTTGGTGCCTGTGTGAAGTAGGTTTTGTAGAGCAGGGTTTTTTTTCAGGGTAGTGAAGTAGTTTGTGGGTTATTGTAAGTTGATTATAAAGAATAAGGTTGGGAAGTTTCAGCCAATCAAGTGTTTTAAGGGTAGTGCAGTGGTGTGTTCTGTGAGGTTTATTGGTTGCAAATTTGGCAATTTTATTATAACATGTTTGCAGTTTGGAAAGGTCGGATTTTCTGAGATTGGTGAATATTGGTGAGGTGTACAAAAGAGTGGAGATGAGATGGGTACATGCAATAGTGGTCCTGGTGGAATCTGTTAAGAACTGTTTGTTCCTGTAGAGCATAGCAGGTTTCTTATGTACTTTCTTTATGGTATTGGATATACGTAAGTCAAATTTCCTGTTGCTGCCAATAGTAATCCCTAGTAGTTTGGTCTGGCTGACAAGAGATATGACTGTGTTATTACTGGAGGAGTTATTGAATGTAATGTTATGAGAAGTGTGTTGTGTGGGTAGAAACATAATAAGCTGGGTCTTATTGGGATTTAATATTAATTGTGATTCTGAGAACCAACTTTCAATAGCAAGAAAAGAGGATTGGGTTTATTGTATCTATCAATATAGTTAACATTGGGCAAAGAATGATTGATTTATATCTAGAGGAGTTCCTTTTGGACAACAGGACAGATATGAATTTGTACAATTTTTTGAGAGTGGAACATCCAGTACTTGCCACCATAGTAGGGATCCCAAAGATCCATAAAAGTATTGAAGATCCCCCTTATAGGCCCATTATTTCCAGTAGTAGGTCTAAGACATTCCCATTTGGGAAAGTAATAGATGGATAGTTAAAACCAATATATGATAGAGTGCATCATATAGTGAAAGACTCATGGGACTTTTTGGGAAGGTTAAAACTGGAAATTTGGAAGGGTTAGTGTTTGTAACCATTGATGTGGTGGATTTGTTCTCCTGCATCCCAAAGAAAGAAGGATTAGAAAGGTTTAGTAACAGTATTCAGAAGTACATGAACTTTGAGTGGGAAAAGCCTAGTTTAATTTGTGAGATTATGTCTATAGTACTGGATTTTAATTACATCTGGTTCGAGGGTGAATACTATAGACAAAAAAATGGGGTAGCCATGCAAATATGGTGTTACTGGACTGGGAAAGTGAACATATTTTGGATAGTCAGTATGCTAGTTAAGTGTATATGCTAGGGTTCCTATCAGTTTGTCGAAACATCAGCAGTTTGAACATCATATGTTCAAACTGTGACGTTTGAAAACCGATTATCGTGAAGCTGCGGAACACCGAATTCTTTCCCAGGGAAAGAATTTGGTGGGCCGTTTCTGTGGCTTCACAATATTCAGCACTGTGGTGGAAAGTTATGGGTCAGGTTCAAGTAAGTGTGCGATTGAGCGGATGTTAGGGTTGGGCGTGGGTTAGGTGAGTTAGGGTTAGGGCACAGGTGAGATGGGTGTGCAATAGTGATAGACTTTAGGGTTAGGGCACGAGTGGTGGGTGTGCGATAGTGACAGACTTTAGGGTTAGGGTGGGATAAGTGAGTTAGGGTGCGGGTCAGGTGAGTGTGCGATAGTGATGGACCTTAGGGTTAGGGTTTGGGTTAAGGTAAGTGGATATATAGTAGTGTATGTACAGTTTAGTGTAGAGTTAAATGTAGGATTTTAAGTGTATGTGTGTGGATTGCTGTTTTATTGGTGTGCTTGTGTTGTGTGTGTGTTTCTTGGAACAGTGATTTTTTTTCCCTTGGAAAAAAAATCACTGTTCTAATACTTTGATATTTTTACACTTCGAGGTTAGAAGTTTGAACATATGGTGTTTGAACTTCAGCCATTTCGTTGAAGTGATATGGACCCTATGTGCTACACTAGGTTTTTGGATGATATTTTTATTTTATGAGATGGTACAACAAGTGAAGTAGATGCATTTGTGAAGTATTTGAATGACATCAGTAGTTATTTAAAATTCACCCATAGTAGTAGCACAACAGGGATAGCATATTTAGACAACTTTGTTTTGAATGGGACAGCAGGATTTAAATCCAGAATATATAGAAAAGGAACCTTAGGTAACTCATATTTAGAATACACTAGTTGTCAACCCAGCAAGTCAAAAAAAGAGCATCATTAAGGGTCAGTGGATAAGAGCTGAGAGACTGACATCTGATTTCAATGAAATGAAGAAGGAGTTAGAATATACAGGAATATTATTTGGAGAAAGGGGTTATCCCAGATATTTAATTGATGATGTCACTCAGTATGTATAGGGTGGCCACGGTGGTGCAGCAGTTAGCGTTGGCGCCTCACAGCAAGAGGTTCTCCAGTTCTATCCTTGGCTGGGGTGCCTTCTGTGCGTAGTCTGCATGTCCTCCCTGTGGTCGCGTGGGGTTCCTCCGGGTGATCCGGTTTCCTCCCACATCCCAAAGACATGCTGTAGGTGGATTGGACACTCTAAATTGGCCCTAGGCATGAGTGTATGCGTGTGTGTGCCTTCTGTGGAAGGTTGGGCGCTGGGCTGGCAACTCGTCACTGTAAAACTCCACTATCAATCATGAGCAGACAGGTGATCCACTGTGGCGACCCCTAACCGGGAAAAGTCAAAAGAAGAAGAAGAAAATGTTACTCAAAATGTACTGAGAGAATGGGGGAAAAATACAAACCACTTCTTGGTATTGGGTTACAGAAATACAGGGGAGAACATGAGAATGAGAAGGAAAATTTATACCATAGGGCTTGTGTAGTGGAGTACAGTCCATATGTGAGGGGATAAAGAAAATAATGAGACAAAATTGGAACATTCTAAGAAGTGATAACTTGGTTTACAGCAAAGTGGGTACAGGGCCTATGTATGTTTACAAGACTGGGTCTAACCTAAAGAATAGGTTTGAGAGAATGAAAGGTACAACAAAGGGTGACACTGGAGATGGGTACACCAAAAAATGTGAGCAGTGTCAGCAGTGTAAGGAGATTATAGAAGAGAAATTACTTACATTAGGGGATGTCAACCACGCTAGAGTAAGGTTTAAGAAAGGGAGTTTTTTTAACTCAACATGTCATATAGTTGGCCAAGGGTATGGCGTGTCTGAGTTATTATGTGGGCAAAACGGACAGACAATTGAGGAATAGGATATATGATCATACCTACTGTATAAGGAAAAAAGATAAAAACAATGTTTTGTGTAGATACATACTTATATAAAATGTAAGCTATGTGTTTAATTTTGGAACTTTAGAATAGGTAAAGGTGAATTTAAGGGGAGGAAATGTCAAGGTCAAATTAGCAGAAAAAGAGGTCAAATAGCAACTTCGGTTAAATGCAACTAAAGAACCTGGGTTGAATGACTATATTCCCACTAAACCAATCTTGGATGCAAGGATATGAATGACATGTTGCAGTAGGTATATGTACACAAGGATATGAATGACATGTTGCAGTAGGTATATGTACACAAGGATATGAATGACATGTTGTAGTAGGTATATGTACACAAGGATATGAATGACGTTGTAGTAGGTTTATGTACACAAGGATATGAATGACATGTTGCAGTAGGTATATGTACACAAGGATATGAATGACATGTTGCAGTAGGTATATGTACACAAGGATATGAATGACATGTTGTAGTAGGTATATGTACACAAGGATATGAATGACATGTTGCAGTAGGTATATGTACACAAGGATATGAATGACATGTTGCAGTAGGTATACATACACAAGGATATGAATGACACGTAGTAGGTATATGTACACAAGGATATGAATGACATGTTGTAGTAGGTATATGTACACAAGGATATGAATGACATATTGTAGTAGGTATATGTACACAAGGATATGAATGACATGTTGCAGTAGGTATATGTACACAAGGATATGAATGACATGTTGTAGTAGGTATATGTACACAAGGATATGAATGACATGTTGCAGTAGGTACATGTACACAAGGATATGAATGACATGTTGCAGTAGGTATATGTACACAAGGATATGAATGACATGTTGCAGGGATATAAATGACATGTTGTAGTAGGTATATGTACACAAGGATATGAATGACATGTTGTAGTAGGTATATGTATACAAGGATATGAATGACATGTTGTAGTAGGTATATGTACACAAGGATATAAATGGCATGTTGTAGTAGGTATATGTACACACAGAACAAAGTTAGAAACAAGTGAATAGAAAAAGAAAAAAAGAAAGCTGGTACAATAAGAAAGGAGGCAACATGTCAGGATATAACGTTTAAATAACAATGTTGAGTGTTAAAGATGCGTACATTTTTTTAACACAGCACAAATGTGCACTTTTATATGTCATATATGTTTTTTTTTTTTACAAATGTAGTTTATACTATATAACAAAAGTGTAGTATTGTTTTCTAAAGAAGTACATTTTTTACCATAGAACAAATTAACATTTTTATATGTCATATAATATGTTTTTATACCTAAATGTGATATACACAAGGGCATGTGATTGTCTTACAGGCATACTTAGAAACTGTATGGTTACAGGGTGTAATTCAAAACTGTGCAGGTTGAATGAGTAGAATTAATGAATATTTATAAAGTTATGTTTTATTCATGTGAAGGTTAATTGATTGAACATTCCCACTGGATCTTGACTTTTTTTAAAATGTATTATATAGGGGGAGCTACACCCATTTCACTGTTCTGATGAAGTCTGCAGTTAGCAGATGCAAGCACTTAACCTGTGTATAAAATAGTTTTAACCCTCAGGGGTTCGTTTTTATTTGTTAATCTCCTACCCTGTGCGTGGCTGTTGAGCGTTCCCTGGCTCCTAAATTAGTATTTAAATTTGTGCATACTTCTTTTACCTAATTTCTCTACATCCGGCTCTGTCCTGCTGGACTCCAAAGACCAACTTTACTCACTTACCTAACCCTGCTTGTGTAGCTCCTCATCTGGGTAACCAAAGTACCCCCCTGGATTGCAAGCCAAGTTAAACTAAGATTTTGTGCATACTTCTTTTACCCAATTTCTCTACCTCCGGCTCTGCCCTGCTGGACTCCAAAGACCAACTTTATTCACCTACCTAACCCTGCTTGTGTAGCTCCTCACCTGGGTAACCAAAGTACCCCCCTGGATTGCAAGTCAAGTTAAACTAAGATTTTGTGCATACTTCTTTTACCTAATTTCTCTACCTCCGGCTCTGCCCTGCTGGACTCCAAAGACCAACTTTACTCACCTACCTAACCCCGCTTGTGTAGCTCCTCACCTGGGTAACCAAAGTACCCCCCTGTATTGCAAGCCAAGTTAAACTTAAATTTTGTGCATACTTCTTTTACCTAATTTCTCTACCTCCGGCTCTGCCCTGCTGGACTCCAAAGACCAACTTTACTCACCTACCTAGCCCTACTTGTGTAGCTCCTCACCTGGGTAACCAAAGTACCCCCTGGATTGCAAGTCAAGTTAAACTAAGATTGTATGTCAAATATTACATATTTTCCTAAATGTATATGTTGGTGTTGTGATACTTGCTAGGTCTCCAAATTAAACTGCCATATTAGCCAGCAGCCACCCCCCCCCCCTCTGCTTGCTTTTCTTGCACTCCGTTTACTCTTTCCCTAGTCATCCCAGCCTTTCCAGTAATTCTAACTCCCTCAAGCCTTTCCCTTCTAAATTACTTTTTTTTTTTCTTTCAACCATCTACTGTAGTCTCCACTCTGTGTAATTACAGGTTTTGACCACTAGATGGTTGTCTTCACTGACTTCTAATTTCACTTACTTCTCTACTTTCCTCTCATTATCAATTATTTTACTCTTACTTCACTCTTGCTGCTCTACCTTCCACTTACTATAGTCCTTTAACCCTAGTATCTAGCCCTCATCTTCTTTATCTCTAGTCCTATACAAGCCCTTACTCTCCCTTTTGCCTCTCAATTTTTCCTTTCCTTACACTCACTACCACTGCCTTTTTTCTTACCTTCCCTTGGTCTTACGTTCTTCTATACTGATTGTTTTTCTCCCTGCTATTACCTTCCTTTGGGTCTGCCCCGGTCCGTTCGCCCTGCAGGTTCACTCTGCTCCTCTCCCTACCCCAATTCCCACCCACCCCCAGTGGTCCTAACCATATACCTCTGTAACTACTCCCCCTCCCATTATCAGCTTATCTCTTTCCTCCTTAACTTACCAACCACACCCCCTAAATCTACAATTCCTTAATTAATCTAATTACCTTTCTTGGCCTATTCCCTCACCTCCCTACACCTCATCCTGTACTGATTATTTTCTATAACACACTCTCTTAAAACCTTTCTTGGCCTACTCCCTCACCTCCCGTGCTGATTATTTTTCTATAGCACTCTCTCTTACAGCCTTTCTTGGCCTACTCCCTCACCTCCCTACAACTCATCCTGTACTGATTATGTTCTATAGCACTCTCTCTTACAACCAATTCTATTTACTTAATTAGACACTTCCTCCTTACTCAACCTCTTATAGCACTCTCTCCTTTTACTTACTACACTCCCTCCCACAACCTACTCTAACCACTTATCTACACATCCCAATGGCCCCAACACACAAGTCTATACTCACAAACATACTACTCTTAACTACAACTCTTGCTTCTCTTACAATACCATACACTCTAACCTTCTTCAAACATTTTTCTCGTCCTGAACACCACCACTACCATCAAACTCTACCATCTTCTTTCATCTACTCCCTCAACCATAGCAACGTAACCTCCACCTCTATCTATATATTACCAAAATATCATAGAGCTACCCATCTTACTTACTTCCTTATCAAAAAAAAAACCCTCAAATAATTATGACAAATTCCTTACGTTTATACAATATCCTCATCTACACCCCCTATTAGATGGTGATATTCACCCAAACCCTGGCCCTATTACTGATAATCCCAATAACCTACACAACCAAACATTGCCTGTTATCGCTAACTTAACTAAATCACCTAACTCCCTCCTGATAGCTCACCTTAACATTTGAAGCATAAACAATAAAATCACCCACCTACATGCACTCTTAGATGTGCACTCATTTGATATTCTCTGTATTACAGAGACATGGCTAAAGCCCTCAACTTTGGACCAGGAGATTACCCCTCCTGGATATAATATCCTAAGATGTGACCGCAAAACCAAAAAGGGTGGAGGTATAGCCATTTTGTACGAATCTAAACTCCAAGTATCACCCTTCAATATGCTCCTACCATCAGATACCAATTTAGAAACCCTTACTGCCAAACTTCAAATCAACAACTCCAAATCTATCTATCTAATTTGCACATATCTCCCCCCTGGAAATAATACCAATGCTCTTGAAAACTTACTTAGTTACCTCTCTACCCATCTACCTCAGGAGACCATTGTATTAGGTGACTTTAACATAGACTGGGTTACCTGCAGTTCCCCTAATCCTACTAATCACATAAATCTTTATGGATTCTCACAAATTATAACCACTCCTACTAGAATCCATAAGCCAAGCAGTAGGGAAACCACCCTAGACTGGATCCTTATCAACAGCCACTTTGATACCTATAAACCAGGAACCCTTCCTGACGATATCAGTGACCACATGCTAACCTACATTATTAAACAAAGAGTCCATATCCCAACTACTAATAATTTTAAAACCTCTCGCTCCAAAAAATGTTTTAATCCAGAGAGCTTCCTAAATGAACTGAAAGCATGTGACTGGTCACCAATGTCTCATCTTCAACTTGATGAAGCAGTGACCTACTTTAACACTAAATTTCTTCAAATCCTGGATTACCATACCCCCTATCGCTCTTCCTGAATTTGTTTGTGTCTTTCGGCTTTTCCCGGTTAGGGGTCGCCACAGTGGAACTCCGGTCCGCTAATGATTGGCAGTAGAGTTTTACGTGCTGGCTTGCCGGGCCTAACGCACATCGCTCTTCCTGAATAAGAACCAAAATTGCCCCCTGGCTCACAAAACAAACTAGGCAAAACATCCTCCTTAGAAATAAAATCTGAGCTAAATGGAGAGCCTCCAAATGTCCATCGGATCACCTTTACTTTAAACAGTTAAGAAATGCCACCAAGAAGGATATTCTTAGAGACAAAAAAAAGGAGTATTACCTTCATCTCCAACAAACCCATCAAAAAAAACCACAAAAATTCTAGTCAGGTATAAACAAACTTCTTCAGCCAGGGCACTCCAACTCCTGCCCCAGCAGGATTCAACCATAATAACTCCAACCAGATTCCAGACACCTTTAATAACTACTTTACTGAAGCCATCCAAATCCTAGCCAATACTCTAAAACCACTTCCCCATTAAATTCCACTAAGACTCCTTCTCCTACCTTTCAAATACAACCTGTACCTAAATCCCTAATCTGCAACCTCCTTCGAAAACTAAAACCTTACACCCCATCTGCTGACTGTCTCCTTGCTGAATATCTGCAAATTGCAGCAAAAGCCATAGCCTATCCCATCTCCATCCTTATAAATAGAACTATTTTAGAAAGCAAAATCCCTGCCACATGGAAAGTATCTCACATCATCATCCCATTACATAAAGGTAGAGATTGTTTGTTTTGTTTTACTGGCTTTGGGAACATAAGGACTACAAGAATTTTGTTCACACTGACATCATTTACACCTTTAAAGCTGTTTGCAAATATCAAACAGAATAAAATTAAGTGATTCTTATTTGTGGAAGCAGAAATAAAAGTTTCCAGCTCTCTTTTTGTCAGATCTAAAATTAAAACTTTTAAAATTGATCTGACTTGTATTCAGACGAGAAAGACTACATCTGAAAGATGGTTTAGTATGTGCAGTGGTGTTATGACCAGTTGCTTATGTAAAATTATAACCATGCTTAAAGTTGACTGTGCTGAACTGCCGATTCAGTTTCTTTTTGCAGCCACCACTTGCTTTGTTTGCATCCTTCATGCTACTTTAACAACATGTGACTGAACGTCAGCCCCTGCGGTCCAGCCACTTATGTTACAAATAATTAAATTATTATTATTTTTATTTATTTATTTTACATTTGTTAACCGGGCTAGTCTAGCTGGATACATATCCTTTTTCAGTAGAGGCCCGAGGAGAAAAGCTCCAACATAATGGTTAATACAAGTCAAAAATAGATAAATGTCATTTACATATACTTTTCATCATAGTGTCATCCTCTTCCTATGTTGTGTCTCATGAAGCCTCAAATTCATTTAATTTAGAAAAATTTTCATCACTGTGCCATTTCCTTCCCTCATTGTTGTTGTTTGTCTTTTGGCTTTTCCCGGTAAGGGAACTCCCGTCCGCTAATGATTGGCAGTAGATTTTTTACAAAACACTGAGGTGCCAGCACGACGCCCAACCTTCAACGAAGGCACGCCCATTTACGCATGCGTGTCTTTCGAACGCTACCCAACCGCGGGGAGGACTTGCAGACTCCACACAGAAGGCACTCCCAAGCCAAGCATAGAATCGAACGGGAGAACCTCTTGCTGTGAGATAACAATGCTACCACCGTACAATTGCCTGAAGTCTGAAATCCATTCCCTAGGTTTAAAATGTGCTTGACTCTCCCTAGAAAATGCTCCCTAATCATAAGCAAAATTATGATTTAATATGTTAATGTACACAGTGTACACTTGAACTAAATGTTACAAAAGTCTAAAATAATTATTATAGCTTACAACCTTTAAGTACTTACTGTTTCAGTCTAATACAATGCAGAATATTAACTTACTCACAAAGACAAAGTAAGCCATTTAGTTGGCTACAAGTAACTAAATAATGAGTTGTTATTTCTGAATAGTAAAAAGATCCAATTATTAGTTAAATTACAGAATTCCCAACTCATATACATGACTAGACAGCAGAATCCAGAATTAATGTTCTTAATATAGTCATAGAAGGCATTAATAAAAATTAGAGCACCTCCAGTAAGAATAAGACTCTGTGGGCATTTTGATATGAGTAATAGAGATAGAGAGTCTAGTGGGACTAAGAAAGCTAAGTGAAACCAGGTCTTTATATGCACTAAAACAAGGGCCATAACCAGATTAACTGAGCCCGAAGATTACAGCAAACCTGGCTTGGATGACTTAATAAAGATAAAGAAATCATACAGACCTAGCAGTCTTAAAAGACTCAAGAGGCCAATGAAAAAAAAAACATTCAGGAGACCAATGTAGGACTGGCAGAGCCACTGGGGTCCTTAGCAGAAATAAAAGAATCATGCATTATCTGAATCGTGACCATCCTCCCATCATTACTGAGATGTTTAGGTGTGCACATCAGTTTTAGTGGACAGCATGGTCTTCCAATAGGATTTATTTGAGCTGGGGTCCTTGTAAGGATTAAGAGTCAGAGACCCACTGCAGATTTACAGAAATAATGAAGCTTGCTTCTTAGGAAGCATCAGCATGGTTAAGCTGGTCCTATCGTACTGACAGTCTGAATTGTTTTTTTTTTCGGTACAACCAGTGGTGCCTTTGAATTAAAACACAAAGCAGTCGTGCTACCCCTTGAGATGTTTTTAGCATCCTGGCATCATTGTTATACATTTGACTTGTTTATCGATACAAAAGTGCTGCAAAACTTTTTGCTGTTTTGACAATTTGTTAACAAAAATATGAAAGACACAGACAACCTGCTTTGTTTGGCCAGTGGCAACACCATTTACTGATGCATAAACTAAGCTATGCGTCCAGTAATGGTAATAATGACAAGTGAAAAAGTTAATTTCAGTGGAGCAAACTTAGACTTCATTTCTTTTCATAATGACAGATTGTAAAGTGTACTAAAGTAAAGGTCAGAACTGTACGATTTTAGTTTTCATTCAGAGATGTGATTTGGAACACTTGCAGAATGTCACCATATGCCATGCAGCCGTTTTGTAAGATGCAGTGGTACAGGCGAATGAAAATACATGGCTAATAGAGTACATTACAAATCTTACCGTTTAACAGAATGCCTGTGTTTACTGATAAAGGTCTCAACAAAGAAGTGACTCAAAAAGGGGGTATCCTTGTGGTGGTAATGCGATGCCCCCCCCCCCCCCATGCACAGCAGGAAGTATAACCATGATTGTATATAGGTTACCTTATAGGGAAGAAAAATAATGTTCTGTGTGACCAGTAACACCAAAGGCACCATTAACTATAAATGGTGTGAAACATCAGCAAACAGAAGACCAAACAAAGGGAATAGCAGAGGGTGGAAATGACTGATATAAACAAGAGAACACAGGTCATTCAATGTATATAGCATAAGTGCATGTGGCTAGCTTAATTACCAGCAACATATTGAATATTTCTGAGACACATCAGAGAGTTTAAAAAAAAAAGATAATATTAATTCAACAACATAGTGCTTCATGAATCCCTTACAACAAAACAAATTTGGTCTTCGGAGAATCCCAAACCCACTGGAAACAGAGTCAGAGAACCCTGTTTCCATATCTTATCAGATATAAAAGATGAAAGAACTGAAGTCTAAGAAATGTCATGCAATATGTGAGCTGGTATAAGCACCCATGACTTAACAGAAGCAGTAAAGGAATGCTTGGGGACTTCCAAGTATTGCATTTCAAAAGGCAGAGAATACAGCTGCTTGGATACAGTAACTAGGGCTGGGTACACTGGTTACCATAGCTATCTGCTTGGAATGTGAATCATCAGGCAAGGTGCTTTATGAACAAGGTTGCAAAAAAAAAATCAAGCTGACAAGAGAAGGGAGTGGAAATGCTGAGTAAGAGCTATAAATGCCACCATACCACATAATTTGTGTGAAAAGGAGCACACTGACAAAATTATGGCTGCAAACTATTGATCTTGGAAAGAGAAACAGATTAATCCAGAACTGAAGTGGAAGTAGAGAACAAAAAATGAAAAAAAGACATTTAAATAACTTGGCCACAGAATTGTTATGGCTAGGCTTGTATAGGCCCTAGGACCGATAGCCTAGTACCAACCTATGAACCTATTAAACGGGTTAGGCCTACTTTGTCACTACAGGGATGGTGTAGTGTTTTGTGATCCTGGAAAGGAGTTCAGTTATGAAATGTCTGAGTGACCTATCAAGCAGGGAAGGCCACTGTTAAGTCTCTCCATTTCCTTTCAGGAAGATTAGTGGTCATATTTCTGTCAGTTATGCATAACATTTTCTTTTTCACTACCATTAATTATTTACTTTCTGCATTTTGATAATCATGTGGATCCACAGCAACACTGCTGTGACTTTTCTTAGGAGATATGGGAGCACACTAAGGCTGGCTGTCCTATCCAAGGTCACACTGTGTGCAAGGGTAAATGGGACTCAAACTCAGGCCTGTATTTACTTACTAACACTATGCTGTACTGCCCCATAGTTAGCTAAGGATTGTCCCCAGCCTGAGTTAGACATTATAAATGACAGAATGACTGTCTTCCTGATACTCAGTTCTCTGCGCCATTCACATAAACACCTTACCTGAATCAGTCAGGTTAACTCCCTCCCTCAAAACCATTCTGAAAGACTTCCAAGGCAAAAGTTGGCTCTATTCTTCATCAACTATATTCCTAAATGTGAACATATTTACACCTTACACCTCCTTACTCTCTCTTTTTTGCTCACTTTATTACTTCTACCAATTTCTTTCCTCTGGCTTTCTCTCCAAATATACCATAAACCTGCTTTTCTCTCACTTCATATTGCAATTCCTATTTGTATTATACTAACTTACCTTTAATTTCTGTATAAACTGGTTACAATTGCTTTAAATATTAAATTATTGTCATATAACTAGTATCTGCTCTTAACAAATATTTTCATATTATGGCTAATTTGGTGTAATTATTTAAACTGTATTTTTTTAAGATTGCAAAATTATTGTTCTTAAAATGTTTTGTAATACTTTGGAGATTTTCTCCCAAGGCCTCCACTGAAAATGGGCTCCTATCCAGTCAGACGTTGCTTGTAATCAAATGTCAGTAAATAAATAAATAATAATCCTGGGAGTTTTCTCCCTCCCCTCCCCCGTCCAAGATAGCACAATCTTTTGAGTTGGTATATATAAGTAGTGGGGGGGGGGGTGAATGGGGACTTGGTCCCCTGCAAAAATGCTTTCAATTTTTTTTTTTAATTTCAACTGTGGTTTGCAGTCAAATGATTCCCATGTTTTCTGACTGTATCACAAAACTGTCTGGCACTCACTAAGGAGCCATTCTTAAACGTAGACTGCATATGACAGAGAGGATGCATGCATACATTTATTTATTTTCCAGATAAGTATAATGGACCACTCAGGACATCTTTAAGCCATGAACTAGTTAACAGTATTTCTTTTTTCACTGACTATATGCTTGATCCCATCCAGTGTCAGAGGGAGAAAGCATTTCCTCACACTCAGTGGACATAAAACAGGGAAACGTTCAGAAAGGGATACCATTCCAATGAAGGATGCACACTGACACACACATCATGCACATATACCAATTAATTTGGAAGCTTACCAGTTCTCCAATGGCATGTTGGTAATATGTAAAAAGAGACTGAAGTGCCCAGTAAAATATCATGTGAACACAGCAAGAACATTTATTTACTTATTGAAATGTGTTAACTGATGTAATGCTAACTGCTTTGTGAATATGAGTGGTGAAGATTAACTGATGGGTCTAAACAGATGCAAAAATACACAAAGGTGTATATGTGTTTCATTCTGCTTCCACCTGGCCTGGTCATTTCTCGTGCTGCCTTACTCAAGCTAATTAATTCATGAGTGCCAAACAACACAGACTTGTTCTTATTCATTTTGACTTTAGACCAGACCCTTGCAAAAGAACATTTAGATTACTGTTAGAAAGTTTTAGTGATCATTGGTTGAGAAACTCCTTAAGATCAAACAACCACACTGTGCATGTACAAAGGTAGACTACCTTTCTAATTTTATAACAGCAATGTTTAACCCCCCCCCAATTATTTTAGAGTTTGTCCACATTTCTTGTGCTAAGAGATTGAGAGGTATGTCAATGAAATTGTCAGGATGCGTCTTAAGTACTGTTTTCCTTCCTGAAGCATGACAAAATAGAAGTGTGTGTGTGTAATACTGACATGCAGTGAAAACTAGATTATAACAGGCTGCCAGTATTTTTTTTTACTAAGTGCAGTCTTCACCTTAAAGGCTTCATCATCTTCCAACAGTACAGTGAAAGGAGGGCTTCTAAATTTTTCCTATGGTGCCATGTAAATAACTATCAAGAATCTTTCTTATCTCAGTTTAGTGGTATGTCTGTCAACACAAGTGGCAAACAGGACATGCAACAAAACAGCTAAATACTAACGTGGGTTTAATACTGTTCACATGAGACACTGCTGTTCTCACATTCGGTCTGAGATTATGCCCTCTCATTCTCCAATTTTGCCAATATTATATTATATTGTTTATGTTAGATTAATTGAAAGTTACGATAAAGGTGCAATTCTTACTCTGGCAAACTAAGCACGCTCAGATAACATATGTTTCTCCAGCGGTCCTGTATTCCAGTCCCTTTATTTCTTACTACCTTTACCACAGCACCTTTCTTCTTGTTCACTTCCTGAGATATGTTGAATCGTTTCCCATACATGGACATCAAAAGATATGCACAGCTGCAGGTGAGACTTGAACTCTGACCTGGTTAAAAGAAGCAGGATTTCCATACTTCCTGAAAACAGATGGTCTCATTATGCAGCTGACTGTACTAATTGGAATCGCGCTTCTTTTCAACTGTGAACTCACTCACTTCCTAAGTTTAAAAGTGTAATGGTTTTAAAATTTTGAGTGCTGGCGTTTAAAATTCTCGGTCACCGTCAGTCATCAAAACAGTTTTACCTTTCAGAAGATGTGTGACACATTCAGCAACTTTTAACCCAAATCGGGGTTCTGCTGCGCCCCAACCCAAAAGCCCACCAACGGGCAGCGCGATAGGCACCGGCATAGCTCTCAACCTTCCATCTCCAAAATGAGGAACACTAGCCCTCACAATGTGGAACAAATGGGCAAAATGTGGAACACATACTAATGGCTTACTAACAATTTCAACTAGGAAGACCATAGGATGGTTAAAATATGCTGGTTTTACTTATAAAGATCTTTTAATGAATTAATGTGATTCATTTCTATTTACCATAGATTTCACTTACTGTCACTACGATAGGTCCTGATCAAAGCAAGCCCAAAGCACAAGAAATAGTCCTTAACGCAGGTTTATTATAAAAAAACAACAAGCGTTTTCGCCGAGTGGCGAAAACGCTTGTTGCTTTTTTATAATAAACCTGCGTTAAGGACTATCTCTTGTGCTTTGGGCTTGCTTTGATCAGGACCTATCGTAGTGACAGTTTGCTTGTTCTTGTCCAAGTTTTTCAATAGATTTCACTTAAAAAAATTCCTAACACTGAATGTGTGACAGAGTCTTTCAATGTGGAACTTTGAGGAACATTAACTTTTTAAGACCCCAAATGAGGTACGTTCCTCATAATGAGGTACACTTGAGAGGTATGGGCACCGGCTCCTGCTGTTTATAAAGAATTTGGTGACCGCTGGTGTCACCTTCAGTATGACGACAGACTAGTACTGGTTGAAACCAGCAAACCTCGCAACTCTCCCTGATTTTTTGACTTAAGTATTAACACTGTCCCTGTTATTCCCTCCTAAAACTGGTGACTAGTGGATAAAAGGTGGTGAATTAAATGTAATAAATAATGACAGTAATCAGAGTTAGACTTTTTTACTTTGGCAAAATAAGAAAATGTTAATTAATAAGAAAATGTTAATTAATATACATTTTCCGAAGTCTCGAGTTAACAGTACTAATATTTTAAAGGTGTCCCCGATTATTTGAGAGCTATGCATTGGGGATTACTACTTATCCTTCTGAAATATACAAATGGTTGAGATGATGCGATCCACTGGGAAAGAATGCACGACTGTATTCTTAACTTCTATCTTTGGGACGGTTTGTGAATAACTCGGACGACATTCATTTATTACCAGTACAAACGGAGACTTACGTTTGAAACGACAAGCCAGTAAGTCAGAATGACCCCCTTCCCTAACTGCTCGAAGAAATGCGCCTTTGCGTTACTGAAAAGCAGAAGTTGAACGTTTAATGCGTTGTTGTTGAAGCTTAAAATGCAGTTTTTCACTGGCTAGCTGACAAGGGGTACACTAACCCTCCGAACCCAACAAAGGTTATAGTGTATAATTGGTAGGCATTATCCCATCTTCTTAACTTCTTTGTTCAAGACTTCATAGACACATAGTGAAAATCAGGGATAAATGTTACTTTTACAATCTTAAGATTAGAGTTGTTAGGATAACAGGTTTTGCATTCGAATTCATTTTCTGATGGGTATGAAGTCTGAAGTTTAAATGCTTGTCATTATACTGAGATTGCAGTCCTCTATGACTTTTCAGAAAAGAACAATTTTTACGGAACCAGATCCAATATGAAGCAAAAATCTGGACATTCTGAATGGTTGAGAGGTATGTGCACAATTGCTTCGGTAGGATACCTGCCGCACAACTCCACAATATTGAAATAGCCTTGGGTTAAGTCGCACCAAAGTGAAGGAAAATCTAAAGGTAGTTAAATTCAATTGTGGTACGTACGATATGCACTCAAACCACAGGTTTCCTTCGCTTGCTGAGAATGCCAAGAGAGCAGCGTCATTTAGGTTTATTCCCGGAGAGAAAAACACCCAAAGGTTTCTTTAGCAAACCATAAAGTACGTGTGTTACTTTATGTTACCTACGTTCTGGTGTAGCAGGTCTCTAGAATGAATGCCTGTCTCAGCACAGAATACCACCGAGTCATGCTTGAAAACAGGCACATGTGCTCAGTGGCCCTGTTAAGAATTTAATGACAGAATTAACGAACTAACAATAAATATGGTACTAAGTTACAATTGAAAACAGAAAGTTTTGCATGTATGGGGCTTAACAAGTTAAAATTAATAAAAAAGTGTATGGCCTTTATAGGAGTCATTTCTAACAATCCAACCCATGTAATTCTAAAGAAATGGCAACTACCGTCGATGGATACTCCTACTGCTTTGCATTGCACGTAAATGAATAAACATCCTGCCCTTGAGATGTGAGGTGCCCAACCTTTTTTTTTCCTATGAGATTCTCTTTTCAGTCTCCTAATCTGCTTGTGAAGGAGGTACCTCCCACCCGGCCTCATGCGATACTAAACTTGTTCGAAGGTCTCGCCCACATTCTGGTGACGTCATGTAATTCAAAGTCAGGAAGTGGGTGTGATCATGCACGCGCGATATAAATGAGCTTGAGGCACGTTTAAACTAACCAGTTGCAGAAAAGTCTCTTTTTGGCACTTTGGTTTAATATTATTTAATAAGGCCACTGCGGATTGTTGATCTTGCCGGTTTTAGTTTTAGATTCTGACTTCTGTGGGTTGCGAATCATTCCAGACAATGAAAATGCCTGTAGCTGATGAAAGTCAGGTGTTAAAAGAAGGCGAAATTGAGAAAAGAAGCGACAATTTCTTGCAGCTGTGGAAAAAGAAAACCGGGGTATTAACAAAGGACTGCCTTAGTCTGTTTACTGACAGTCAGAAAAAATCCAAGAGTAAAGATTTGAAGTTTCAGTCCATCAAAAAGGTGGATTGTGTTGAGAGGACTGGCAAATACGTGTACTTCACAGTAGTAACCACAGAAAACAAAGAGATTGACTTTCGGTGCCTTGATGAAACCAGTAGCTGTTGGAATGCAGCTATCACAATGGCCTTAATCGATTTTCAGAACAGAAAGGCAATCCAGGACTTTAAATCTCGGCAAGAGTCCGAGGTGGCTACCTCTCAGGGTAAGCAGGAGCGACAGCTTGCCAGATCTCCGTGATGTAAAGCATGGCTTACTACAATGTTTCCGATTCAACAGGTGAGTCCGCCACGTGAGTTTCACCGGCTTGGTGCGCTGCGTCAAAGCTGGGGGGTTCTGCGCATGTATACCAGCGTTGCTTACTTTTGTGTATGTAAAGTATCGGTAACTGAATGTATGACTTCTCTAGATATTAGATATAAGAAGGGGAGCCACTTATTTTTGTTCATACCCCCCAGTGTGTCATCTTACCGTGGACATTTTCCCTAATACAATTAATATATTTTACACACTGTACAGCCATCTCTGTTCGTTGTTCTTAATATAGGAATTGCGAACTGGAAAGTAAAGACTGTGTACTTTATTCTGAAGAGTATCCTATGGTGTAATACAAACGTGTTGTTAAGTATTTTGACGTAGTTGTATTGCATTTTTGTGAAAGTTGGTTTGATTAAGTGAATATGTTAACATCGTGAAAGTATATAAGGGCTACATAGGCATGTCCAGACGTGTCTGCTTATCAGTTCTGTTAGTGGTTCAGCGCGTTAACTTTTAACTTTATATATTTTGAATCATTGGGTATACAAATTATGATTAAATGTATTTGTGAGGACCGTCTTGTCTCCAGAATGTGACAAATCCAGAAATAAGTTTCCGGGACAATTTAAATGTTAGTACCATTAGTTTGAGAAATTACAGAATAAGTGAAATTACTTCAGTAAAAGACGTCTGTAATAATTGACATTTGCATATTGGTGTAATCCACTATGGGGTTAATGTGGGCAGTCCATTTATTTTTTTCATTAAAAGCTTATTTCTCTCCTGAATGCATCTAGTATTTGAGTAAAACGCAGCATTTGTAATACTTTAATCTGAAAAAGGATTTTACTAATCGTTTACTTTTTTTTTTTTTTAGTTATGAAGCCTATTGGACCAAAAAAGGGAGATTTCATTCTCTTGTTGGACCCCGACTGGCAGTGAAAGGATGAAGGATCACCGGCAGAACAAGAAGGACACTTGCTATTCCTTGGAGCTTTATCCAGAACTGTTTGAGAGTAAAGGATTATATGACTATTTATATAGTAAAGACCAGTGACTGAGTTGCAGGCTGCAGAATGTGCCGCCACCTGATCAATGGGATCTTTTGCATATTCATATCATATTTATTCTAGCCATGCTATAATTGCACAGCAATGGCTATCTGAAACATGTTAAATTATTTTGTGATAAGTATTGTGTATTTATTTGACTCAAATCTACATTTTTAATATTTTGCATATATACTATGATAAATAAAATCTGTTTTGTTTCTACATTTTCTGTTTTATTTTTGACTTGCCAAATTATTTCACCTTTGTCACACTGATTACAAAATGTCTAGATGCTTTGAGAGCATATACTAAGTATAGTATAATTATATCTATAAGAGCAAGACCACAAAATATTTTTTAGAAGATGTGAGTGACATACATTTTTAAGACTTAAAAACTATTTTCCAAGGTAAGGAAGGCACTGTAAAACGTGGCCCTAGTGTTCCACTTCTAGGTCTGTACCAGACCAATCTCCTCTTTTCATGTGTCCTGTAACCCTGTACTAGTTAGTGCTAACAGCCATTTCCTTTTTGTGAACATAACCTTTCCTCACCCATTTATAGGCCTATCTGCTCCAAAAACACAAGTGGCTATTACATCTGTGTATATTCTTCTTTCATCTTTTCCCAAATGCTCTTTGTAAATCAAGTACTTTGTGTGAACGTCTTTCAATGGTGATTGAAGAGTACCAAGTTGAGAAAACAAGTACAGTGACACAGTAAAGTAAGACATAAGGCACACCATACAGGATCAACACATTCTTGTTTTTACACTTGAGCAGTATAGTTATTAAAGCTGGTTTGTGCTGGTCAGATAATTCATACCTAGTGTAAGCTTGGCAGTACTTTTTTTTCTGTTTCTTTGGCTGCTCCCGTTAGGGGTTGCCACAGCAGATCAGCTGTTTCCATTTCTTCCTGTCACACAACCACCTGCATGTCCTCTCTCACCACATCCATAGACCTTATCTTAGGCCTTCTCTTTTCCTGTTACTTGGCAGCTTCATCCTTAGCATCTTTTTCCCAATATACTCTGCATCCCTCCTCAGAAACATAATCTTGCCTCTCTGGCTATGTCTCCAAACCTTCCAACCTGGCCTGACCCTAATATATTTATTCCTAATCCTGTCCATCCTTGCCACACCCAGTGCAAATCTTAACATCTTCAACTTTGCCACGTCAAGCTCTGACTCTTGCCTTTTTGTCAATGACACTGTTTCCAACCCATATAACAGCTGGTCTCACTACTGTCTTGTAGACCTTCCCTTTCACTCTTACTGGTACTAGTCTATCAAAAATCACTCCTGACACTCTTCTCCACCCACTCCATCCTGTCTGTACTTTCCTAAACCTCTATTCCACACTCACCATTACTCTGAACTGTTGATCCCAAGTATTTAAACTCATCCACCTTCGCCACTTCTACTCCCTGCATCCTCACCAGTCTTCTATCCTCCCTCTCATTCACACACATATATTCTGTCTTAGTCCTGCTGACCTTCATTCCTCTTCTCTCTAGAGCATCTCTCCAGGGTCTCCACCACCTGTTCCCTACTCACAGTACAGATCACAATGTCATCTGCAAACATAGTCCATGGGGACTCCTGTCTGATCTCGTCTGTCAACCTGTCCATTACCATTGCAAATATGAAAGGGCTCAGAGCTGATCCTTGATGCAATCCCACCTTCAACGCATCTGTCACTTCCACTGCAGACTTCACCGCTGTCACACTACCCTTGTACATAAGTACAACTCTTGCATATTTCTCTGACACTCCCGACTTTACTCATACAATGCCACAACTCCTCTCCAGGCACCCTGTCATATGCTTTCTCTAAATCCACAAAGACACAATGCAACTCCTTCTGACCTTCTCTGTACTTCTCCATCAACACTCTCCGAGCAAACATCACACCTGTAGTGCTCTTTCCAGGCATGAAACCATACTGCCAATCACTAATCATCACCTCCCTTCTTAACCTAGCTTCCACTACTCTTTCCCATAACTTCATGCTGTGACTTATCAATTTAATCCCTCTGTAGTTACTACAGCTCTGCACATCACCCTTATTCTTAGAAATTGGTACCAAAACACCTTTTCTCCATTCCTCAGGCATCCTCTCACTTTCCAAGATTTCATTAAACAATCTAGTTAAAAACTCCACTGCCATTTCACCTAAACACCTCCATGCTTCCACAGGTATGTCATCTGGACCAACAGCCTTTCCATTCTTCATCCTCTTCATAGCTATCCTTACTTCCTCCTTGCTAATCCACTACACTTCATGATTCACTATCTGCACATCATCCAACCTTCTCTCCCTCTCATTCTCTTAATTCGTCAGCCCCTCACTTCATGATTAACTATCCGCACATCATCCAACCTTCTCTCCCTCTCATTCTCTTAATTCATCAGCCCCTCAAAGTACTCTTTCCATCTGCTCAACACACTTTCTTCGTGTGTGAAGATGAAGAGATTACATTTTCAAATTAAATGTAACACAAAGTTGAATTAATGTTCTAATTTTTTTTGAATAACCAGACCTTTGCTAGAGAAATTATTGGTTTTATTTTTTTTTTTTTTAAATACTGTTAATGGAAAGGCATTTTCTGGACACAAGGCTTGGTTCAGTAAGCAGATTTATCCATGAACAGTGTAATGTATAGCAGCATTGTGAGAAATGCAAAATAAACCAAGCTGACTACTTGCATACACAAAAATACGCAAAACTCTTAGCTGTCAGGCCATGTAGATGATGGAATAGCTTTCAATAAACACTTTTGTAATCCTTTACCTTCCTTAGATCAATTTATTATAAATTCTCTATCTTTGGTGCACAAGTCTAAAAGGCATATATTTTTCTGCCCTATGTTCACAAAAGGAGATTTAACACTTCCAGTTGTTGGAAAATATCACTAGTAGATGGCTTATCCTTTTATCTGAAAGTGAAGTTTAAATTAACCCCAAAATAAAAAAAATGTTTTCTCAGCATATATGTAGAATTTAAGAGCTATTCCATTGACTTAATCGGTCAAGTTTAGCCTTTAATTGAGAAGTAATGCCGAAAGGAAGATGTCTGAAATTTTATATACATACATATACATAGATGGTCATGAAAGAAAGCTAAATGTGGCCTAATAAAGCAATATAATTGGGCTATACTTCTAATTGGAGCATACTCATTGAACTGATAGGTTGTCAAGTTATAATGTGCCAATTCCTTCTATAGATGCATGTAGGATGGTCTGAGTAGTCCACAGCTCATGACACTCAAACCTTAAGTGGGGTACCATAGGTTAATTATAAGAGCCAGTCTTTCATGTCTATGTACAATTACAGAAAGTCGTGTTGTAAGCATAAACATTTATGCGGATGTATAACAAGGCTAAGCAGTATTGCTAGTAGTATAACAGACATGTAGGAACTCTCATATAAGATAAAAATATCCTAATAGGAAATCAGTTTGAGAAAAATTACCAAATCAAGAAAATAACTTGATTTGCGATGCTAATATATTTACAGGAAAGCAGCATTTATGTGTATTCTTGTATGAAGCTTCAGACATTGTTGACAATTTAAGATTTTAGTGTCAGATACCAGTAGAGGGTCATCTCTGTTCCCTTTCACTGACAATATACAGTGGGTTTAGTACACGAGAAAGGATACGAAAATGGTGCAAAGCCATCGCCAGAAACCTATCAAACAGATTGCAAGCGATGAATGTAAGGCATACAAATGATAAGATAAATATAAGTACTTACAGGGAATCCAGATAATAAGAAAACCCTATGGAGAACACAAAGTATTTTTGCAAAGAAAAGGTGGTAGGTGATTCTTCCTAAAGACGCCACTGGGTCAAAAACCATAAAACAATTTAGCAATGCACATGATAGATGTAATCTAGTTCCTTCTGAATTGTGGGTAAATAAGCTGTTGGTGTATATCCTCTAGAAGTCATGTGCAGCATCACAGCTGCTACATTAATGCCTGATCCCAGTGCTACCACTGAAAACATTTTGCATTACCCATGCTTTGACTGGTTCTTTTTCTAGTACTATTTGGATATGCCGCTGTATGAAACTCGTACTGAACTCTCGCAGTTCAGTCAGCTTTTGTGTTGCAGTGTTTGATTACCTTGTAATTAAATATCTAGATGGTTATGTCCACAAATAAAGTCAATTTTCCAGTAAACAGCATAGTTTCTATAGAAACATACATCTTCCTATGACAGCTTTCTGCATAATTCCAGATATTATTCTTGGCAATAAAGGTGAATGCAATGCCGCAGTCTCTGAAATTTCCTTGGCCATTTGCCATCAACAACCCCTTTTTCCATTTCCTATATGGGGTCACGGCATTGTGTCAGTTGTTAACCATCTCTTAATTAATTGCTACTTTCTTATGACAGTCATGCCTGCCACAGGCCTTTCACACAATCCATCTACCTCTTTGCTGGACTCCCTCATTTCTTCTCGCGTTCTTCCTATCTGTCCTAAATCATCCTCACCATATTGTCTTCAGCCTTACTGCATATGTGCCCAAACCACTGTAATCTGTTCTCTTTGATTTTTGTTGTGATTGGAGCTACTTTGGCTTTTGCTCTTGTGTCTTAATTTCTTCATCTGTCCCATACTGTACATCCTAACACCCATTTCAGGCATTTCATCTTCATCACCTCTAGCTTCCTCAACTGCCCTGCCTTTACTGTGTAGTTTTATGTACCATACAGTAGTACTGGACACACCACTATTTTGTACATCTTAGGTTTCAGCTTCTTGGGAATTCTTCTATCATATACTACCCCTGATATACTGTGCCAGTTGGCTGCAGCCCCTTTGATTCTAGCTTTGACCTTGTCATTCAGACTTTCTTTTTCCTCAACCACCCGTCCCAGATGCTTGAAGCCATTAACCTATTCCACTAGTTTCCCTTGTATCTCAATTCGCAGCTTATTCTGATTTTCACATTTCCTGCCATTACAAGTGTATTACCTGTACTCAGTTTTCTCCCAGCTGCCTTCAGTTTTGTATTCCATTCCCTTAACCTTAGCTGAAGTTCATGCTCAAGAGTCTGCTTGTAATGCTACTTTATCTGTATAGATGTTGATCTCTGACCTAATGTAGTCCATCACCAATATTAACAGTAGCAGACACAGCAGAACACACATGGACACCAACTTCCACTGGGAGTCCCTCTATAAGTCCAAACACCGTTCAAACTTGAGTTATTGGGTCCTTGTACATTGCCTGTATTAATTCTACCAAGGTTTCTGGGACTTTAAACCACAGAAGGGAGATTCCATTCTCTTGTTGGACCAACTGGAAGTGAAAGGATGAAGGATCACCGGTAGAACATGAAGGACACTTGCTATTCCTTGGAGCCTTATCCAGAACTGTTTGAGAGTAAACAATTATAAGACCAGTGACTGAGTTGCAGGCTACAGAATGTGCCACCTGATCAATGGGATCTTTTGCATATTCATATCATATTTATTCTAGCCATGCTATAAATGCACAGCAAAAAACAGCAATGGCTATTTAAACATGTTAAAATTATTTTGTAATAAGTATTGTGTATTTATTTGACTAATTATATCTACATTTTTAACATTTTCCCTGTGATAAATAAAATCTGTTTTATTTCTACATTTTCTCTTTTATTTTTGACTTGACAAATTCTCTCACCCTTGTCACACAGATTACAAAATGTCTAGATGTTTTGAGAGCCTATACTGAGTACAGTATAATTACATATATAAAAGCAAGACCACACAATATTTTTTAGAAGAGTCTGATGAAGATTTTCTTGAAAGCGCTTATCATTTGTAAATGAAAAAGGGACTTCTACTTACATTTTCAATCGTGGATATATTAAAACTCACTTTTAAACGGTATTTTGTATTGTCTTCAGTGGGCAGTGTTATCCAGGTATGGAAATAAGGTGGTATACATTCATTTGGTCAGCCGGTGGATGGCTGAATGGAAAATGTTCGAAAGCAGTGCCGCAAATTCTCATAATTGCGAACGTTGTGAAACGCAAAATATCCCCCCCCCCCTTTTAACTAATTGAAGCACTTGTTTGGGTGGTAGAGTGGTCAGAAATGTTGTATTCAGTGTTTTGTATGACATTCAGACAGTTCACCATTGAGAAATTCGATATTTAAACTCTGTGTTATACCCGATTGAGGAAAGTTAGTAGTTTGCTCATATGAATGTATTCCATATAAGGTACATAAGGAGAGCTGGTGGTGGAATGCAGAAGTCCAGGAAGTCATCAAAAGAAAGAAGTAGTGCAGGAAGAAGTGGGAGACAGAAAAGACTGACCAGGCGAGGAAGGACTACTGGTTGACTAACAAAGAAGCTAAGAAAGAAGTTGCAATAGCAAAGAATAGGGCATCGGAGGCACTGTATCAACTTCTGGAAAGTGACTCAGTAAGGGGCACAAAGAAACTATCAGGTTGTAAGGCAAAGACAGGAAGATAAAGAGGATAATCAGACACCCTTCATAGGGGATGCCAGCAGCAACCTGCTCACCAGTCCAGAGGACATCAAAGGCAGATGGAAGGCGTATTTCCAGCAGCTTCTGAATAAAGAAAACCCCACAGAAGCTGTACTGTCTCTGAAACAGCCTATGATGAGAGAAGAAGAGGAGCCCACCCTAGAAGAGGTAAGGACTGCACTAAGGAAAATGAAGTCAGGGAAAGCAGCAGGCTCAGATGAGGTCACAACAGATATGATAAAGATGCTGAGTGAGATAGGGGTGAAATGGCTCCTGAGGGTACTGATAGCAGTGTGGAGAGAAAGGCATATCCCAGATGACTGGAGAATAAGCATACTCATGCCAGTGTACAAGAACAAAGGGGATATCCACAACTGTGGGCAGTACAGAGGCATCAAACTCCTATCACATTGCATGAAAGTTCTGGTGAGGGTGACTGATAACGGATACACAGAGTAGTAGAATGTAATATGGGAGATGAGCAGTTTGGATTCAGATCAGGATGCAGCACAACTGACCCAGTTTGCATTCAGACAGATACTGGAGAAGAAGCCAGAGATGAGGAGAGAATACCAACTGGGCATTCCTAGACTTGGATAAAGCATATGACAAGGTTCCAAGAAAGATGATCTGTGCAGTGCTGCGGTGGTCCCAGAAACATTGGTAGAATTAGTGCAGGCTATGTACAAGGACCCAATGACTCAAGTACGAAAAGTGTTCGGCCTCAGAGAAAAGTTCCCAGTGGGAGTGGGTGTACATCAGGGTTCAGCTCTGAGCCCACTGCTGTTCATGCTGGTGATGGACTACATTAGCAAACAGATTGGAGGGGGTGGCAGTACAGGCAGACTCTGAACTAGAACTTCAGCAAAGGACAGGAGAATGGAATGCAAATCTGAAGGCACGTGGGATGAAACTAGGCATAGATAAGATGGTGGTAATGGCAGTAAATTGGGGAAATTAGAAGAAGCTGAGAATAGAGATTGAAGGGAAGATAGTGGAACAGGTAAACAGCTTCAAGTATCTGGGAGGCGTAGTTGAGGAGAAGGGAAATCTGAATGACGAGATCAAAGCTAGAATCAGAGGGGCTGCAGCCAACTGGCATAGAGTATCAGGTGTAGTGTATGACAGAAGAATGCCAAAGAAGCTGAAAAGTAAGGTGTACAAGACAGTGCTAAGACCAGTACTGCTCTATGGTTCAGAAACCTGGGCAGTAAAAGACAGTTGAAGAAGCTAGAGGTGATTGAAATGAAGTGCCTGAGAAAGGTGGTAGGATGCACACTGTGGGACAGATGAAGAAATGAGGACATAAGAGCAGAAGCCAAAGTAGCTCCAATTGCAGAAAAGATCAAATAGAACAGATTACGGTGGTTTGGGCAAATGTGTAGAAACGCAGAAGACAATCTGGTGAGGAAGATTTGGGACAGACAGGAAGAAGGTAAGAGGAAGTGAGGATGTCCAGCAAAGAGGTGGAAGGATTTTGTGAAAGAAGATCTGCGACAGTCAGGCAGGAGTGTGGCACTGAGAGATGACAACAGTTAACATGATACCCTGACCCTATGACCCTATGTAGAAAAAGGGGGCTAATGATGATGATTATGATTCTATCTGTGAGGCAGTTTGCAACCCACCTAGTGGTATAGGGGTTAATGCCTAGCTTACTGAGTTTTTCTATGATTCCTGAGTGGGGAATGGTATCAAAGGCCAGATCAAGGTAGGCTGTATGAACCACCTTGTGAGGGCACACAAGTGAGGTGCCAGTTCACTCTGTAGTTCATGTAGAGTACACCCAGGGATATTGTCAGGTTCCATACAAGCTGTATTCTTGGCCTTGGACAGTGCTGTTTTAACCTGTGCAGCAGTAGTGTGTTAGGTTGGACCCTAATACTCCCCAGGGTTCTTAGGAATGTGAAGTGTGAGTATTGGGACATGGTTGGGAACCTATAGTAGGCTACGACCTGAATCACTGTCTTACCCAATGTTAGCTGCACTTAAAGTATCTCTGATGCATTACGTTGGGCTACCAGTCTGGAGGTGTGCACATCCTTTATGAATATGGAAATACCACTGCCTTTGGAACTTCAGTCCAAGTTCTGGGGCCGAAAGGTGTAGAATGAGTTATATCCTAGTAGTGCAGGAGTGCCTTCTGCTGCCCTGAACCAAGTCTCTGTTACAGCTCTCAAATATCGATGTTCTCCATTTTAAGGAGTGCTTTGAGCATTTTGAGATTTAGACTTCTAGCATTGAGTAGCACGACCACTCCTCTTGTGGTAGATAGGCTAACTAGTGCTTACCACTCCCACTGATAAGCTAAAAGGCTTCCCTCCAACACAGAAAGGCTTGGGGGGGCTCAGAAGCCTACAAACAGCCATGGATACAGCAAATCTGGAATACAGTAGTTAGAAGAAAGGAAGGAAACTAGCGTAAACACGTTTTTTAAACAGGAAAGTTGAAAGAGATGGAAAAACTACCCATACGGCCAATAAACTACAATTTCTGGGCCAGAAACCACTCCTCTTGTGATAGACAGGTTACCTAGTACTTACCACTCCCACTGATAAGCTAGAAGGCTTCGCTCTGACACAGAAAGGCTTGGGGGCTCAGAAGCTTACAAACAGTCCATATATATATATATATATATATATATATATATATATATATATATATATATATATATATATATATATATATATATATATATATATATATATATACAATTTTGTTTCCACTTCCATGTTTGCTGTGGGCATTAAAGAGGTTTGAAACATGAATGCTCTTTAAATCAAGTACTTTGTGTGAACGTCTTTCAAGGGTGATTGAAGAGTACCAAGATGAGAAAACAAGTACAGTGACACAGAAGAGTCGGAGTAAAGTAAGACATAGAAATACACCATACAGGATCAACACGTTCTTGTTTTTATACTTGAGCAGTATTAAGTTATTAAAGCTGGTTTGTGCTGGTCTATCATAAACAGCTTTCTGCATAGTCCCAGATATTGTTCTAGGCAATAAAGCTAAAGGTGAATGCAGTGCTGCAGTCTCTGTCAATCTTCCTTGGCAATTCGGTATCAACAGCCCCTTTTTTCATTTTCTTCTCGCTTTCTTCCTGTCTGTCCCAAGTCTTCTTTACCATGTTGTCTTCAGCCTTACTGCACATGTGCCCAAACCACTGTAATCTGTTCTCTTTGATTTTCATTGCAATTGGAGTTACTTTAGTTTGTGCTCTTATGTACCAGTTTCTTCATCTGTCCCATAGTGTGTATCCTACCACCCATTTCAGGCATTTCATCTTCATCACCTCTAGATTCCTCAACTGCCTTGCCTTTACTGTGTAGGTTTATGTACCATACAGTAGTACTGGGCACACCACTGTTTTGTACACCTTAGTTTTCAGCTTCTTGGGAATTCTTCTATCATATACTACCCCTGATATACTGTGCCAGTTGGCTGCAGCCCCTTTGATTCCAGCTTTGACCTTGTCATTCAGACTCTTTCTCATCAACCACTCGTCTCAGATGCTTGAAGCCATTAACCTGTTCCACTAGTTTCCCTTGTATCTCAGTTCACAGCTTATTCTGATTTTCCATTTCCTGCCATTACAAGTGTCTTATCTGTACTCAGTTTCATTCCATCTGCCTTCAGTTTTGTATTCCATTCCCTTAACCTTAGTTGAAGTTCTTGCTCAGACTCTGCTTGTAATGCTATCTTATCTGCATAGAGCAGCTTTGTTGATCTTTATCCTCTGAGCTAAATTACCAATTTTAACAGTAGCGGACACAGCAGAACACATATGCACACCTACCTCCACTGGGTGTCCCTCTGTGAGTCCAAACACTGTTCACACTTGAGTTACTAGGTCCTTGTACATAGCCTGTATTAATTCTACCAACGCTTCTGCGACTTTGAACCATCCTAGAACTGCCCAAATCAACTTTTTTGGGACCTTGTCACATGCTTTCTTCAAGTCTAGGACTGCACAGTTAGACGCTTTCCTAATCTTCAGCTTCTTCTCAACTATTACTAGCTTTGCTGCTTAGCAGGTGCAAAAAATAATAATAGGGTAAAAATGCTCGACTAGTAAAAATAACTACAATAAACACTTACAAGGAATTCCCATTTTACTTGCCCCTCACTGAGTTTAAAAAGGCTGTATGCAACAAGGAGGAAAAATAAAGGATAAAAAAAAAACATGCAGTTGTCTGTGTGTCTGTTACAAGAGAACTCTCTAGTTCTTTGCTAAGGAATATGGATACAAAAATGCTTTTCATCAGCATGTATTGTTCCTTTTATAATTCTTACTCTAGGGAGTAATGATCCTCTGCAGCTGAATATTCTAGATTACATTAATCGATCCCCTTTTTCCACAGAATAGCCATTCCTTTTCTTATTACTTGTTTATACCTTTGGTGAGACAGACTAGGGGAAGGTTGGCAGTGCCATGTTATGGCCAGGTCAAAGGACCTTCATATTAGGGTACTGGTGCAGCTTCGTGTCTCCTTTTATCAGGATGCCTTCTTCCAAGTCCTCAGAAAAGGAATACTTGATTGTAAGCAGTTGCAACCTTATTATCAATAGTACTTTGGGACTAGTCATGTCAGCTGTGAACCATCTATACAGATTATCTGTCATCTCCTTACTAAGTTCCCTGCAATGGGTGGGTTTTCACTGTTTAGGCACTTTAGAGTACCTGAATAACACCAACATGTTTCCACAGAATAGCACAGTAGGGCATAAGCCAAGTACAAACAGCATCATTTTTTTTAGCTTTACTTAATTTCTTGGGACCCTGATGGAGAAATCATGACTGATCACTCCGCAGCTGTTTTTGTTAATTGAAGGGTGAACTATTTTGCAAAGTGAATAGTACTGAGAAGATGAGTTATCCAGCAGAGACATTCATTGTTTGGAGTGGAGGTGGAAAGGACTGCTACAATCTGGAGGGCAGTGTACAGTTCATAAAGTCCTGGGTACCAGCCTGCTTCTACAGGGACCAGAGTGAAAACTTGATACTTAATGTATATCTGCCTATCTAGTATACATGCACAGTACCTGCTGAGGTGTGCACTGTTAAAATTTCTAGTGCTTGCTCTCTGTTTATTGCCACAAATTAACATGTGTAAAAATATATTAATCTGAACACTGCAATAAATTTCTAAATAAAATTTATATTTTCATTAAAGAGTTAAATGTATACAACACAGCATCATTTAAAATATAGCAAACTTGCTGCCTTGCTATAGACATTCTGTCACCCTATAGTAAGATTACTTACAGTGGTCATAAAAGTAACCTATGACAAGATAATATAACCACATGAAATTTATCAATACAGTTTTTGGAATGCAGATTAATGTGGTTGCTTGTTCTCCCTGTGATTTAATTTGTTTTTTAATAAATACAAAAACAAAATGAAATTGACTCCGAATTGTAAACAACCAAAGGATGGGACTCCATAATTATGGTATAAAAATCCACCAATTGTTGGGCCCACAGTGCGTGTTAGGGAATGGACTGATGAACATAATCCCAGCATGGCTCCTATAACACAAGAAAAACACATTCAGCAGGTAACAGTGCAAACGTTTATGCTTAACTAGTATCATGCTCTAATGTATATACATGCACACGTGAAAAAGTCAGGAGAGCGACAGACAATGTATATGTATCTAAATAATCTGATTTAGAAGGCTGTGCTTCCTGCACAAAAAAGAAAAACATTGACTTTATTTTTATTTCAGTTATGGGTTTTTGGAAATTTAAGTGAGACCTCTTTTTGTTAATAGGCTGGGCTGAGTTTATCCTGTATTTGTTAAACTGGACTTTGAGGAATCATTAGGTAATTAGACAACATTTTGTCATAGGTTCATAGGTGTTTACTAGGCTAATGACCACAAGGGCCTTTTTAAACCTAGCCATGCATCCCAAATCTCTGACAAGTTCTAATACCCTTGGTAAGTGTAAGCAGGGGTTTGGGAGATGAACCATTTACAGGTTACGTGTGTCCACTATAGACACAGGTGCCAAACCAGGGATGAATGCAGAATGATGGGATGGTGAAACAATCTGTAGGAGTTTTATATATTTACATGGCAGGCTATGGACTGTTGCTTTGTTTAAAAAAAAAACTTTTACTGGCATCAGTTGTTATTTAGCGACAGCAGATGTCAGCATCAGATATAGCACAATAAGCCTGAGATAACCTACTCAAATTACTGAGTAGCACATAGTAAGTGAATAATCACAAAATGGAAATGGATCACCCCATATGTGCACATGGGATCCTTGGTGGTAAGCATTTAATAACAGCAAGGATGGTTATGGCGTGCTCCTCCTTTTGCATACTACAGCTGAAGAAATAGCTGTAACTAACCCTTTCTAACATAAAACAAGCATTTTGAACCAAATGACTTATGTACTTTTTGTTAGAAGATCCTCTGTGTAAATTAGGCAGATTATGTATCTGCAGTTTCAGCAGACTGTTCTTACCTGTGTCAGACGCAGGAACAGACTTTGTAAGCATGCTGTCAGATATCACTGCTAACAAGGAGAAGGAGAGCATGAGAGGCAGAACAATGATGCAGAAATGGGTGATACTGGTCATAAGTACCTAAATGAAATAAAAATAATGCTTGAATAACAGCATTAAATCACTGCACACACGATTTCAAGCAGAATGCTACATCTATATAAATTAAGGCTGTTAATCCACAAAAGGGATTGCAGTGCTTCTGAACTACTAAGTTACTTGTGTTTTCAGCACACACACACAAGCACAATATAGACATATATATATATATATATATATATATATATATATATATATATATATATATATATATATATATATACATATATACATATATACACACACACACAGTCAGTCAGTCAGGTTAGTCATTCTGCTTAACTGTATTAATATCATATGCTGCCACCCCACTTCCCATTATCCAGTTCTGCTATCTACACTGGCCTGAAGGCTTGCAATACATTTTAAGACAACTTTTTTTCTCTTAATAATGTATTAAAGCTTGCAACTGTGCATTTACCTCCCCTGCATATCTGCTAAACATTGCAATGAATTGGCTTTAATGCTATGTTCTACAGGGTAACATATTGAATCAGAACTATAAAAGCATAATATTTTATACTGCAAAGCTTATAAACAAAGGGATTGTGTCTAGATCTAGGGATGTCACTGCCCCCCCCCCCCTTTAATCTGCCCTCTTTAGGCCAATCATTGAATATAATGCCTCCTTTAGCATGTATCTCTCCATACACATTCAACAACTGAAATGCCCGCAGAGATACTTACTAAACGGATTCCACTTTCATGCATCTCTTTCCTTCATCCCCAATATATTCTTCTCTAAAATCCACAAAGCCTTTGCAAAGTTCATCTGGTATCCAAAATTAGTAAGGGCGTCATATCAAAGACTTACCCTCCCAAAAGAGAGAGGAGGCCTTGGTTTGCCAGACCTACAACTTTATTATAGAATTTTACAAGCTAACAGACTAATTAAAATTGCTAACTACAGACCTAGCAATAAAATACGGACCCCCCCCCTTTGGATTAAAATGTGCTATAAATACACCTTAAACAATGACTTCAACCCCGAAGCTCTCCCCTTCATAGGCCCAATAGTCCTTAAAAAATTAAAGCTACATCATATCCTAAAGGAAAAAAATCAAACCTTTCCCCGAATTATTTAAATCCTTGAATCTGGAGAAAGCCCTTTTGTTATTCCAGCCTATCCATCTAAATCCTAATCTCCAGCTGAATAGGAACATGATTAATTTGACTGATTATCCTTTAATCAAAGAATACACACTATTGGATATCCATAAACATAGAGATTCATCCACTCACAAAATTACACCAAGTTCGAAACTTATCTAAAAATACACTACCATTCTGTGACAAATAAGGGAACTTATTGCCACTCTGCCTTTTGATCTCAATATAGATGGATCAGATTTCAGTCAGGTCTCCAAAATAATGGAAATTGTAGCCTGTAATAAGAGCCTCCCTCGGTTATAAACTGATTAGTACAATGTTACACCACGATAAACTAGTATTCGCGAACTACTGGAATCAGCATGGACTGACTATATCAAAGGAATAGAAATTATCTGCCATTAAATCCACTCTTTCTTTCTCCCCTTTTAAAAACTCATTTATACACAACTTATGATTACTTCTTCTTCTTTCGTTTTTTTCCCAGTTAGGGGTTGCCACAGCGGATCACCTGTCCACTCATGATTGGAAGTGGAGTTTTACGATGTCGAGTTGCCAGCCCAGTGCCCGACCTTCCACAGATGGCACACACACACACATGCACTCACATCTAGGGCCAATTTTAGAGTGTCCAATCCACCTACAGCATGTCTTTGGGATGTGGGAGGAAACCGGAGCACCCGGAAGAAACCCACGTAACCACAGGGAGGACATGCAGACTCCACACAGAAGGCACCCCAGCCGAGGATTGAACCAGAGAACCTCTTGCTGTGAGGCGGCAATGCTAACTGCTGCACCGCTGTGGCCGCCCCACACAACTTATGAATACTAATAACCTTTATGTCACACCTGTACACTTAAATAAATTCAATCCAAATGTCTCGACTGCATGCCCCTGCTGCTCCTACCCCCAAGCTGACATCCTACATATAATATGGTTTTGTAGATACTCCCACAGTATTTGCTGTTCTCTCAAAGTGAGACTTGACAAAATGGGGTATCACAAATTAACCCTTTCGTGGGAGATGGCAGTATTACATATTACAAATATTAGTATTCCAAAATTAAAATCTCACATTTTAATTACCCTATGTCTACTAGTCAAACTCTACATCACCAAAAACTGGTTGGATCGTGCTAAGATGTCATGGAATGGTTTCAGGAACATGGCGATTAACTATATTACATCGCAAAAACTCTTAATAACTAGTCCTCAGGCCCACATTTATTTTCAGAATTTCTGGAATACATTATTTGAACTTTTATCTGCTGATTAGCATCCTATTTAACTGAGAAGAGTCAGATGACTAAAAGGCCCCTACTATATTAGCTTCTTTAACGCTTCCCCTCCCCCTTTCCGCTGCCCATCTATTATGTGGCTCAGATTAGGACTTAATTCTTTTACTCTACGTGATTCTTTAGATAATAAGTAAAGATAATACTTTGTATTCAGTTACAATTTTGACCTGCTTACATTTTTGTCTCTCACTTATTGTAATTTAACGGTATATCCCCAAGCAGCACTTTTGTACATATTGTATATATTTACTATTCATCTGTTAGCCTGTATCTGAATGTTCATTATTATTCTGCAATTGTTTGTGATGTTTATGTACTGAAAATCAATAAAATTTCTATTTGAAAAAAAAAAATAAGCAGATAGAAGGCCTAAACAACATGTTCTACATGGGATGACTCAAAGTCCTGTCACTCAGTATCCTACAGACTGCTAAGAGGTGACCTGTGGCTGGCATACAAGACATTCACTGACTGATGGATTTACTGTACATCAGCAAATCAAATAACATCAGAAATACTTGGTCTAGAGATTTAAACCTGTTCTGCAACATCAACAGAATGTACTGTTGGGACAAGTATATCTCACAGAGAATACTGCTGCTATGGAACTGACTCCCCATTCACATAAAACAAAGTTCACACTTGTCCATTTTTAAACGCAACTTAGATCTACTGATGGGAAATAAAAAAAAAATTACCCCGGGACTGCCCCCTGTACTACTAATGGACAGAGGCAAGCTCCTAAATGCTTTATCCCATGCATGGGTACCCTCAAATTATCTATGGTATGGTCCCAGTTATTCTTATTAGGGGTAATATATAATTATCAACCATGGAATTGGAAAAGCCAGTGTATAACCAAATGGGAGAGGTTAATGTGAGCACAAAAATGGAAAGTGGCTAGGCTTAAAATTGCTTGGAAGGGCAGCTATCCTGACACTTGCCTATGATGAACCTATAGAAGGTTGGGAAGCCATGGGTACACATTAAAAAAAGAGAACAGTACTGTACTGATAAGTAAACCAAACCATCCAAGAATCTAGTGTAATTTATAACCCAGAACTGTCGCAGCAGATAAAGCATGATTATAATTATTGTACACACTCAGCCTTGCTGTTTTTACTCATTCATTAACTGGGCAAATCCATTAGCATTATTTATTTATTTTACATTTGTTGACCGGGATTGTCCGACTGAGCTGAGGAGCCCATTTTCAGTGGAGGCCCGGGGAGAGAAGCTCCAACATATTATACAATTTTCATTATAAATTAGTATTAAACAGCAATGTTACAGGATTATTACAATGCATTAAGTAGCAATGCAATGTTATACAGTGTCAGTAATCAGGAGTATAGCATAACTATTGCAAGATGTATGAAAAGAAATGTGTCATTAAGATGAATATAGTTTTTGGGGTAAGTGGTTACAAAAACCCGGTTTTATCATGATGCAGTTACAACAGAATGTTTCTCTGGGGCAATTTGCTTAATAGATTTTAGAAGACAGTAGAAAGAGTAGTCAAGAAAGATTAGAGACAGCTAGTGAGAAGAGTGAGTTAAGGGCAGAAAGCAGATTAAGGTATGAGAAGTACGGGATGTTAAGGAGGGAGAGTGCAGTAGCAGGACCAGTGACTTTTAAAGTGCTCTTTGGTGGCTGTTTGTTTAGGATGTGTAAGGGGCCTGATTTCTAGTGGGAGCCTATTCCGGGCAATAGTGGGGTGATAGCTGTACATCTTCTTCTTCTTTCAGCTTTTCCTGATTAGAGGTCGCCACAGCGGATCACCTGTTTCCATTTCTTCCTGTCCTCTGCATCTTGCTCTGTCACACCAACCACCTGCATGTCCACTCTCACCACATCCATAAACCTTATCTTAGGCCTTGCTCTTTTCCTCTTACCTGGCAGCTTCATCCTTAGCATCCTTTTCCCAATATACCCAGCATCCCTCCTCAGCACATGTCAAAACCAACACAATCTCGCCTCTCTGGCTTTGTCTCCAAACTGTCCAACCTGGGCTGACCCTCTAATATACTTATTCCTAATCCTGTCTACCCTCATCACACCCATTGCAAATCTTAACATCTTTAACTCTGCCATGTCCAGCTCTGACTCCTGCCTTTTTGTCAATGCCACTGTCTCCAACCCATATAACATAGCTGGTCTCACTACCCTCTTGTAGACCTTCCCTTTCACTCTTACTGGTACTCGTCTGTCACAAATCACTCCTGACACTCTTCACCCACTCCACCCTGCCTGTATGCTCTTCTTCACCTCTCTTCCACACTCGCCATTACTCTGAACTGTTGACCCCAAGTATTTAAACTCATCCACCTTTGCAAACTCTACTCCCTGCATTCTCACCATTCCTCTATCCTCCCTTTCATTCACATACATATATTCCGTCTTAGTCTGGCTGACCTTCATTCCTATCCTCTCTAGAGCATATCTCCACCTTTCCAGGGTCTCTTCAACTTGTTCCCTACTCTCAATACATATCACAATGTCATCTGCAAACATCATAGTCCACGGGGACTCCTGTCTGATATAGTCTGTCAACCTGTCCATCACCAGTGCAAATAAGAAAGGGCTCAGAGCTGATCCTTGATGTAATCCCACCTCCACCTTAAACGCATCTGTCATTCCCACCAAAGACCTCACCACTGTCACACTACCCTTGTACATATCCTGTACCACTCTTACATACTTCTCTTCCACTCCCGACTTCCTCGTACAATACCACAACTCCTCTCTAGGCACCCTGTCATGTGCTTTCTCTAAGTCCACAAAGACACAATGCAACTCCTTCTGACCTTCTCTGTATTTCTCCACCACAGCGGTCACCACAGCGGAACTCTGATCTGCTAATGATTGGCAGTAGCTTTTACGAAACGCCGAGGTGCCAGCTCGACGCTCAACTTTCAACGAAGGAATGCCCATTTACGCACGCATGTCTTTTGAACGCTACCCAACCGCGGGGAGGACATGCAGACTCCACACAGAAGGCACTCCCAAGCCAAGCTGAGAATCGAACAGGAGAACCTCCTGCTGTGATGTAACAACACTACCTCGTATCATATCTAAATACGACTGTAGATTATTTTTTTTATAAGACCCTTTGCTTTTACTACTATTGGAACTGTCTGGGTATTTTTCTTCCACATTGCTCTCATTTCTGCCTGCAGGTACTGATATTTTATGACTTTGTGTCTCTCCATACGCAAGGCACTGTAGTCACTGGGTGTGGCAATTTCAATGATCAATGCAATTTTTGTCTTATTTTCATGGACCACTATATCTGTTTTTCTATCATCTATCTTTTGAACTGTGGCAATGGGTGATCCCATGTGATGCAAATTTTATCATTTTCTGTGATGCTTTGTGGCTAATGTTTCCAGTGTTTTTCAGCCACTTCAATACTGTAGTGCAACAGTTTTGCCACATTATTATGCCTTTCAGTATACAGTCCTTCTGCCATTAGTATGTCACAACCAGCAACGAGGTGTGCGACTGTTTCCAGTTTGGTTTACAAAACCTACATTTGTCTGTTTCTCCCACATGTTCAATGGACTTTGTAAACCAATGTGTATGTAGCTCACTGTCTTGGGCTGCCAATATTAACCTTTCCTCTCTTGGTCTGAATTCATCTCTCCTTAACCATTCCTGCATTCGTTCCTGATAACATGAGGTTCTTCCAGATGTTTTCTATACTTGAAACTATATGCATGTTCCACATTTCTGGCCTTCCCATCTGGTCCTTCACCTTATATTCTTTCTTTTGTTTTTTGTTGTTTTTTTGGCACATTCAGTTGCTGCCTGATTTTTATCTAGTTCTGGTTTGATTTCCATTCCTGCTTGATGCTGATATGCTTCTGCTAGATTAAGCAGGGAAGTCATCTTAGATGTATTCTCCTCATGATTCAAAACTTTCACTATGTTTGGGTCTTGTGAGGTGAACAGATATGTGTGGAGTCACATGGTTGCATATCTATACATGTAATCAATTTCAAGGAGGCCCATCCCTCCTTTGGAACGAGGTGCCTTTTTAGGCAAGGCACCTAGTGCCTTTTTTAGGCAAGTCTCAAAAGTCAAACCCACCTCCGTAAACAGCACAATTAACAAAAAAAACTGAGCGTTATGCTACTCAACACCAGGAGTTTAAATCTCAAAATGCATGTCTGCGAAGCACTCCTCAGTATGGAGAATGTTGTCATCTGTGCAGTAACTGAAACCTGGTTCAAGGCTCCAGAGAGCACCCCAGCACTACTGGGCTACAACTCATACTACATGTTTTGGCCACAGAACACAGACCGAAACACAAAATGAGAGGGTGTATCCATATTCATCAAGGATACCTACACCTCCAGGTTAGTGACACAGCATGATACCTCTGAGATCATCCATGTGTAACTAACATCGGAAAAATCTGCAATGCAAATTGTGGCCTGCTACAGATCACCCTCCATGACCCAGGACCACCACTCCACCTTTCTGGAGACACTGGAAAACACGAAGGTCCTACCGAACACCCTGGTATTGGGTGATTTCAATTACCCTACCATTCACTGGGAAAACTACTTGAGTACAAATTCCCAGGCCCAGCGCTTCCTGGAATTCATCAACTCAAATGCCCTGGATCAACTGGTAAACTGCCCTACTAGAGGTGAAAACATATTGGACTTGGTCATCACCAACATGGGCAACAGGTGTTCCACACTGAAGGTCAACTTGTCACTGGTTGGATCAGACCATAAACTAATCACTCTGGATGTCCACACCCCACCACCACCCCCAACTAAGGAAGCCACAGTAAAAAACTTTTCTAAAGCAAACTTCACCTTATTTAAGACAGAGGCAGTAAGTTTCACAGCCCCCACACTAAAGGATAATGCTTCCCAAGATGCAGAAACCTTTACAAATGCACTCTATGAGCAACTACAAGGATGCATGGATTGTGCCATCACTAGCAAAACCAAGACTCACCCTTCTAAGAGAAGGAAACCAGTTTGGAGGACCCCTGCAATAAACAGGCTATACAATAGGAGGAGGAAACTAGTTCAGAAAAAAAGCAAACCCCAAGAAGGAAAGACATCCCTGATCAGTATCAGCAAAAAACTAAGGTCCCTCATGAAATCATACAAGGCTAACTTCAAAAGAAAAATAGTCAAGGATTCAAAAGATAACCACAAAGCCTTCTATAGGTATGTTAAGAATCTAAGTGGCAACTCATAGATATGCACTGAACTAGTGCAAAATAGCACAAAATAGACTGAACCTACTGATATTGCCAACATCCTGGCAGATAGATTCAGTGCAAACTTCACCCCCTCTCACCTCCAAAAAGGCCCACAACAATACCGGAAAAGTGTAATGTCCCAAAAATCACAGACGCACAGGTGAAAACAGCCCTTTCAAAAGCCAAAAACACAGCGTCAATGGGACTATATGGTGTCCCAGGCTGCATCTTGCACTAACTACAGAACAAACTAACCCCCCACCTAAACACGCTGTTCAACCTCAGCCTCTCCACAGGCTACGTGCCCATAGAATGATGCACAGCAACGGTTATTCCTCTCCACAAAGGAGGGGCCACAACTGACCCTGGTAACTATTGCCCCATAAGCCTGACTTGCCTGGTCTGCAAGGCTATGGAGCTCATCATCATGAAACTCATTAACAAAGACATTGGGAACCACCAAACACTTGACCCGACCCAGTTCGGCTTTGTTAAGGGCAGATCATGCCTACTAAACCTGGTTGACTTCTTTCAGACAGTCACCAAGGCCATAGATGAGGGAAAGGCAGTTCACACAGCCTACCTTGACCTTGCCAAGGCTTTCAACACCATTCCCCACTCAGATATTACAGAAAAACTCTCCAGCCTGAACATAAACCCCTAAGTCATGAGATGGGTTGCCAACTGGCTTATAGACAGAACTCACACTGTAAGAATAGTGGGCTCCAGGTCTGATACTAAACCAGTCACAAGTGGTGTCCCACAAGGCTCGGTCCTGGGACCCCTACTGTTCGGCATATACTTCTCAGAAGTACAGGCAAACACAGGAGGACTATGGCTAACCAAGTTCGCCGATGACTGCAAACTGGGAGCCATAATTGACTCTCCGGCTGACATGGACATCCTCCAAAAGGGCCGTACTGAGATGGACACCTGGTGTCAAAGTCATGGCCTCAAGCTAAATGCCAAAAATACATTGTCATCCCATTTGGGAAAAACAAAACACCCACAAATGACCACATAGGTGGCACCCCCCTTGATACAGAAGAGGTAATAAGAGATCTGCGGACACAGGTAGATAGTAATCTCTCCTTTGACAAGTTGTTAAGAAATCCTTCTATGTGGCCCATCTAATTACTAAAGGGTTCGCATCTAGAAATAAAGAGGTTATAGTGCCCCTCTACTCGTCACCCATTAGACCAATCATAGAGTACAATGCCCCATTTGGGATGTACCTCACAAGACACTTCCAACAGCTGGAAAGACCACAAAAGTACCTCACCAAGAGGATTACTGGCCTCAAACATATGTCCTATGCAGCCCGACTGAAAAACTCCAGCTGTACTCAGTGGCATATCGCTTACTCAGAGGTGATCTCTGCCTGACTTACAAAGCCACGTCCAACTCAGAATTGTTGGACATGCTCCACCTAAAGAAATCCAAGTCACTGCAAGCCACGTGCTCTAGTGATCTAAACCTTGCCACAACAATAAATAGTACATGCTGGAGGGATAGATTCCTTTCACAGAGAATCCCCATGCTTTGGAACAAAATTCCAAATTACATCAGGCAGAGCCCCTCACTAACACTCTTCAAGAGAAACCTTGACGAGTGGATGGGTAACAGAAAATACACCCCTGGGATCACTTCATTGGCTCTGCTTGACAGAGGATCAGTTAATTAATCAATGGGGTGGCGAAAGCCGACACACTCTGGCTAGGCTTATAAATGCCCTCTGGCAGATAGTCTAGTACCTACCGATGAACCTATGAATATATAATCTTGGTATGCACTGATTTTTATAAATCATTTGGTGACCATGAAGCATCCTTCTTGTTTTCCAGTCAGTCACTCCGCAACTGTAAGTTAGGACAGGAAGAGCAAATTGATGTATAGCTTGGAGTTTGTTCCTAGATGTCAACACTGTTTCCAGGATTAAGTTAAGTCTTCTAAAGTATTCCTTACTAAGTTTTATTCACATTTGTTTATGTTTTGTTGCTGATCCTTCATCAATTCCAAAATATTTATACACTTCCTCTTGCTCAAGTTCTTTTATATCACATTCTTTTCCCAAACTGATGTTTTCCTGGTGCTGCAGTTTTCTTCCTTTAAAGGTTGCTTTGAACATTTATCAAGACAAAATGACATTTTATATCATCTGAAACAGTTTTGACAACTTGCAGTTATGCTTTCAGTTCCTCATCTGATGAGCTATACAGTTTTAAATCATCAACAAAGAGAAGATGAGAAGTCTTTACAGTTAGTTATTTTCTAGGAGCCATATTATAGCCATGATGGCCAAAGGTGCAAGTTTAATGGGTTAAGGGCAAGGCAGAATAGCATCGGTGACATAGTCACCTTGGAATACCCCCCTTTGAATTTTTATCCCTGGAATAATAATTTGTCTTTTATCGTGGCTTAACTGCAAAATGGTCTGCCACTGTTTCATGGTCACTGTAATGTAATAGATCAGTGCAGGATGTGTCTTATACATTCTAAGCACTCTTTTTATCCATGAATATGGGATACTATCAAATGCTTTTCTGTAGGCAATCCATGCCATACTTTTTACAGTTCTCCACTATGACTTTATTAAGCAACAAATGATCCTTTGTTCCATATGACTTTCTTTTATTGCCCTTTTGTTCTACTGCCATAATTGCATTTTCTTATAAATGACTATAAACTCTGTCAGCATCAATTCCCATGTACAGTTTTTGCGCCATTGGAAGGCAAGTTATTGGTCTATACATTTTAAGGTAGCTTGCAGGTTCACTCTTAAGTAGGAGCATTGTTTTTCCTGTTGTTAGCCAGGATGGTGTCCTCCCCCTGGGCCTGGCCTGGTCCCATTGTAGGAATGTTTATGTATTTTGAGGATTCTACACTGTCATCTTTTCCAGTCCTGGCACCAGTGTGCGTACCAGGATTGGGCACTTTTTATCCTGGGTCTTGTGCACCCAGCTCTCTTTTTTAATTTTAACCTATTTCTGTCCATGATATATGCTCATTATGATTGGCCTAATGTGTACCAAGGTCAGTAGAATGATAACATCCCTGGATCTGGATTGAATACCTTTAAAAGTATACATTATATGGTTTCACATCTCCTGAAATTAGCATATGGTCTATGAATACTTTTAAATGGGAATGTTTCTGCTTTTACATAACTTCAGACTAACTAATCAGTTTTTGAATGGATGCTTCCACTTTCTGAATGACCAAGAGAAAGGAGAAACTCTAAGGACAGGTAGCTGACATAAATGGCATGTAGTAACTGATTGATATAGACTGCATACAGTAATAAGTTTCGGTAACGACATTTCCAAATATAATATGTTCCACCTTATCCCTCCATTCAGATCCTTTATCCATCTGTTAAACCCTTATTCTTAATTAACTTATCCACGTTTAGCATAAACAGTTACAATTCAGTTTATCAATGATGTATCCTTAGGAAATAACAAATTATACTCATTAATCAAGCCTATCTTCTTTTCTTCGGGCATCTCTGGGCACCAAAGTCTTTTTTAACATTAGGTAACTATGAATTAAAATATTATTGTGTCTCATTCTACTACCTTATCAGGTGATCCAAGAATTATCTAAAATATTAAAGTCATCAATTTTGATAATAAAATACTTGTTCTCTTTTTTCGGAAAACTGTGTTGAATTTGTTTGTTGTACTTTGCAGGGACACAATATACTTGATAACTGAGTGATCTAGATTTTATACATTCCTTAATTGCATTAAACTGATGAAGAAAGACACTTTTAAAATAATGACAGCTCCAAAGTCTTGGGTGATCTTGTGGTTCCACTTGTTTTAAGTGTTGTCATTGGCATATCTGAAATATTATCTCATGTATATATCACCTCTCTTCACAGAGTTTTAATGAAGATAGTGACTATAGTAGTTGAAGTGATAAAAAAATGGCTACAACAGAAATCGGTTTAGTCCACCGCTGCCTAAGATATGGCTGTCAAGATGTGAGCTTACTCCCATGTTTATTTGTTACAACTGCATTTACAGTATGCCAGCAGTAGTACTATTTGGATGACTAAAATGTCATATATAAAGGTTCACCTTATTGGATTCTGTCTTTTCTTTAGAAATGCTCCAACTTTGCAATGGAGCTCTCTTGCATCATGATCCTACAGAACCAGTCCTGGAATCAATTTCTGTACTGTATTTATTAACATCAGTGTGGGTGACCATAAAAATAATGTAGAGCATGAGGTGTTGCTGTTATGCAGCAGAAACAGAAAAAAAGACAAGCTTTGTAAAAACCTTTACTATAAACAAGGCATGTAGCAGAATAAAGCGTCAACCAGCTTTTAAAGACATTTAGTCTTCAGAAGGGCACTTAATTTCTGCTTGTTGTTTGACAGTGCTTAAGGTAACCTCCATGACCATCCCTCTACCACCCTAGAAAAAGCCAAAAGGTTACCCATAAAACAAAGATCTTCTGTGCTGTTAGTATCTCAGTTCTACAAACTAGTGCAATTCCAGATACTTACTCCCCTTGCAGCTTCATCCAAAACAAATGCTCCTGCTTTAACAAGGCACATATCTCTTAATACACTATCCCTATCTCCTCTCATGGTAGACCCAATTTAGAAGGTAATGTAAATATTGTGCATTACACTCTCTTTGTTTACTATAATGTACATACATAGTTTTTCTGGGTTTATATGACATAATCTAAACGTGATATCATCGAATGCCATAACAGCGAACTGGTAACCTCGAACGCTGAAAACACCAAAAGCTGAGAACAGCAATTTTTTCCCTGAGGAAAAAAATTCTCTGTTCCAGCATACAACGCAAAACACAAAAACACTAAAAAGTATTGCTGATGTGGGGGGCTTCATCCCCCCACACCCCCCAACATGGGGGGCTGTACCCCTCTACTTAAATATACCAACTCTGAGATCACACCACAGTGGAAGAATTAGTGAAAGAATTAGGAAAAGGCCCACTCGATGTTATGCGGCTTTGCTATTCTCAGTCTTCAAGGTTTTGGGTTCGATATTATAACATTCAATGTCTCGAAACTTCGATGTTATGCTATAAATCCAGTTTTCCTTTGTAGCGAATCTGGACTACTCTGTTTCTGTTTACATTTCTGTCTTTTTTGTTTGTGAAAAATCTTGTATTTCAACCAGGATGAGCCTGAAATCAGTAAATATTGATCAGTGCATTACCACCTTTCATACTCTTAAAAAACCATACAACATTTCATGTTTATATGCCTTCTTTCTTTCTTTCTTTCTTTGTAACTGGTTGTACATGGAGCAGAAAAATCTCCATGCACAACAATGAATTATGATTGGATCTTACCAGTCACAACCCTTATATGCGATCTTGAAACGAATACCAAGATTCACCTCTTGGGGTTTACTCTCAAGGTAAATGTTTTGGCATCCATGTCTTGAAAACATAGTAAGTTGAAAAACATAATAAGTTGGGAGTGATTGGAGACCCATTTAAAATCCCCTGTGTTATCTGTAGGCTTTATTCCTATAAAAAGTGGCCGAGTTTCATTTCCAGGTGAGTTAGCATCATGATTACAGCAACTGTATTTGACAGAATATAATGGGACTGACATGGCTTTACTTGAATGGAATGGCTATCAACCTAGACCCTTCATGTATTTCATGAGCATAACCATTTAAAAGGCAGACGTGACTGACAGTATGCAGTTACAGTACTGGTAATAAAGTCGTATTTTGAGGACATGGTTTGTAAATCTTACCTCAGAAATGTTATAGATGCGTACTTATATAATAATTTATTATAATGTATATAAAGAATAAATAAAGGAAGAACAAATGAAGGAAACAGTGAAAGGAAAAAAAGTGAAATAGAAGTAAAAGAAAGAAATTAAACCACAAAGGAAATGTTGCTTAAAGATGAAACTTTACCTTTGCTAGTCCCACAACACTGATCATAGCAACAGAGAGCCGGAGCAGAGTTTCATCGGAATAGCTTTGAGTCAGTCTTCCAATCACTAAGCCCTGAATAATCTGCAGAAAGTGAAACATTAAAAAGTCAGATATAAATCAACAATACTTATAATTCACTGAAAAGATATTTATATTAATTACCATCGCCTAGAGTTATTTATTTGCTAAGTTACATGTTAATGTTATTTAGTTACTAATGGCATATATAAACACAGTTTCTTTGGAAAAACAAGGATTGTTTTACAAAGCAAAGACAATCTTTCAGTGGTTCTATCTAAACAAAACAGAGTAGAAAACCCAAGATCAACTTTATAGAGATTAAATAAAATAACTGCCAAACATCCAAATGATGCAAAGACTGAATTGTTAAGAGATTATTAATAATATAAGACTATACAGTTGTAAGTTTTCTGTACCAAAACTGATACTAGACTAAAGAATGAGGAATGGAAGATATTTAAAGGAAATACTTAGACAATTTTTAATTTACTGATTAACATAGGCCCAGTGTAAAGGATTAATGCTGTCCCCATGAAAAAAAAACGAATGGGTCCACAGCTGGGTGCCTATTCTTTTCTGGCTATAAATGGATGCTGCTTAAAGATTAAACTAGAGGTATTCAGTGAGGCCAGACTAGCCAGATAGCATCAAAAATGCAGGAATAAATCTTTCATGATTTTCAATATTTCATGATTAGTAAGTATTATCCTTTTGTTTACTGGTTTAATACATATTCATTGTTCAATACTTCTGTTTTGTTGTCATTATTTACGTTTTGTTATGTCCTTTGAAAAACATTTTTGTTACCTTCTACTATAAGCCAGGTTAAATTCTGTTGGTTGTTCATTTCTTCTTACAACATTGATTCCACCGTGCATCATTGTAACCTGTACATCTCAACACTGTATAAGTTTTGCTCATGGCGTCTCTTTTGTTTGGGACTTTTTTTTGCCTTTGTGTTCCAGTGTGGTTGTCCCTGAAACATTTTTGTTCTAATTATTTTGAATGTAACTTGAGCTGAGCATTTAACTGTTTATACTTTGATTGTTGCTCTACCCTCATAACAAAATAAATAAATAAACAAACAAATAAGCAAATAAATACATATTTACTGCTGATGAGTATACGTTTACTTAGGAAATGGGCCACCCAGAGGTAGGTTAATTTGCTGTTCTGTATTTTGGAAACAGTACATTTCTGATTATACTGTACATTTCTGAATATTATAAGATCAGCGGTGGTGCAGTGGTAGTGTTGTTGCCTCACAGCAAGAGGTTCTCCCGTTCGATTCTCGGCTGGAGTGTGGGAAGTGCCTTCTGTGTGGAGTCTGCATGTCCTCCCCACGGTTGGGTGGGCCTTCAAAAGACATGCGTAAATGGGCATGCCTTCATTGAAGGTTGAACGTCGAGCTGGCACCTTGGCATTCGTGAAAATCTACTGCCAATCAGTGGCGGACTGGAGTTCTGCTGTGGCCACCCCTAACCGGGAAAAGCCGAAAGACAAACAACAACATTTCTGAATATTATAGAGAATGGAAGATTACTGTTTCTGTACATAACCTTTAAGTTTAGCGATGTATAAACTATTTACAGATATTTGTATGAAAGATGTTCCTTTAACACTGCAATTACTACTGGATACTTTCACAATACTGTGTGTCATTAATACATATTTGGGTGTGGTATATGTTACTTATACCCACTGACTGCTGGAATGTGGTCATCAGGTCAAAGTCTGAGTGATTAATTACAAAAGGAGTGATAATCGCAAAGTATAGTCCATGTTAATGTTATTATGCTATGGTTAGGGTGTTTTTTTGAAAATATGTAAGACATATAGTTCTAAATATTATATAAGTGAAATATGCATGTAGATATGCTTAAAAACTGAAAATTAAAATTTTAATAAAATAAACAAGGAAGTTGCGTATCAATGAAAATATCAAATATCGAATTAAAATGTAATAGAATAATAAACAAGGAAATTGCATATCAATATAATTTTCTGTGCCCTGACAGTGAGAAGAATTTATGGATACTTTGGGGCATGTACATATGTTATTTTTTTAATAAAGACAATTATTTTGAACTTTTATGAATAAACTAACATTTTACTTTAAGTGATTGCTTAACAAGTCTTACATACAACATAGAAGTCTGCCTGTTGTTCATTTACTTGCTAAGTGGCTTGGAAGTACTACAGTTAATTTTTTTATTAAAGTGAATTAGATTATTTGTTTGCTTAGTTACATGATAGCATTACTTGATTCAAGCATTCTCTAAAACCACTCAGATGATTTTCTGACAGTTTTTGTAGCATGCATTTGTAAAAGAAGCTGAGCAGTGTCATTTGTCTTTTTGCTAGATGGTATCCTTTGTTTGACAAAACTTTCAGCTTATTTGCATGTGGAGTTATGAAAGCCTGCTAGTTTACAGTAGTGTACGTTTAAAGGTGCACTGTGAATTTATGTGACTATTTGCTGTTTTTAGCCTGTTAGAAAAAGATTAATTTGATATGTTTATGTTGTCACTTACTGAGGAAAGAAACATAACAACTGTATCTTTTCCTTACTAGGTGTTTATCTGAGCTGCTGTGTGAGAATGTTAAAAAATTAAAAAGAATGGGTAAACCATAAGTTGTAAATTGACATCTTCACAATTTCTCCATTCTTTTAGGAAATTTTACTAGCTGATTTCATATTTCATTTTGATAGCTCATACCATAGTATTAATCATTCGGTCCCTATGCAAGTGTCTTAACTCTTTTATAGGTTTAGGAGTCACAATTTGTCATGACTGTCTCTTGGCAAAGTATTTAACTCATTTTCAATAATGAATAAGCTTTCAGAATCATTATCCATCATTTCTGTGGATGGACTCACTTTTACAAATATCTAAAACTGCCACCCCAAAAAAATCTCTCCATATACCACAAATAATGTATGACCAAGTGACAAAATTCACTCAAGATAACACTGAATGGTATACTATTGAAGGCAAGTGCCTTCTGGCCATATCTCACAACTGTACTGATTTCTGCAGAATGTCCAGACTTCTGCTTCACATTTTTTGGTCCATTTTTCATAAAATTGTGTTTTTTCCTGCCAAACTGGTAGAAAATCATTAAAGACTGAAGTTAGAAAATGATGACAGACATTTGAGTTTCAGACTTCAGCAAAATTCATGCTAATGCAAAACCTATTTTATCAACTTTCTAAGTTTGTAAGAGCTATATTTAAAAATTGTCCCTATTTTTGGTCCTTTGTCCCACTTTTATTTATGGGTTTCTCCATATTTCTTGCTCTAGGAGGTTGAGAGGTATGATTTTGGCTGTATGTTACATATCCACACTAAATTAAACTCTTATGGTTATGACTAGCGCACTTTGTAAGATATTGTAGTTAAAATACCTAGAAAATATATATGAAAAAAAATGATTTCCCAAAGTATTACTTCAAAACCTAATTCAAAAGAAAGATGTTGGACCTTAACATTAATGAACTGCTGCATGAAAATTACACTGCAGTCATAGTAACAGAGCTGAGATTTTTTGCAAAGCTTTGAAAAATTTTCCCCTTACGGTTCATTGCAATTTAACATTTAGTATCACAGGCTTCATAAAAGCCATACAACTTTCACATATTCAATATACAGTGCAGCTGCATGGATGTTGTCAAACAGGAGTATGGCAACATTTTAACAAACTATACGTGCCTAACTACCTTTTTTTCTTCATAGGTGTTTACTAGGGTAATGACCACAAGGGCCTTTTAAGCCTATATCCTTGATAAGTGTAAGCATGGGCCTGGCAGATGAACCATTTACATGTCACCTGTGTCCATTAAAGACATAGGTGCCAAACCAGAGATGAATTTCCGGTTTCCCATACAATTGTCCAAGTTGCACTTGAATTGGGTTAGGGAGGAACTCTGCTTCACGTGGATGGGGAGCCTGTTTGATAGATGGGGTAGTCTCTGGGATACATACCTATCTCTCTAGCAGGTCATAGTGATATCATAGGCAAGGTTTAAGTCTTTAGAACGGGTAATTCTGGTGCTGTTTGTTTTGTGGATATTCCTTTTTTTCTCTCTTCTGTTTCTTTTCTGCTTCATTTTCCCTCTATTCTCAACTTACACATGCAAATATTGTAGAAAATGTATCTCTTCCTGACTGCTCTTTAGTTGCTCAATATACTACCCTTTACTTTTAGTTTAAAGTTTAACCCTCCATTGTTTATTCTGCACCCTTTGTTTGTTTTACATTTTTTTATTTGCATTGTTCTGCCCTAAAATGTGAACCTATTATCTATCTATCTATCTATCTATCTATCTATCTATCTATCTATCTATCTATCTATCTATCTATCTATCTATCCACACACACACACACACACACCACACACACCACACACACACATATATATATATATATATATATATATATATATATATATATATATACAGGGTTGGGGGACTTTACCACAAAATGGACATTTAACCCAGTAAAGAAAACACAGTGAGTGTATGTGTGTGTGTGTGAGTGTATGTCTGTGTGTGTGTGTGTATCTGTGTGTGTGTGTATCTTTGTGTTTGTGTGTGTGTGTGTGTGTGTGTGTGTGTGTGTGTGTGTGTGTGTGTGTGTGTGTGTGTGTGTGTGTGTGTGTGTGTGTGTGTGTGTGTGTGTGTGTGTGTGTGTGTGTGTGTGTGTGTGTGTGTGTGTGTGTGTGTGTGTGTGTGTGTGTGTGTGTGTGTAGAATGACATTAAACATCAGTAATTCACTTACGTTAGCTACGGGAGTTCCTAGTTGTAATATTTGCTTGCTTACCTGACCATGAAGTAAAAATGGAAGAAAGTTCAGCAAATACACGAGATAAACAGATAAAGCAGAAAACAGCAAGTAAGCATACAAAGAAACCACAGCGAATTAGTTTATTAACTCACCTGGCTGAAAAAGATAAAACAAATTATAATCACTAAGAGACAAAACTAATGCACATGCTTTTAGGGAGGATTCTTTCAGTCATCTTGCAGGAGGATATTAGCCCAAGGTAAGTTGTAACATAATGTTTTGTTCCTGTATTCTGAGTGAAACCAGTCAGCATTTAAATGAATCCGTACCAGATACTGCTAGCCATTACTTGACCCAGGAGATGTTTTAGGAAAGCATAAGCTGTTGTGAAACATCAGCAGCCAATGGATAAGTGCCATTTATAAGACTCTGATTTCCCAGTGCTTTTTAGAAACAAGTGAACAGTTACAGTAATTCTATAATTACAAGCTTCATGTTTGACTCATGTCCTAACGTCCCCTCTGATAAGAACCCAGAAGGGGAGGTTACTTTGTTTCCTTCTTTTCTATACAATGATGTCAGCTCAGCACTACTAATTGGTGAACTAAACAGAAGGGCATTTATCCACAACCTCTTTCAAAATGCCCCCTTTGTAAAGGAGCCTCTTGCCTAATTTGCCGCTTCCTGAAGCCTTCTTCAAGTCCTATCAGCTCAAGAGCCTTCTTATCTAAAAACTGACAATATGTCAAAAGTTTTTCTATTCTGGGCTTTCCTCCAGCATATGTCAGAACTACTCATTGCCTTCTGCCCCTGGGGTTTATTTTCTGTATGCTTCCTCTTCTAATCTTACATACAGCACACGTCCTTTCCCCACTGAGATTTGACGGGCTTCCTTTCGCTGCGGTGATTATGATTTGGAAAGTTAGTGTGTTGTGTCATTTCTGATATTCGTGATCTGCTTATGTGGTTTATTTGTCTGAGTGGTAGCCTAAACAAAAAGCAGCCTCCTGAGCCCTGTGAATAAATATTAGTGTTGACAAAATCAAGGACAGGTGTGAATTACAAAAGCCTTTTTGTATGTGTTTGTATGTGTGTGTAAGTTTGTGAAAACAGTTTCTCCACATTTTGACATGTTCAAACCCATATACTTCTATTCAAAGCTGTATACCAACCATTTTTGGAAAACATCAGCAGACAGAATGGTACTATATTTATAATTCAACAGAGTGTTTTGTATTTTGGGGGGAGGGTGACCAAGTATACAGCCTTGTGTAAATATAATCACTGTCTAGCATGTACCATAACAACTTAAAAAATAAATAAATAAACAAATAAATAAAACATCAGCAACATGTGTCAATGTTTAAGAGAGTTTTTTTTAATCTGAGCAATTATATTCCTTTTGAGAACAATCACCCTTACTAAAGTTTTGGAGGTCACCTACTTCTATACAATACATTTTACTTTCCTGTGCTTCACAATTCATTCTATTAATAGCACATTATGCAAATCATTATGTTAACTCTTATCTTACAGATTATTTTATATGATATCAGGATAACCAGCATTAGACAGCCCAGTGTATCAGGTTACCACAATGGCTAGCCAGAACGTTTTGTTCATAGGTAGGTACTAGGCTATTGGCCCAAGGGCCTATGTAAGCCTAGCCAGCAAGGTTCCATGGCTTACGCCACCCAAGAAAGTTATTTTCCTGTGCCACTGTCGAGCAGAGACACAGAAGTGATCCCCAGGGTGTATTTCCTATTTCCCATCCACTCATCAAGATTTTTCTTGAAGAGTGCTAATGAAGAACTTTGCTTGGCATAGATGGGTAGCTTGTTCCAGAGTATAGGAAGTCTCTGGGACAGGAATCTATCCCTCCAGCATGTCCTGTTTATTGTGGTGACAAGGTTTAGATCCCTAGAGCATGTAGCTCGGAGGGATTGGGATTTCTTTAGGTGTAGCATGTCCAACAGCTCTGGGTTTGACATAGCTTTATATGTTAGGCAGAGATCACCTCGGAGTAGGCGATATGCTACGGAGTAAAGCTGGAGTTTTTTGAGGCAGTCAGTGTAGGGCATTTGTTTAAGGCCAGTAATCCTCTTTGTGAGGTACTTCTGTGGCCTTTCCAGCTGCTGCAGATGTCTTGTGAGGTACATTCCAAAAGGGGCGTTGTACTCTATAATGGGTCTAATGAGTGATGAGTAGAGGGGAACAATGACCTCTTTTTTCCTGAATGAGAACCCTTTTACGATGAGGTGTGCCACGTAGAAGGACTTCCTGACTACTGTGGCAATGTGACTATCAAAGGAGAGACTACTGTCCACCTGGGTCCCAAGGTCTCTTATCACGCATTTGATGTTAAGTAGATTGCTGCCTATGTTGTAGTTCATGGGTACAGAGTTTTTCCCAAAGGGGATGACACTGCACATTTTGACATTGAGCTTGAGGCCATGGCTCTGACACCAGGCATCTCTCTCAGTGAGGCCCTTCTGTAGGATGTCCACATCATTTGGGGACTTGACTATGGCTGCTAGTTTGCAGTCATCTGTGAACTTTGTTAGCCAGAGGCCTTCTGTGTTAGCCTGTACTTCAGAGAAGTAGATACCAAACAGGAGAGGTCCCAGGACAGAACCCTTTGGTACTCCACTTGTCACTGCTTTGAGGTCAGATTTGGAGTCTGCAACTTTTACAGTGTGGGTTCTGTCAGTGAGCCAGTTGGCAACCCATTTTGTGATGTAGGGATTTATACCTAGTTTAGTGAGTTTAGCTATAACTCCAGAATGGGGGATGGTGTTGAAAGCCTTGGCGAGGTCAAGATAGGCTGTGTGAACCATCTTACCCTCATCCACGACTTTGGCGACTGCGTCAAAGAAGTCGATCAGGTTCAGAAGGCATGATCTGCCTTTCACAAACCTGAACTGGGTGGGATCCAGAGTTTGGAGGTTACCAATGTCTTTGTTTATGAGTTCCATGATGATACGTTCCATGGCCTTGCAGACCAGGCTCATCAGGCTAATAGGTCGATAGTTCCCGGGATCAGTGGTGGCTCCCCCTTTGTGGAGTGGGATAACTGTTGCTGTGCACCATTCAGTGGGCACAAAGCCTGATGCGAGGATATTATTGAACATGGTGCTTAAGTGGGGAGCCAGTTCGTTCTGAAGTTCATGTAAAACGCAGCCTGGGATGTTGTCCGGTCCCATGAATGCTGTGTTTTTGGCTTTAGAGAGTGCAGCTTTTACCTGCGTAGTTGTGATTACAGGGACTCTGCATTCTTCCTGTATCGATATGGGCCCTTTAGGGGGTGAGAGGGGGTAAAGTTAGCACTGAACCGATCTGCCAGGATGTTGGCAATATCAGTTCTTTGGAAGACTCATTTTTGTTGGTGTGGGGAAAGATGAGTTAAGACACCAAAACTGGCTTTGTACTCTGTTAACCTTATTATCAGCAACTGTGTATATCTGAGTGCAAAATGAGGCCTACTACCACTCACTTATATTTACACATCTACAAAAGTATCTGTAAGTCTCCTTTCTTACAAGGTATCATGGGATACACACATTCTTCTTGCAAAATAATAATGTTTCAGCACAATAACTCAGAAATGTACAATGGAACAAATGCCAGATACGTTACATATAGGTATTTGTATCATGGTTAAATACCCTCATCAGCAGATCTAACATGAACAATCACTTGTGCTTTAAAATATTTGTTTTACAAGTGATGAGGTTTTCATTAACTCGGGTAAATGTACCAGGTAAAGACAGACAAAAGGAAGAAACATCCATGAAAAAAGATGTTATAGAAAAGATCAGATTGTCAAGGATTTGTTTTGTTGATATTTTGAACTAGAGCTTATAGGGAAAGTGGTCAGTATGTGTGTACTTCTGTGTCAATGAACATTAATCAGAGTTGGGAACAACCCTTGTAGAACTTCTTTTGACTGTGCAAATGTGGATGTTTGTCATGTGTGTGCATAATGTCTGCAGGAGTGTGTGATGGGCTTATTCAGTTTCTGTCTCCCCTCACACTAACAAGGTACTATATCCCAGCTCCCTCCCTTCCTACTAGGGGGCAGCAACTGAGCTTCAATAGACTTCCTGGAGTCTCTAATATTGGCATTCATATGACTCTGCCCATTCATTAATCTCTTGACAACCCAACGTTGAGTCAGGTTGGGCAGATGTAAGCAGTGGTCTAACCAACTTATAGCAATCACTTGCATATGTAGGGAGTCTGGGGAATCAGTTAAACAACTCCTATGAAGGATGTAGCAAATCACAAGGTCTAAAGACCAATCTCTGGCTTTGGTAGACTGGTTCAAATAAATTTTTTTAAATTTCTACAAGACTGATATGTAGGCTTTTCTGTTTACAACTAATGAGTTCACTTATACTGTCAGCATCATTCCCTCCTAAGAGCCATATTTGTGGTGGAATGAGGTTATGAAGGTGGTGATCCTCTGATACTAGCATTTTGAACCTGAAAACCTCTAGATGGGATAAACTGTCAATTATGTTCTTATTATTAGGTATGCACTTAGCAGAAAAATGCAGGCTAATTCTTAAACTGAGTAACACTAATTGCCTTAATACTGATTGCACCCTATAAGATCAAGAGGACCTTCTTGGCAGAATTTGCACAACAGCTTGATTATCAGAATGGGACATGGATTTCTTATCCTTAAGGTCAGCCTGCTATTTGTACATTGCCTCCCATATGGGTAGAATCTGTTAAGAATGTGATGTCTTGCTTAACTGCCTCAAGCCATGAAAATGGCCACTCAGCAGAAAACCATCTACCTCCAAAATAGCCACCCATCCCTCTCCTTCCTGCTGCACTTGTGAAAAGCTTCAGGGAGTCTGAAGAAATCCAATCTGTTGGCCATAATATAACCCCATTGAATTGGCCCACAAATGTTTTACATAGCCTCAAATTCTCCTTCATTCTTTTCGAGGTATGAATCTAATGTTGTTTTTTCCAACCTCCTCTTAATAGGTTAGCTAAGGACCTTGTGAATGCTCTTCCTGGTTAGAGCCTTCTACATGTAAAATTTAGAGTACCTAATAATGACATTACCAGACATACTCTGACCTTTGCCCCATCCAAGAAAACCTTAATGTCCTTCTTTAGGTGCTATAGCTTATCTTCGGACAGTTTGAATAACTGACTGGCTACATCTATCTCAAGCACTAAAAACATGAAGCAGAGAAAATGGCCTTCTATCATATTCTTAGCCAAAGGCATCCTGAGGTTGTTAGACAGCTCAACGAAGATGTCCATGCTTGTTTTGGTGTTTTGCTCATCTTCACCAACAATGAAAAAAAATCACTGAGATAATGTATTGCCGTTTGCATCATGGCCCTTTTGCAACACTGTGTTGAATGATTCAAAAATCACACAAGCAACAGAACATCCAATTGGCATAGCTGTGTTAAATACAAGTTTTCTCTACAAGACAGCTCCAGTCTCAGCCAATCCTGTTCTTGGATAGGTAAAAGTCCGAATACTGGCTTAATACTGGGTTTCCCAAACTGAAGCTTACTAAATGATCTAAATATCTGCAGCCTTGTCTAATGTGGTGTATTTTACCCTTATTTCTTCCATGGCAATAAAATCAATAACTGAATACCCTATTGGGTGGGAAAGGTGGTGGATCAAGCCAAATTCATCTTCATTTGTCTTTGGAATTAAACCAGTGATTTTGTGAACCGTTTCCAGTGAGGGGCTGAAAATAGACCAATTATCTTGCCAGACTGTTTTTCTTCATTGAGGATGTTCAATATAGTGTCCTCTTTCCCTACTGTGGATATCAAATGCTTGACTAATTTGTTATTAAATGGGGCAGTGGATTTTAAAGCAAAACCTTGGGCAAATCCATGTACCAGACTATAAGCTGCCTTACAATCTGGGTAACCTTCCAGTTCTTGAGCCAATATTTCAACTTTCATGGAAGAGAGGGTTGCATTCTGTTTACCACCCCATTGATAAGTGTAAACTCTGAAACCTTGAAATGAGCCCCTCCTCAAAAAGGGGGGTGTTTATTTCCAAGAGGTCATATTACCCTTATCGCATGGTGCTGTGGGTAGCTTGATTTGACTTAATTATTGCCAGAAATTAAATGCTGGATGAGATTTTTCATAGTGAGCATGCAAGTGTGGGAAATGGCAGTTGGAGCAAAACATATACCACTGTTGAAATCCTGATGTATTTTAATATCCTGGAATTCTTGATTATTGCCTAACTGACTCTCCATAGATTTTTCTAACACGGCACTCAACCAAGTATCCAGGTGTTTCTGATCCCATCTGATATCTTTATCGATTGCTTTTAATTTCCTGAATTTCTGCTCATGAACTAACCAAGCTACTCCCCCCATACAAGATGAGCTCCCCTGACTGTTAACAGGTATGAGATTAGTGGCAATATCAATTGACAATATATTTCTATAAGCACATCTGAGTAATATTAGGAAATCTGTTACCCAAGCTTCCCCAAGTGTTTGGCAGGATGACTTACCTAATGCAGCTAATGCAGTCACAAGATCTTTCGATCCTGAGTTCTCTGCATCCATTAATCTTTGTATACCACAAGCTTTGTTAATTCAAATATATCGATGTATTCTCCCTTGATAATTTTATCTCAAATTGGTTTTGGGATAAGAGATCCTGTAATCACTGTTCCCTTCAACAGCTACCTCACTTTGTGACTGCATAGTGATCCCTTGCCCTGATTGACCTGACTCATTTTCAGAAGTTTGTATTGTAGTAGGTAATGCTTCTCCCTGATGTACCACGGTAGATCTAAACCCTTTCTACAAGACCATATCAAATAACCTGCCCTTGCTGACATAAGACAATGAGTCTAAAAATGCTGGTTAAATAATCTTCTTGCGTCTGATTTACTAGTGCTTTCCACATTCATTTTCATCATTACTTTGTGCTTTACTACTTGTTTCTTCAAGAGTGGATGCAACACTAGCACCTTCTGTCGAACTGTCCAAATTGAGTATTCCATCTAAAGCCTTTTGAGCTTTCTTCCTCCTCTTCTTGCCTGGATCTTCCATTAAGTGGGATGAATCTAGTCGGGCCTCTGCACACCCCCTTTTGGACCATGATGGGATGATACTGCCATCTGCTGTTTATTCTTGAAATAGCTCAACTGCCTCCACAGTTACTCTTGCCCATTGCAACTAAGAACTGTAGAGATAAAGTACCTGTAGAGCCAATCAAATAATTCTAATATTGAAATAAAGCAGTTACAAAGTTATTGCCAACCAAATTACTAGCCTAACCATTCATGAGTTAAATGCTTATGATAACAGTGAACCCTGGCAGTGCCCATGATTCAAAGAAAAAAAAAAAAAAACAATTTACTGGTAATTGAAGATATTATTGAACCTTATTCATAAGTTCATTAGTATCCTTCCAACCTTGAGCTGTTGGCCTATATATTGTTTCTATATCTTTCTTTAATACTACCATGGACCTGCTGTTTAAGATGATTAATGGCAAATACTCATTGCAGGGGCAGCCCTTAGGTTCATAGGTAATAGTGAGGCTAGTTGCTTTCTGTAGCCATTTTGAGCTTTCCTAATTTTCCTTCGTGGTGAGAATAAAACCCTGTACCTTGTATCTGTGCGGTAAGTGCCTTAACCATTATGCCAATCCCCAACCTGATGCATTATTTTTTGCCATTCTAGCTTGGAGGGGTGGGAAGAGAGAGGGGATGTATTAAGAATAATGTTTTTGTGCTGCTACTTAAATGGGTAATTTGTTCTCTTCTTTGTCATTAATTTTTTTTAATTTTATATATATATTTTGTAAGGTGATTAAATTCCTTATCCTGCTGATAGTTTTTTTTAACATAGGGACAAGTCTCAACAGAATTAGGGATACATCTAGAATTAATCAGGGAAATCTGGTGCACTTTTAAATTATTAGTACAATTAACATGATACATTAACAAAATAAGAGACTATGACTTACTATACATTTTCTGAAGTAAAGAAGACTTTAATTCAATTTATTTCATTATTCATACATGTGATTTACCTCTTCCTCTTTCAAAAGTCAATAATTTTGTGAGGGATTACAAAGGACAGAGTTTAAATTTTGTGCAGAAGCATAGCTGGTTCAAACAGTAACCTAGGCAGGTACTGTGAACCAGCATCACACACCCTCCTCTCTTCAAGTGAAGAGCAAAAACCAAAAAAGAACAAATGTACTTCACTGTAATAAGCTAATCCATAAGTGATTGGCTTATTACAGTTAGATCTATGACCTCCCTGTAGAACATTGTGTGCATTGTACCTAGTCAGTCACTGTAGCTAGATAGCACATGCATATAAGTTACTGAGCATGTGCAAGATCAGTGCCATTTCACTCAGAGTGAATGCACATTGAATGGAGATGCACATGTGAGTATATTTTAAGTAATGAGTCAGTCAGTCATCTTAAATATATGTTCCAGTTACAACTCCTGGTGTGCTTTTGTACAATAAACAACTTGAATCCATCACAGTGCCTCAGTGTCTCATTTGAATACATGAGACGTGCAACATGGTGTCAGAATGCGATCTGAAATAAAACAACTCACAATCCATGAGGCACAAAGTTAGAAGTGGAGGAATATACAGGAGCCAACTTACAAACAGGTCAGTGGTTATTCAAAGGTATTTAAACTCATTTAAATGATTTTTCAGTTGCTGCTTATTTGACGAAGCATTCAAAACTTTTGAAGTAATTACTGAGATAAACAAATGTCCAAAATTGTGACATACTGATAAAAGTATTCAAAATAATTTCTGAAGTGTTAAAATGTACGAAAAGCTAAAACGACCACATTTTTCGCAATGTGCTACTTTTTCGCATTAACTTAAACTTTTTGACGTATCCAAAGTTTTTGGAATGTTCAAAGTGTTTGCAGTGTTAAATGAGTGCCTTTTCAGAGAGAAATTGTTGTGAACATGAGTGTGATAAACTGAAAGGCTGCTATCCTAGCTAGACAAAATTTTGTAGATAATTACATGTCATTGTAAATATTAATGTAATCCACAGGCTTATTTTACAAATGTAAAGAGAACTATATGTTATGATTAAACTATATGGTGTACTGAGCTTCACAAATGTAACCACAGTGCACCCTACTGGAAGAAAGATGTTAAGTAAAGAATTACAACTGTGTTTGATCTCAAGCTTGGAGACAGGATGTCTGGACTAGCAAATTCTTTCTATTGTTAAGATAGAGATAATTACTAGATTTTACATGTAAAAGTGTCTTTTAATGATGTGGCTTCCTGGCCAGGTGCAGCTTACAAAGAAATGTAAATTCTGAGTTTCTGTTAGCCTGGGAACCAAAGTAGAAGTGATAAAAATGATGTAATGTGAAATGACTCAGCAGTACTGTGTATTATCAATTTAAGACTTTCTCAGAGAAAAAGACTGAACGTTTTGTATCTTGTCTTGGATCTAGTAATAACATCCACTCACCAGCACTTGCTTGCTCTGTATGTAAGTAGTATTTAGAACAGTGATTTCTCTTAGAGTTAGATATGAATTTAGCCAGATTAGTCTAGCTGTTTTGTATATTTATGTCAGATTATTCTACGGTATTGTTTTAAACTTTCCAGTGATTTCTGAATTCTTGATTAGAACTGTGTTGAATTGATGTGATTTGTCTTATGTTTTTATTATTTAGTATTAAATATTTTTAAACCTTTCAACTCTGGCTGTTTTGTGTAGAGATAATTTAAGCTCTAGAGTACTTGCATGTATTTGGTGATACTGTCCAAACCACTCCAATATTCTTGCTGTTCATCAGACTTACTATTTGGATAACAGTAATATTACACAGTGAAATTGGTCTCCCTTTGGGAAGGGCCTTATACTAGCTGACAGTAGTGATTGGTTGCAGTCGGTACTACATTATAGCCTGGGCAGAAAGGGGGCATAGGTGGAGAACCTGTGTCAGACTTCCCTAGGAGTGTCTGCATGTCTGTATCTAAATCAAATCTTAAAGTGTGTGTGTGTGTGTGTGTGTGTGTGTGTGTGTGTGTGTGTGTGTGTGTCAGCTACTTGGGCAGGGATATGAAGCACTGGTTGGACAGATAGGGTGCTGCAGGTTTTGGTTGACCTCTAGGCTGTGATCTGTACCCTATAGCTATGCCAGTGGAGATTCTTATTGGGCATCTGGAGAGAGGGAGGAACCAGCCCCAGACCGACTGTGATCTCTGTGTGCTCTTAAAGGAAATTGTACTTTACTGTGAGTGTACTTGTTATCCCCCTAATGTGCATGCCCCTCCCTGGTGCTAGTGGTGAGTACTGAGGCTCCTTGCTTACTTGGCCAGTGCATGGGTGTCATTTTAATTTTTAATTGTTTGGCAGTGGTGGGATAGCCACATCACATATTAATTGGTTGACAATGGTGAGATAGCCACATCACATATTAATTGGCTTGTAGTGGTGTGGATATTGATTTCCTACAGCCTGTGTACAGTGATCACTGAAGGTGTTTGTACTCTAAATCAGCCATGCAGTGAACATTCAGGGTTCAGATCACAATTGTTTTATTTTTTTTTTGTTAGCTTACTTAGTCAACAGATGAGTATGGCAAGCTGACAAGGAGCCAGTTGGCTGAGATGTGCCAGGCTAAAGGACTGGTGCATCCAAACCTGACTAAAGCAGACATGATTGCAGCTTTGGTCATAGCTGCAGCAGAAAATAGCAACCATGAGGATGATCAGACTGGCCGTGGAGATGTACTACACTAAAGAGAATGGACAGCTCAACCTTTTCTGCAGAGGACTTAAAAATTCACTTGGAGCTAAAGAGACTTTAGTTGGAGACCAGGTGTTTGGAAATAGAAGCTAAGGAGAAGGAGAGGTCCGAGACAACATGAAAAGGAGATGCTGATTCTTCGCCAGATTCATGGAGGTAATGGGGAAGGGAGTAACTTGATCCTAGAAGCACAAAAGTTCAGTAAATTTCTTCCACAGTTTACAGAGGGGGATAATTTTGATAGTTTCATTCATATGTTTGAGAGGGTAAGTAAACAGTATGATGCTGACCAAAGGCTCTAGGTACGGTTCCTGACTCCCTTACTCTATGGTAAAGCTGTAAGTGTGCTGTCTAAACTACCTGATCATGAATTTTTTGATTATACTGCTAAGAATTGTTTTCTAGAATTTTTTAAGCTAGCACCTGAAGCTTATATGAAAATGTTTCATGAGCATAGATGCAAGGCAGATGAAAGTGTGTGTGAATATGTTGCTGAACTAAGCACTTATTTTCATAGGTGCGTGAGTGGATGTTAGGTCGCCACTTTTGAAGGGCTGGCAGAGCTTTTGGTGAGGGAACAAGCCCTTAGCACTTTCCCTGAGGACATGAGGTCTGGTTAGACAATGTGCTACTTCAGATGAATTGCAGAAAAAGGGAAACCTATACCTAGCAAGCAGGGCATCACTGCACAGGAAAGGGACACCCAGTGCTGCTCATGGGTCTAAGGAACCCATGGTGGGCAGTCCAGACTGCCCTAACAGAATCTGTCAGTAGCAGGGAAAGCCACAAGTCTAGGTACGCATCCAGGACCTATGGTTAAATGTTTTGAATGCAACCAGTGTGGCCATGTGGCATACAGATGTCCATGGAGGCAAGGTGGGGAACAAAAGGTGAGGGAGCCAGTAAGTGGGAAGGACAAAATGCCAACAGTAGGATGTCTTGAGACAACAAGTGTACCAAACTACCACCAAATGTTATATCCTTTTGTACTGAATGACAAAGAGGCCATTGTTAAGAGAGAGACAGCCTCTGACATAACCATTGTGAAGGCTGCAGTGGTTACAGAGGAGCACTACTTGCCTGGGAAGTCTACTCCATCAGAGCTTTAGAAGGGACCACATTCCAAATACCTGTGGCTAGGGTTCACCTTGTCTGGGAGGGTGGAAAAGGATCCCTGCAGGTGTCCTGATGAGGAATGATTTTGATAATGCAGTACCATGTGGTTATGCAGTTACATGCAATTGGGCTTGGAGACAAGCATGTGGGTCTGGTAGCCTGAGGGAGACCCGATCAGACCGCATACTTGCAGCCAGGACTGATGAGATGGTTACTTCAGGGAGGGAGCTACTCTGTGGCAGTAAGACTGGAAGTGAGCCATAGTTGCTTGTGGGTACTGATGGTCCCTTGGACAGAGTAAGTGCAAGGGCAGAGGTAAGTAGTAGTACCCAGGCTGACAGTGAGGCACCACTGTCACAGGATGCCAGACTTCCTGTGGAAGGGGAGCTGTGAAAGGTTACAAAGAGAGAGTTGAGACAGGCTCAGTTCTCAGTTTCTACATTATAAGAACTGAGAGAGGTGAGGCACCTGATCTCAAGGGAAGGGGGATTCTGTACACTGGGACAAAGGGTTACTGTATAGAGAGTGGACCCCTGAGGAAGCGCTAGAAGGTGAGATAATACAGTAGTTGGTAGTGACTAGAACCTACTGTCTGGTGCTTCTAGCCATAGCCCATGATATTCCCTTTGCAGGTCATATGGGCATAACATGTACAAAGAGACACATTATGCAGAACTTCAATTGGCCTGGAATTTCCAGAGATGTAACAGGGTACTGCAGGATCTGTGAGTAGTGCCAAAAGGTAAGCAAGTCAGGAGACAAGGTGAGAGCTCCTTTGATGCCTTTGCCTGTGATGGAGGAGCCATTTCAGAGGGTAGCTATGGATACTGTGGGGGCTATAAGTACCCCAAGTTCCACAGGGAAAAAGTATATCCTAGTGGTAGTAGATTATGCTACAAGATACTCTGAGGCAGTGGCTTTTTCCTCCATTGAGGCAGAAAAGGTGGAAAATGCTTTGTTAGAGATTTTCAGTAGGGTAGGTTTCCCTAAAGAAATACTGACTGAAAGAGGTCCCAATTTAATTTCAGACCTGCTGACTTGTCTGTGGAAGTACTGTGGGGTGAAGCACTTGAAGATCACCCCCTACCATCCCCAGACTAATAGTCTTGTTGAAAGGTAAAACTCTACACTCAAGTCCATGTTACGGGCATTTGCAGACACAGGTTGGCATAACGGTCAAGGTGTTTACCTTACAGACACAAGTTGCAGGGTTTGATTCTCACATGGGGTAATTGGGGTAATTGGCTGAGCTTAAAAAGGCCCACAAGGGCAGTTAGCCTAGTACTAATCTATGAACCTATAATCTATGAGTGCCACAAATATTTGCCTCACCTGTTGTTTGCTTACAGAGAGGTTCCCCAGGAATCCATGGATGTTTCACCCTTTGAGTTCCTGTATGGGCATAGGGTGAGAGGACCTCTAGATTTAGTTCAAGATGAGTGGGAAGATGAGTGTGAATCTCACAAGGAGTTTTTGTGGCATATGTCCTAAACCTCAGGACATGGTCAGGGAACTCATGGGCTTGGCCCAGGAGAACCTGGAAGAAGCCCAACAGCAGAAAAAGGTCTAGTATGACAGGAATGCTCGAGACACAACAAGCTGCAAGCAGCCTGGGAGGGATCCTACAGGGTGGTAAGGAAGGTCAGTGATGTTAACTACATGGTGGAACTGCTAGGCAAGAGCACAAATTGTACCATGTTAACATGAGGAAACCTTACCATAATAGAGAGGCCCTTGTGCTGAGTATTTGCAGTGGATTGCAGGAGGAGTCTGAGGGAGATCTGGTGACTGATCTCCTTGGTGAGGCTCGGACTGACACCTCAGTGGAAGGGGTAGCAATGTCCCAGCAGCTTTCTCCTACCCAGGTTCGAGAAATCTGAGCAGTGTTACAGGAGTTTGGGATCATGTTCACTGGGAAACAAGGGTGCACAGAACCATGGGGTGGGGGCTGTACTTAGCCCAATTTCTTCAGAGGGAGAAGAGCACACAGTGGTTTATCTCAGTCGTAGGCTCCAACACAGGGAGGAATGCTATGCAGCTGTAGAAAAGGAATGTTTAGCCATAGTGTGGGCACTGCAGAAACTTCAGTCTTATCTGTATGGAAGGAAATTCACTGTAGTTATAGATCACAATCCCCTAACATGGTTACACCAAGCCAGCTAGCAAAATGCCAAATTGCTAAGATGGAGCCTAGGGTTGCAAGCATATGATATGTCAGTGCAGCACTGCAGTGGGGTAAGCAACACCAATGCAGATGAGTTCTCAAGACAGGGAATGGGGTAAGGCATACTCAGTTAGACTCAACTCTCTCAAGCAATGTTTCTCAAAGGACACTTGAAAAACTAGCTTTAGTGTGGGGAGGGATGTGATAAACTGAAAGGCTGCCAGCCTAGCTAGATAGAATTTTGTAGTTAATTCTATGTCATTGTAAATATTAATGTAATCCACAGGCTTATTTTAGAAATGTAAAGAGAACTATATGTTAAGATTAAACTACATGTTGTACTGAACTTCAAAAATATAACCACCGTGAACCTTGCTGGAAGAAAGCTGTTAAGTAAAGAGTTACAACTGTGTTTAATCTCAAGCTTGGAGACAGGATGTATGGGATAGCTATTGTTTAAGACAGATATAATTACTAGATTTTACATGTAAAAGTATCTTTTATTGTTGTGGCTTCCTGGCCAGGTGCAGATTACAAAGACATTTACATTTTGAATTTCTAATAGCCTGGGAACTAAAGAAGAAGTGATAAAAATGATGTAATGTGAAATGACTCAGCAGTACTATGTATTATCAATTTAAGACTTTTTCAGAGAGAAAGATTGAGCATTTTGTATCTTGTCTTGGATCTAGTAAGAACATCCACTCACCAGTACTTGTTTGCTCTGTATGTAATTAGTATTTAGAACAGTGATTTCTCTTAGAGTTGGATAGGAATTTAGCCAGGTTAGTCTAGCTGTTTTCCATATTTATGCCAGACTATCCTACAATATTGTTTTAAAGTTTCCTGTGATTTCTGAATTCTTGATTAGCACTGTGTTGAATTGATGATATTTGTCTTCTGTTTCTATTACTTATTATTAAATATTTTTAAACTTTTCAACTCTGGCTGTTTTGTGTAGAGATAATTTAAGCTCTAGAGTACTTGCATGTATTTGGTGATATTGTCCAAGCCACTCCAGTAGTCTTGCTGTTCGTCTCACTTACTATTTGGATAACAGTGATGTTACACAGTGAAATTGGTCACCCTTTGGGACAAGCCTTATAGTAGCTGGTAGCAGTGGTTGGTGGCAGTCGGTACTACCTTATATTACAGCAACTAGCAATAGTTGTTGTAATTTTTGGAGTGAGAAGGAGTAAACAGAAGTGTGGTTGTATTACGTTATCATGCCTTCAAATCCAAACGTAGATGTACCTCACCCTTTTTGGGAACAATCTATCTCCATTCTGGGAGCAAGTGGTATTTTGGGGTCCCAGGCGGGTTCCCAGAGGACAATGGAACAATATTGTAATGGGACATTGCATACATCTAACTCTATTTTGGAGAACCATTCCATAAACCAAGAAACTGGTCCTATTTTGGATGTATTAATTACAGAAAGAACTAAAAGAGTAAGTGACCCTTTTGTTGTTGTGGGCCAAACTATGGGTGCAATTTCTCTTGATAAAAGAGAAATATGTGTCAAATTTGAAAGATTGCTGGAGAAAGACACAAGGACATATTTTAATATTTTGGGTCTACAAAGATATATAGACCTTAAAATTACCCCAAGGGGGCTGAGATTTATAAAGAATCCTAGTTTGCCGTTTGACTTCAATTGTCCCATAGAGAAGCAGTTTAAGGAGAGATGGATAAATGCTTCTCATAGATGTGTGACCGAATGGTTGCACATTCTAATAGAAAGGGACCAGGTCAAACATAAAAAACTAAAGCAAGAACTGTCTTCTTTGTTCTTCTCTGGGTACTTCAAATGTGAATATTTTCCTTGAAACATGAATAAAAATCTGTCTGCTTTAGAAACGGAATTGATTGAATATAAGAAAGTAAAGTTAACCAGAGACGTCAAATTATTATGAGGTGTCTTTCTCCCATTTACCAATCGGAAGATGAACGAACAGCGACATAATCGCATAAGCTTTAAAGGAGCTTCCTCAGCTTCCTTTGCATCATTGGAGTGGAACAGCTACTGTGCGACGGACGAAAATGAAGAGTTTCCAGAATTACCACAACCCCAACGACCAGAAGAACATAGGAGGCAGTTTCGGGGAAAGGAGAGCTGTAATCAACATCAACAAGGGGTAAAAGGGGCCGAATTGACACCTTTAATGAACCGTATGCAAATAAGAACCAGAGAAGGGACTTCAAACAGGGACAGGGTAATGGACTACAATGATATAAAAAGTTTAGAAGATAGTAGAACTGAGGTATGTACTGTTACTAATATTGTGTTGAATTTATCGAATTGTATTTTGACCGAGGAATAAGTAACGGTTTTAATTTTGGCGTCAAGTTTGTTCCTATGGTTATACCGAGGGCAAATGTAGTTAAACAGGAAAATTTCAGGTTTATTCATAAACTACACTTAAAATGTCATTTTGGTATGCAAAAATGTGGTAGTGTAGATGTAAATAGTGATATGCAAACATACCGTGATTCAGATGAAAGCTTTTATTCATGTGAGGATGAAATGTATGTTGATTTAAGCAACAATGATTTAAATGCATATTCTAAAGTGAATGTTTCTGATATTCCTAATTCAAACAAGCTTATTCCTCTTTTTGAAAATGTACATGTTAAACAGTTTGGCACCATGATAGGTTTTGGGGGTGATAGTATATGAGAAGAAACTTTGAAAAATAAAAAACACATACAGTATAATTTAACCTTTAAAGAATGGCAAGCATTAAAGGCGTTACAAAATAGGAAGGATTTAATAATTAAACCAGCCAATAAAGGCAATAAAATAGTAGTAATGAATGTAGTCCAATATTATATAAATGTGTATGGAACATTTAGAAAATAATGAAGTATATGAGAAATTTACCACAGAGGTATATGAACAGGCTTTAACTAAATTTGAAATAATGTTGGACAAATATGTTAGATTGGGATATTTTACTGAAAAAGATGTTAAAAGCAGGTTGTTTGATAGAAATAGTGAGAAAGCTATTATTTTTTGCTTGCCAAAGGTACATAAGAGATTAACTGACCCCCCCCAGTAGACCTATACTTTCAGCATGTAAATATTTTCTTTATAACATTGGTTTAGTACTACGCAATATATTTCTACCAAATGTTCAAAAATCTCCTGTACATATACAGGATAGTCCTGATTTTCTCAAAAAGATATCGCTTTTAGTTTGGAATGAAAAAAAGTAATGATTGGTACTTGATGTGAAGAGCTTATATACCTCCATTAGACATGAGGATGTGTTGAAAGCTATTAAATACTTCCTGGGTGATACTCCCTTCAAACATTTTATTTTGGAAATAGATGAATTTTGTTAAAAGAATAATTATTTTTATTTTGACAATCAAATATATAGACAGAAACAAGGCACAGCAATGGGGGCAGCATTTGGCCCCATGTATGCCAATATGTTTATGTCATTTTTTGAAGTTACATTTTTATGGAAGTTAGGTTTTAAGAAAAAATATGTTAATTTTTATTTTTGTTATATTGATGATTTAATTTTTGTGTGTGAGGAAGGTTGGAATGAAATTGAAAGATTTGTAAGTGAATTACATAAAAGTTCTTTCGGCCTTTCTTTTGATGGTTTACAGAAAGATAGACACGTGGTTTATTTGGATTTGATTTCAGAAAGTAAGGAGAACGGTAATGTTATAACAAATATACACAGGAAGTTCGAGGATGGAATGGTGATGTTATAACAAATATACACAGGAAGTTCGAGGATGGTAGTCAATATCTTTATGCAAGTAGCTGTCACCCTCCTCATGTCATGGATGCTTTGCCATATGGGGAATTATTTAGGTTATCCAAGTTATGTAACAATGAAGTTAATTTAAAAAAAGAAATGGAACAAACAGTGAATATGTTTAAAAGGAGCGGGGATATGACAAAGTCTATAGAAACAGCTAGAAATGAAGTATTAGAGGGAAGATATGGAAATAGAAGGAAGAAAATAAGGACAGTATATTGCTGAAGCAATATTGTGAAAGATCAAGAAGCAAAGGATTCCATATATTATGTCTCTGTTTATAATATTAAGAGTGGGGCATTAGTGGACATGACTAAATATTATTGGGAATATCTGTTGCAGGATAAATTTTTGTCCACTATTTTGCCAAAAAAGCCCTATTTCTTGTTTAAGAGAGGTAAAAATATAAGGGACATGGTAGTTCATGGTAGCTTCATTAGACCAGTAGTAAATATTGGTAGGCCTTTATTGCAATATGGCACTTTTCGGTGTAACAAATGTAGTGTGTGTTCACATGTTATTAATACAGTGAACAAAATCAATGAAGTTAAATTCATGTCAAGGGGGATATACACATGTGAAAGTAAAGGGGTAATATATGCACTGAAATGCCCCTGTAAATTATATTACATAGGGGAAACTAAAAGGAAATTTAGGACTAGATTTATGGAACATCTAAGGGACGTGAAAAATCAAAGGGAAGAGAAAATAAAATCCTCACATTTTAAAAATTATCATAATAGTGATGAAATTTGTTATATGGTACCATTTTAGAAAAGACTGAGTATTGAGAAGAATGAAAATCTACTAAAACAAAAATTGATGTATAAGGAAAGCATATCAATTTTAAAATATAAAACTTTGGTACCAAGAGGCTTAAATAATGAGCTGAATTGGAAATGCTTGCTTTAAATGAATAATTTTAAGTAAATTAATTAATTGTTTATTTAATTGAATGTAATTGATGTATGTATAAGAATGGTGTATTTTTTGTACTTGTGTTATTCCTTGAAGGTGGTTACACCGAGGCGCTAGAATAAATTTTTGCATTTTACTACATGTTTTTTTGGTTTCCTGAAGTTTTCCATTGTGAGCAGAAATGCTGCTACATTTGGACAATAGTTGCTGTAATCTGTGGAGTGAGGAGGAGTAAACAGAAGAGTGGTTGTATTATGGTACTATCTTATAGCCTGGGCAGAAAGGGGGGATAGCTGGAGAACCTGTGCCAGCTGTCTGTATCTAAATCAAATCATAAAGTGTGTGTGTGTCAGTTACTTGGGCAGGGACATGAAGCACTGGTTGGTCAGAGAGCATGCTGGAGGTTTTGGCTTGACCTCTAGGCTGAGATCTGGACCCTATAGCTGTGCCATTTGGGAGTATTATTGGGGATTTGGAGAGAAAGAGAGAAACCAGCCCCAGACTGACTGTGATCTCTGTGTGCTGTTAAGGGAAATTGTACTTTACTGTGTGTGTACTTAATATCTCCCCAATGTGCATGCCACTTGCTGGTGCTAATGGTGAGGATTGAGGCTCCTTGATTACTGAGCCAGCGCACGGGCGTCACAGTGAGCATAATTATAAGTACCTGGTCTATGCTTATATTTAAACAAATTTTGTTGTTGTGGCAGAAGGATTTTGCAGACCTGAACCGCTGGTGTTTGATAATAATATTGCTAAAAACTGGTGAGTATTTGAGCAAGAATATGATATTTTCATACAGGATGGATTTTCTGATAAAGATGCACATACAAGAGCATTCATACTTCTTAATTTAGCTGGCTTGGAAGCCATTGAGAGGGAACATTCATTTGTGTATGCACCTGCTGTGTATGCAGGGGAGGGGGAGAACTGCCATACTGTGGTAAAGGTTGAATGTGAGAAGACCCCTGAGTGCTTAAAATGTAAATTTAGTGAAACTTGCAACCGTAAAATTAATATTACAATGGAAAGGCAGATTTTTACACAGGAAATCAAAAGCCTGGTAAGACTATAGCAGCATATATTACTGATTTAAAAAATATAGGAAAAACTTGCAGATTTGGTGATTTACGAGATGAGTTGATAAAATACAGGTTTGTGTGTTGTTAATAATGATGCAGTGAGAAAGATTTTGCTTTGAGACACTGATTTAATGTCAAGCAAAGTCACTGAGATTTGTCAAATATATCAGCTTACAGAAAAGCATATGAATATGCTTACAAATGAGAAAAACGTGCATGCAGTGTCTGACAGTTTGAATTTTGATAGTGTACAACATAAAGGTAAGATGAAACAGAAATAGAAACCAAAGGGCATGGCAGCTTCTAACTATAAACTAAATGGGGCTGCAACAAACAACCTTATTGTTAACTGCCATAATTATGGAGGCAGTCATGAACCTAAACGAGAGAAGTGCTTAGCTTTTGGTCCACAGCATCACAGATATAAAAAGTGGAATAATTTGAAAAGGCTTTGCAAGTCTAAAGTGGCACATTCTTTTATTAAAAGAGAGCATCCAAAGAAGCAAGTGATACAGAGCTGTGAGCAAAGCTTCTATGTTGATGGTGTCTCTGTGATTGATGAAACAGTTAACACAATAGATTATCAGTTGGCAGCAAAGAGTGAAATATTTTGCACTGTTTGGATTAATGGGAAACCTATGGAGCTTAAAGTAGACACTGGATCCAAATGCAATGTTATATCAGAACAAATGTTTGCCAAAGTAAAAACTGGTGAGAAACTTGATTCAGCAAAGTGTGCAAAACTAGTTGCTTATGGTGGCAAAGTGATTTAAACTGATGGCACAATAGTTCTCACGTGCCATTCTGCTGCGAACAGCAATGACTTGTAGTTTTATGTAGTCAAAAGACACTTGCAGACATTGTTAGGCCTCAAAGACAGTTTGAGAATGGGACTGATTTCATTTAATAGAAAGTTCCACCATATAAGTCTGAACAACAATGATAGTTTTACACAGAATATTTTTAGTGAATATGCTGATATTTTCAAAGATGAGCTTGGCAAACTTCCAGTCACATATTTCATGAAGTTAAACCATGAAGTAAGCCCAGATGTCAGAGCAGCAAGGAAGGTTCCAGTAACAATGCAGAGCAAAGAAAAGGCACAATACTGAGGAAAGTCTTGAATTCATTTGTTGTTATATGTTAATGAGATACCTAGCTTGCTGAATGTAGGATGTAGATCATTGTGTGTATTATACCAAGTAAGCCACTGTAGCTAGACAGCATGTGTATATAAGTTACTGAACACGTACAAGATCAGTGCCATTTTGTATAGTCAGTCAGAGTGAATGCAGGTATGAAAGGAGATGCACACGCGAGTATGTTTGAAGTAATGAGTCAGTCAGTTAGCTTAAATATATGTTCCAGTTACAACACCTGCTGTGTTTATGTGCAATAAACAATTTGAACCCATCACAGGGCCTCAGCATCTCATTTGAATACAACAGACGTGCAATACCCCCCCCAGCTCTTCCACTGAAGAGAAAAAAAATGGAAGCACCTTCTACTGGCACATCAACCAGGTGGCCAGATGGACAACAAGCCACCACCCACACATCCTGCCCAGCCATTCAGATCCTGTTTCTGTGCCCTGCTCCCAATGCTCCCTAAACATAATTTCTTTTAAACTGCAGCAAACAGTTGCTACAGTTTATACTATGCCTGCACAGAGCACTAAAGTGCTCAGGTTTTAGTTAAAACAAAAAAGATTATTTCTTTTTACTTTTAAACTGCAGCAGACTGCTTGATACAATGAAGCAAGCAGTTGCCATAGTTTAGACCACACACACACACACACACACACACACACACACACACACACACACACACACACACACACACACACACACACACACAGCTCTACAGTGCTTAGGTTTGACTGCAAATGCAATGCTGGCCTTTAAAAGCCAGTGTTGCATTAATGGATGATCAGGATTGGCTGGTTGCACCCCCCCAACACTATGCACTCGGGGCAGTTGCCCCTCTTGCTCCACCCTAGCTACACTACTGATTTTCAATCAAAATCAGGGAAAAAATACCGTACTTTCCCCTTGACTTTGGTGCCACTCTGGCAATTTACCTCAAAATGAAGAAACAACTTTAACAGTGCATGCACAAGACATCTGCTGGTAGACTGCAGTTATAATAATTTTACTTTGTCAACATTTCTTTTTTTTTTTTACTACTAGCACTTAATGTTACTGACATAACAATCCCTGCTGCACTTATAAAACTTGCAGCTTAATACTTCCTTTTGTAACTTTTGATGGTGATATTTCTTGAAGCTAATCACTTACATGATGGCCTCGCAGTGCCAAATGTTTTGTTTAACTGGCATCTCCCCAGACCAGACAACACCATCTGGTCGCTATGACAACTGTATTTGCTTGCCAAATGCTCAAATATTATATAGATATATCACTAGTACTAGTGTTTTCAATTGCTGCAGTTTTCATACGTACAACATTGTTACCATTTCTAGGGGGAAATCGAGCTATGTGACCCTTTTCCCACATTTAAAATAGAGGATGCCTGCAGTTGATAACTTCTGTTTATTACCAGAATTTGATACATTCCTTACCACAAGTCCAGCCTGCTCAGATTTGAACATTATTAGAACATATACTCATTTAATTTAAGGATCATTACAATGAAAGTATGGCACCTTAAAGCCAGACTTTGAAGCTGCACTTTGGAAATTAGAAGGCTTTGTGTGTAATGTGATATGTATACATTGGAAGGCAAGGACTTAATACACTATGTAAATGGAATTTCTGAAAGCATATTAATTTCAAATGGCCATCTGCGGGGTCTGAAAACTGAAGTTTTCTGGAAGACCTCAAACTACTAACACCAGCCCTGCATGTGACATATTTGAGTTACTTTTCTGTAACTTCTGAAGCTCATGTCATGTGCTAAATAAAGAGACAAAGCAGAGCTGCTGATGGATGTGCAGAGCTTGTTTAGCAGTTTGTCTGAAGATGGAGGACACTCCACACTAAAACCTGAGCATTACTTTCTGGAATACTTACAGAGGTACTACTCTGTTATTCACTACAGGTATCTAGTTTGCAGAATTAAGAGGGAGAGAAAAGAAAAAACAGAAAAAAAAATAATTTGACATCAGTACTTAGTTGGGTGAGGCTTAGCCTTAACCCTTATACTTCATCCATGGCAAAGGAGCTACACCATTTCTTTCACTGCAGCTGTGGAAATGGTCACATTTACTGCAGTGCCCTGCTGTGCTTCTAAGTTCTGAATAACAGACTCAAGGTCCTAGAATGGAGCAGCATGGTATTTCTGTTGTGGTCCCAGCATTATAAACTTCTAGTTTGAACAAAAAATTTTACATAAGGAACTTTTACACAATTGAGAACAGCACAATGGCTACAATATGAGCCATCAAATTAATAATTACTCTATAATTAGTAAAATGTATGTTATTCCAACTGTTCTCTCACTGCTTAATCTATTAGTAAGCAGAAATAATCGCATCATTGTATACATCCACAAAGCTTATTTCCATTTTAGGAGTTCAAGTGATGCTGTATTTTACTGTCACAAAGGAATAGAACCCTAGCTTTGCTTATGATTCTCCTAACCTGGGAAGGTGAGGAAGATGAAATTTAGGTACAAGAGTTAGTGCCAGGTTAACTGCCCTTATGGGCCATTTAAGCCTAGCTAATTACTCCACTTGAGAATCAAACCCTGCACCTTGTGTTTGTAAGGTAAACACATTAACAATTATGCCCCCCCCACTTTGAACATTGTTTCAATACTTAGCCATCATTCTGCTAGTATAAAAAAACTTGTTTAATTTAAGGGTTGCTAACATGAAACTATGGCACTTTAAAGCCAGTCTTTGTAACATGATTAAATCTCCAGAAGTTTAAATGCAACCAATTGCAATATTACCATATTTTTTCCTTCCCTTCTATAACAAATTTTCTCTTTTGTTTGAGAACTTAATACTTTTATTACAAAGGATGTAGGACTGGGTAAACGAGTGCAAAGGTGTATCAGTCACAAAAAGAGGGCTGAGAGAGCAGTGAATGCTCAGTGTCACAGTGATGACATAAAAACCTCCAAATTATTACAAAATATTTTGAGAACAGTAATTTTACAATCTTCAAAATAAAACAAAACATCTCCAGTTTAAAGAATTATAACAAATTAGACATAATATAAAAACTTTGGTTAAGAATCAATACAGTTATATGACAATCATTTAATACTTGGGGAAATTTTAGATAGTTTATAGAGAAATTAAAGGAAAGTTAGTCTAATACAAACAGGAATTGCAATATGAAGTGAGGGAAAAACAGGCTGATGGTATGTTTAGTGAGAAAGTCAGGGAAGAGAATTTGATAGAAGTAAATGAAGAAGGGAGAGTAAGGAGGTATAAGGAATGAAAAGGTACTTGTTCACATTTCGTGATATAGTTTACCCTGGTTTTGAACAAGAACAGACACAGATTTTAGCTATGAAGTCTTTCAGAGTGGTTTTGAAAGATTGGAATGAGGGTACTATAAGGAGTTCCAGGCCTTAGCAGCCTTGTATAAGAACAGACAATGCACAGCAGATCTGATAGCTATGTAAACAGACAGGAGTTTTTGGCCAATGGAGCGTAATGACCGACTGGGAACATAGCTATGTAGAATGTTTTTTAGCGTTAGACAGGCAGATGGATGCTGGATAATTTTATAGGTTGTAAGAAGCTGTGTACATGTTAGTTGATGAGTTAGTTCTAACCAATTTAGGCTTTTTAGTGCTGAACAGTGGTAGGTTCTGAAAGAGGTATTTGCTGCAAATTCAAAAACTTTGTTATAATTTTGGAGGTGAGTAAGGATGGGAGTGCCATAAAGAAATATGGAGATGAGATATGCAATGGCAAATGTAGTTTTAGTTGTGTTGGTGAGAAAGGTTTTGGCTTTGTAAAGCATCCCTAAATGTTGATGAGTTTTTCTTATGTAAGTTTGTAAATGCAAGTCAATTGTAAGATTATCATCCACTATTACCCCTAATAATTTGCTATGTCAAATGACTTTAATGGTTGTATTATCAAGACTTTAAGGACTTTAATTTTTTTTTCATGAGAGGGGGATTTGGGTGGGTAGTAGTTTTGTCTTTTTTGGGTTGAGGCATGTGCTGTGAGTTACAAAGCTCTGATTTTTGGAGGTGTACCATGTTGAGTAGGGGATAGGAGTTCTTCCAGGAGGAGATAGCCCAGCAATTGTTTTTGAATACAGTTTTCAAGTAGTTTGGCAAGGACAACAGGTCTAAAGTTATTAGTGTCTGTTGAATTTCCTCCTTTGTGCAATGGGACAATATATTCCTTTTTCCAGACAGAGGGAATGTGGGATTCCTGTAATGACCTATTTATAAGTACTGAGACAATATAGGCAATGCTGTTGGCTGCTATTTTAGGTACTCACTGGAAGGTCATCAGCTGAAGAACAGCACGGTTTAAGTTTGTTTAAGAGTACAGTTTTATATTGGATGTGAGCACAGGTTTGAAGGTGAAAGTGGATGTAGTGATATGTGGCTGTTGGGCAGGGTTAGGCTTAGATGTTGAGGAAACCTTTGTTAGAGATGTTATACTATCTATAAAATATGATTTGAAATGTATTGCAGTTTTGAGTGGTGAATTATCGAGAGAGGGATTGGGTTGAATTTTTGGCTGGGATGTTAATGGATATCTAAAATTTTTAGGGTTGTGTTTATTCTTGTTCCAAAATGCATTATAGTACAGTTTTTTGTCTTCATTTATTTGTTTTTAGTACAATTGTGAATTATTTTGAAGTTTTCAAGATGTTTGTGTCTTTCGGCTTTTCGCGGTTAGGGGTCGCCACAGCGGAACTCCAGTCCTCTAATGATTGGCAGTTGATTTTTAAGTGCCGGCTTGCCAGGCCTGACGCACAACCTTCAACGAAGGTACGCCCATTCACGCATGTCTCCACGCAGAAGACGCTCTAGCTGAGAATCGAACCGGACAGCGTATTACTGTTAGGTGACAACACTACCGCAGCACCACCACCGCAGATAATTGAGGTATTTTATACCTTTGCCATACTTTCCATGCTTTTTTTTCTCTATCCTACATTCTACTCTATTTAGAAAACTATATTCCAAAGGCAGAAAAGGTCTCCCCTCTTGTTCACTTCTGGTGATGGTTTCTTTCACTTTAGGCCTAAAGAGAGTTAAACCATTAAATAGAGCACTAAAGAAGGATGCCTTGGAGTGCTCCATAAATTTACACAACAGCATCCAGGCTTTTCTCTCTACAGTAAGGCCAGCACCTGTGCCTCTTGAAGTGCCTTTAGTTGCTTTTCAAATTAGACACAATAAGACACTGGAAAGGTGTGGTAGGGTAGCTGAGAATCTAAGGTTTTCTTATGCTTTGCATGTACAGACCTAGGAGAGGATTAGAAATTTCTTTGGTCAAGTCCCTCGGAAATCTTGTGATATGTGCCAAGTAATTTAGCACCCACACTATGAAGGTAGCTAAAGTGCACATCTGCTTACCTAATCTGTCCAGCATCCTGGACCGCCTGTTAGGGGAATGGCTGGAACAACTCTCTTCAACAAGCTTTTTTGGGTACCACTACCAATACTACGGAACCTATGGTTGAATCCTTAATCAAGTGTTGGTGATCTTTAGGAGAGGCTAAACACTTGTCTGGCTTGTGAGGAATTGGTTCTGCCAAGTCTAGCTCCTTCCATGCCCACTTCAAGATGAGATCTACCATCTTGTCTGTGGGGGGAACCATCCAAGATGTAGCTGGTTTGGACTCAAAGGCCTCGAGAAACACTGATTCCTCTTGGAAGGGGGCATCGGTGGACTACCAACCTTACTGAATCTAAAGTTCGAAAAATTCCCCAAACGAGACATGCTCAAGGGGAGATTTGGTGGGCCCCTCCCAGTAATTAAGAACAGTGTCCTCTGACAGAGTCTCCTGGGGGAAGTCCACATGCCTCCTCTTTTACATATGCTTTTGAAGGACCACCCTAGTGCAATGTTCCAGATAAGACTCTTAACAGATTTGCAAGTCCACTATACAGACCATCTTGATACTCGACAGATCCAGTTGTCTCAAGTGCACTGAATGAAAATGATTGGGCCCCAGGGGTATTCTCTGAGGGATGGGTAGAAATGAGTCCAGTCATTCGATCAGAAGAGTACTCTCTCAACAGTTTTGAAAGTCAAAGGAGATCCCAAACTTCATCCCTTGGGAGCTGAAGCACACTCTCCAAACAAACCACACAATTCCCCTTGACTCTGTTCAGAGGCTGACGCTGGCAGTGAGCTGTCAGCTCAGAGGTCCTCAGAGGAAGGGATGACTCTGAAAACCTCTGAGTTGAACCTGTCCCCTGGATACAGTGCTGATGCTTATGCCCTGAGATCCTTCTGGCTCTGATGTGATTGGAGCTGTCTGGGTCAGAGATGGTGGCAGAGTAGAAGAAAAACACATCTTTGGATCCATCACTGATGCTCGAATCCATAACTCCCAAATCTGATATACAAATTGCGGTAGGAGCTACCACAGGATGAGGAGAAGAAACATAACTCCCAGGTCCAGCAGTGGCAAAAGCCTGGAGAACCCCCAACTGAATATGGATCCTTAAATATTTCATTATCTGGTCCACATCTGCTTTGAAGAGGCTCCTGACTGTCCAGACAGGCCACAGAGAAGAAGCGGTGAATGGAAGTCTTGATGACTGGAGACTAGTCCTTTTCTGTAGAAATGGAGACCAGAGCCAAGGAGAAACTAGCTCCTGGGGGAAATACATGGCTTCTTGAGAGGGGGAGTTTTTGATCAGATTAGGATCGGCTCTAAGTACAATGCCAGATTCAAAGGTTTAGAGGATTTCAGAGCTGGAGCCAAAGTGGAACGAAAAGATGAAGACCAGTCACAATAGAGCTTTCTATGCTCCTTAGTCTTTTCTTTAAGCCCTCTTACTTTATCCCCTTTTGCCTTGCCCAAGGACTGTTTGAAGGAAAGGGAATGTCCAGAATAAAGTGGCAGTCTCTGGACAATTCTCTCACAAGTGCAGGGAGAAGTTCCTTAAGGGTAAGTTTATCCTTCCTTTCCACAACATCTCGGGTGCCAAAGAGGACACTTTATGATCTTGGAGTGAGATAATTTTTAAACCACTGTACTATGGAATTATTAATCCCTAGTTTAGTTAGTCTGTTGAGAAGCTGTAGATGTGATGCAGTGTCAAGTTCTTTAGATAGTCTAAGAAAAGTGATGTGAATAGAATTGTTTTTATTTAAGTTTTATTTAACATTATTAAGGAGTGACATTAAGAGTTGTTGTGCTACATCCTGGTACGGGAGAGAGTATAAATTACTTCTGGTGAGGTGTTTCAAAATGTGTGTGTAGACATGTTTCTAGAACTTTTGACATGAGAGATGACATGCCCATTGCTCAATAGCTGGTTAGCTCTACAGAGTTGCCACATTTTGTGAATGGAAGATGGCAGGTGGTACAGAGGATTAAGGCTATGAGCTGTTAATGAGCTACTTCCTGAGGTTGAAGGTTTGATCCCCTAGGTTTTCATTTACCTACTGTATGACCTTGAGCAAGTCATTTAACCAGACAATGCTTTGGGGCAATTGGGAAATTTGGCTAGGCTCCTTAATGGCCTGCTGCACTGCATGCCTGGTAACTACTTGTGAACCTACAAGCACTGTAAGACATTTCAGTTGATTGGGTATGTATGATTCTTTGGTGGATCAATGAATCAGTTTATTTGCATTGAGATGGTAAGCTGTACACCGAGCAGCAATTTGATGTAATTTTCAAGGTATTCGGGGGATAGTTTATCTAATCTTAAAGCAGTTAGCTTTAGTTTTTTCTTTATAGTATCTATTAATGTTAGACCACTGGAGATGCAGATTCTGTTACTGTTTGAAGAGATTTCTGCACTACTCCTATATGCAATCAATAGTAGAAAATATTGTTATTAGTATACTTGTATGAATCAATATATTTCTCACTTTCACTGTGTTTCCTCTTTCTGGGCGTCCACTGAAAAAGAGTGCAGCCAAGTAGGACTTTCCCATAAGCAAATGCAAATACAAACATACAGACATACATATGTATACAAAAATAAAATAAATCCATGCAAGGACATTCCTAAAGCACATTGAAAATCTAGTTACATTGCAAGTGCTGAATGAAAGTATTTAACATTTTCAAATATACACCAAGTTGAATTCTCCAACTTAACTTTATCATCAATGATGTTCACAGTTTACTTTCATTGAAAACATTAGCATAATTATCTTGGGACTAGAGTCTGATGACAACACAATTGTCCTAATGGTGAGATTATGTGCCAGTCTGACATTTTAGCATGTGACAATCCACCACTGGACCAGTAATCAAGGAGCCTCAATCCTCACTACTGGCACCAGTGGGGGATGTACACTGGGAGGATAACAGGTACACACACACAGTACTTAAAGATGCAGCAATTTCTCTTAAGAGCATACAGAGACCACAGTCAGTCCGGGGCTGTTTTTTCCCTCTTTCTCCAGATCCCCAGTAAGACTCCCCACTGGGACAGCTATAGAGATGAGATCTCAGTTGAGTGGCCAAGCCAAGACCTCCAACACCCTCTCTGTCCAACTAGTGATTTGTGTCCCTGCCCAAGTAGCTGACACATACATTCTTTGAGGTTTGATTTAGACACCCCCTCACACACACCTGGGAAAGGCTGGCACAGGTTTATTGGCTAAGTACCCCTTTTGCACAGACTATAAGGTAATTATCACTGCCACCAACCAACTCATTATAAGCTACTTTAAGGCCCTTACCAAAGGATGTCCAATCTTACTGTTTGATATTAATATTAATGCAAATGGTAAGGCTATTAGGAGTGGCCCACACAGTGTCACCTGATAAATCTTGATTAACCGATCTCTGTCAGAAAGTTACGTTCCCACACTGTGGAAAGTATCACATATAATTCCCCTCCACAAAGGCGGCCCCTCTACAGAACTAACCAATTACCGCCCCAAAGCTATTCTCTCTCCACTCTCCAAAACACTAGAGAGATGCATACACTCTCAGGTCTCAGACTACCTCCTTACTAACAACCTCCTTTCCAATACTCAGCATGCTTTCCGACCAAACCATAGCACCACCACTGCCATACTCTCCTTTACTAACACTATCCTTCAGCATAAAAACAATGGCTATCTTTCCTCTGCTACTTTCCTACACCTATCTAAAGCATTTGACATGGTCCCACACAAACAACTCATCTCTTGTCTTCAATAACCTATCCTTCTCTCAATCAGTCACCAACTGGTTTCAGAGTTACCTGTCTGACCACCAACAATCTGTTGTATGGCAGAATGACATATCTCCCCAACTACCTGTCTCCATAGGGGTTCCCCAAGGATCCATCCTTGGACCCCTACTCTTCTCTGTTTTCACCAATAATCTAGCCTCTGCCACCAAACATGGCACACTCATACAATACGCAGATGACTCAACCATCATCTGCTCAGCCCAGTCCCTACCCAAACTGTAAAAAGTCACGCAGGAAACATTTTCCTCTGTTGAAACTTGGCTATCCGATGCCCAATTAATACTCAACCCAAACAAAACTAAACTACTCATCTTCCAACCCACCAAACATACTCAAAACAACTCTCACTTTAACATCACAGCAAAAGACAACACCACTATATACCCAACTGAACACACCAAATTGCTAGGAGTGGAAATAGACAATAAACTAAAATTTGACATTCACATATCCATGACCATAAAAAAGTCCACAAAAAACTACGAGCGTTATACAGAAATAAGCAACTTCTCACCAAAGCAGCAAAGATTTCAATAGCAAATTCCCACCTTATCTCCACCCTACTTTATGCCTCTCCAATATATACCAACCTAAGACAATGCGATCTAAACAAGCTAGAGACCTGCTACAACAAAATCGCCAAATTCGCCACAGGAGCATCCTACCATAGTCACCACTGTCTCTCACTTGCTGAACTGGGCTGGCTTGAACTCTCTCACCTCCTTCAATGGTATCAACTCTCACTCGCCCACAAACTAGTAAACCATTCACTAAATGTCCCATCCCTCCAGAATCTACTCCAACCCTATCGCACCACCAGACCACTAAGATCCAGCAACAAAAATCACTTGCAGATCACTAAAGCCAATAACTCTGCTGGTGAAGCACAATTCTCTTGCTCCATAGCCAAATTATGGAACTCCCTCCCACCCACAATTACCTCCATACCGTCATGCACCCACTTCAAAACTTTACTAAAAGCACACCTAAAAACATGCTGGCTATTCCCTTGCAACTCCCACTCTAATATCACCCACCCCATCCAACCACTACCTTTCTTTCCACCACACTAACTACCTTGATTATAGCAAGCTCAGATGCTCATAAGCCTAGTACTTATTATACAGCAGGAAACTTCTTATTGTAACATTTGTTAATGTCTGTTATGTACTTCGCAGATAAAGATTCTAGTTGTCTACTGATGTACTATGTTCTTCATCTGTAAATATGTTTTGTAATTAATTGCTATGTTAATCAAATTGTTAATCGCTATGCAATCCAATGTAACTACGGTCTGTTTATTTTAACTGTGGAGCTTTTCTCCCTGGGCCTCTGCTGAAAATGGACCTACGTCCAGTCGGACACTCCCGGTCAACAAATGTAAATAAATAAATAAATAAATAAATAAATATGCAAGTACTCTCAAAATTTAAATATCTCTACACATATCAGACACAATGAAAGGTTTAAATATATTTAATAAATAATAAAAGAACAATAAAATAGTATATATTTACAGTGACATCAAAGTTCAAAATCACAGGAAATATTTAAAACAACATTGCAGGACAGTCTCATATAAATAAAAAAAATATCTAAACTAAGGTTTGATATATTCCTGACTATATCTAAGAGAGTTACTATTCCCTAGAAACTTACAGAGCAAGGCAGGTTTTGTGGTGAATGGTTCTTGTCAGGTGCAAGACAAAATATTGAATGGTCTCTCTCTCTAAGAGAGTTTTCAAATTAATATCTCAAATATTACTGCTGGGATAGCTTGCAGAATGATATCATTTTTTGTAATCTGACTCTATCCAAGGTAAAACCCCCACTGCTGGAAGCTGTCAGTATTTAGCATCTACCTGTGAAAATAGACAGACCTCAGATCTTTGGCAGATGCTGGAAGTCATAGAAGAATTGCATTTCTTTACATTTCAAGACTAGTAATTATTTCACCCTAGAGACAATACAGTACACACATTATGTCTCTAGCTGCCTTGAAACTGAAAGATACCATCTTTTATTGTGTAGCCATAACGTAATTTAATTTCAGCTATTGTTCTGAAGTTAACCTCCTATACTCCAGTTTACACTGTTAAAATACATACATTTCAACAGTTACAATAGTGCATGTACATTTCTGTTCTATTCCAGTAGGGCACACTATGGTTACATTTTAAGCACAAACACTATGCAAAAATCTTTTCAACACACACTTCTGTAGCAGTAGTTTGATATACACATGACATACAGTTCTAATACTTTTGTAACACAAGCATCTTATATAAATCCTGTTGATATTCACAAATGACATACAATTATTTACAAAGGTCCAGTTCACTTTGTCACACTTCTTCCCCCCCTCGAAGACTCAAGCTAGTTTTTCAAGTGACCCTTGTAAAATGCTTGAGAGGGATAAGCCTATCTATGAATACATTACCCCATACTGTGTCCTGAGAGTCCATCTGCACTGGCATTGCTAACCCCACTGAGGTACTGCATGGTCATAGCATATGCATACAACCCTAGGCTCCACCTTAGCAGTCTAGCATTTTACTGGCTGGCTCGATGTAGCCATGTTAAGGGATTGTGATCTGTAACTACAGTGAGTTTCCTTCTATAAGGCTTAAGTTTATGCAGTGCCCACACTATGGCTAGACATTCCTTTTCTACAGCTGCATAGCATTCCTCCCTGAGTTGGAACCTATGGCCTAGATATGCCACTGGGTGCTCTTCTCACTCTGAGGAAACCTGGCTGAGTATAGCCCTCACCCCATGGTATGAAGCATCCATCTGACACAAGAAAGTCTTTGCTGTAAGCTGGACTGGCTAACATAGGGGGCTCTCCCAAAGCTCCTTTAAGATTCTGGAATGCTTGCTCACATACTGGGGTCCACACTACCTTCTTTGGCCTGCTTTTCCTTGTCAGATCTGTGAGGGGAGCAGCTATAATACTATAATTGGGGACAGACTTTCTGTAGTATCCTGCTGTCTCTAAGAATGGCCTCACCTGGTTTTTGGTAACAGGGGCAGGCCATGACTGAATGGCTTCCACTTTGGCAGGTTTTGGTCTGATCTTACGACTCCCCACTCTATGTCCCAGGTAGGAGACCTCTGCCATACCCACCTGATACTTACTAGGCTTAATGGTCAACCCTGCCCTCTATAGTCTACTCAGCACCTCCCTGACATGCTGAAGGTGCTCTTGCCAGGAATGGCTGTAGATGACAATATCATCCAGGTAAGCAAGGGCAACATCTCCTGCTCCTACTAGGATATGATCTACCAGCCTCTGCAAAGTCACTGGGGAATTTTTCATCCCAAAGGGCATCTTCGTGAACTCATACAAGCCAAAAGGAGTCACAAAGGCTGACCTCTCTCTAGTGTTGGGAGTCAAGGGCACCTGTCAGTAGCCCTTGGTAATATCAATAGGGGTCAGATACGTAGCCCCACCCAGCTGCTCTAGGGCTTCATCTGTCCTAGGCATGGGGTACGCATCTGACTCTGTGTGACTATTTGATTTCCTGCAGTCCACACAGAACCTGCATGGGGTAAGCATGTAACTCTGTGTGGCTATTTAATTTCCTGTAGTCCACAAAGAACCTGGTGCTGCCATCCTTCTTTGGTACCAGCACCACTGGGGAGGCCCAGAGACTGCTGGACACCTGGATTAATCCCAGTTCCAACATTTCCTGTATCCCCACCCTCAGGGTCTGTTTGACTCTCTCAGGCACCCTATAAGAGGCCTGATTAATAGGCCATTGGGGTCCTGTATCCACATGGTGCTGCACCAGGTGGGTACACCATGGTTTCCCAGACAACATGCCCCCAAGCTCCTGTAACACTGTTTGGATTTCTTGAACCTGAGTAGGGGATAACTGCTGGGACATTGTTACCCCTTCCACTGAGGTGTCAGTCTGAGCCTCCCTGAGGAGATCAGTCACCTGATCCCCCTTAGACTCATCCTGCCATCCACTGCAAATACTCAGCACCAGGGCCTCCCTATCATGGTAAGGATTCATCATATTAACATGGTACAGTTTGTGCCCCTGCCTCATGCCTAGCAGTTCTACCATGTAGTTAACATCACTGACCTTCCTTACCACTTTGAAGGGTCCCTTCCAAGCTGCCTGCAGCTTGTTGTATCTGGTAGGAATAAGAACCATAACCTGCTGCCCCACAGCATACTCTGTAGCTCGAGCATTTCTGTCATACTAGGCCTTTTTCTGCTGTTGGGCTTCTGCCAGGTTCTCCTGGGCCAAGCTCATGTGTTCCCTGAGCCTTTTCCTGAGGTTTAGGACATATTTCACAGCAGACTCCTTGTGGGATTCACACACACCCTCCCACTCATTTTGAATCAAATCTAGAGGTCCCCTTGCCTTATGCCCATACAGCAACTCAAATGGTGAAAAGCCTGTGGATTCCTGGGGCACCTCTCTGTAAGTAAACAGATGGGGCAAATATTTGTCCCACCCCCTCTTAAACTGGTCTGCAAATGTCTGTAGCATGGTCTTTAGTGCAGAGTTTAACCTCTCCACAAGACCATTAGTCTGGGGATGGTAGGGGTGGTCTTTAGGTGCTTCACCCCACAATGCTTCCACAGACAAGCCAGTAGGTCTGACATGAAATCGGCACCTCTGTCAGTATTTATTTTGGGACACCTCCCCTGCTGAAAATCTCTAACAAAGCATTTGCTACCTTTTCTGCCTCAATGGAGGACAGAGCCACCATCTCGGGGTATCTGGTAGCATAATCTACTACCACTAGGATATACTCCTTCCCTGTGGAATTTGGGGTACTCGAAAGCCCCACAATATCCACAGCTACCCACTGAAATGGCATCTCAATCACAAGCAAAGGTACCAAAGGAGCCTTGACATTGTCTCCTGCCTTGCCTACTTTTTGGCACTGCTCACAGATCCTGCAGTACCCTGTTACCTCCCTGGAAATCCAAGGCCAAAAAGGTTCTGCATAATACATCTCTTGGTATGTTTTATGCCCATATGACCTGCAAAGGGAATATCATGGGCTATGGCTAGAAGTGCCAGAAGGTAGGTTCTGGGCACTCCCAACTGCTGTATTCTCTCACCTTCAAGCCCTCCCTCAAGGGTCCACTCTATATACAGTAACCCTTTGTCCCAGTATACAGATTCCCCCTTTCCTTGAGAATTAGGTGCCTCTCTGGCTACCTCCCTCAAGCCTTGTAATGTAGGGTCTGAGAGCTAAGCCTGCCTCAACTCTCTCTTTGTAACCCTTCCCAGCTCCCCTTCCACAGGAAGTCTGGTATCCTCTGACAGCAGTGCCTCCCTGTCAGCCTGGGTACTACTACTCACCTCTGCCCTTGCAGGCACTCTGTCCAAGCGAACATCAGTACCCACAACAGCTGTGTCTCACCTTTAGTCTCACTACTACAGGGTAGCTCCCTCCCTGAAGTAGCCAGCTCACCAGTCCTGGCTTCAAGTGTGCAGTATGTCTGGGTCCCGCCCAAGCTATCAGACAAAAATGCTTGTCTCCAAGCTTGACTGCATGTACCTGCATGCACACAAGGTAATTCATTATCAAAAGCATTCCCTATCAGAACATCTCTAGGGATATCCTCAAACACACTTACTTGTTTGCTTACTTTTCCACCCTGTCAGTCAAGGTGAACCCTACCCAAAGGTATTTGGAATGTGCTCCCTTATAAAGCTCTGATGGAGTAGACTGCCCAAGCAAGTATTGCTGCCTTTAACCATTGCAGGCTTCACAATGGTTAGGTCAGAGGCTATGCCTCTCTTAGCAGTGGCCTGTTTCACATTTAATAAGATAGGATATAACCTCTTGTGGCAGTTTGTTGCCCTTATTGTCTCCAGACAACTTACTGCTGGCATTCTGTCATTACCACTTACTGGCCCCTCAACTTTTGTTCCCCACCTTGCCTCCATGCACAGCTATATGCTACATGATCCCACTGGTTAAATTTAAAACATTTGATCCTGGCCATGTGGATCCATAGTGGCTTCCCCTGTTACTGGTGCACTCTACTGGGGCAGTTTAGGCTGCCCACCATGAGTTCCCTTAGACCCATGTGCAGCACTGAGCATCCTTTTCTTGTGCACTGATGCCCTGCTTGCAGGATATATGTCTACCTTTTTCCACAACTCATCTGCGGTCCTGCATTCCCTATCTGCAAAGCAGATTCTCTTGTCCTCAGGCAAAGTGTTAAGGGCTTGTTCCCTCACCAAAAGGTCTGCCAGGCCTTCAAAAGTGGTGACCTGGCAATCACTCATCCACCTATGAAAATAAGTGCTTAGGTCAGCAATATACTCACACCCACTTTCATCTGCCTTGTGCCTATGCTCACAAAACTTTTTTCTATAAGCTCCAGGTGTTAACTTAAAGCACTCTAATAAACAATTTTAAATGCATTATAATTTAAGCAATCAGTATCAGACAATTTAGAAACAGCAGTTAGAGCTTTACCATGGAGTAAGGGGATCAGGAATCATACCCAAAGCCCTTGGTCAACATTACACTGTTTACATACCCTTTCAAACATATGAATAAAACTACAAAAGTACCACCCTCTATAAATTGTGGAGGAAATTTACTGACTTTTATTGCTTCTGGGGTTGGTTACCCCCTTTCCCATTACCTCCATGATGCCGGTGAAGAGTCACCATTTCCTTTTCATGTTGCCTCTGCCTCACATTTTCTTTGGCTTCCAGACATCTCAGTCTCTCTGCTGATTCTCCTTTGACCTCCAAACACAGCAGTATCTATGCTGATTCTGTTTCCACACATTTGGCCTCCAGTTCAAGTCTCTTTAACTCCAGATGGATTTTTAAGTCCTCTGAGGCAAAGTTGAACTGTCCATTTTCTGAGAGTTGTACATCCCCAAGACCAGTCTGGTTGTCCTCCTGGTTGCTGGTCTTTGATGCAGCTATGACTAAGGCTGCAATAATTTCTGCTTTAGTCAGGTTGGCATGCACCAGTCCTTTGTCTTGTTACATCTCAACCAACTGGCACCTTGTCAGCTTGCCATAATCCTCCACTAACATACTTGGCTGATCTCCCTGACTAACTAAGCTACCAAAAAATAAATAAAACTATTGGGATATGAAACTCTGAATGTTCAATGTGTGGCTGCTTGACAGTACAAACAGCTTCTTTAGTGACCACTGTTTACAGGCTGTAGGAGTTCAATATCCCACCACTGCCACCAATAAATATGTGACAACCCACCACTAGACCAGTAATCAAGGAGCCTCAATCTTCACCACTGGCACCAGTGGGGGATATACACCGGAAGGATAACATATACACACATACACACACAGTATTTCCAGATGCAGCTCACTGCATCAAGTGCATTTCCTTAAGAGCACACTGAAACCACAGTCCATCCAGGGCTGGTTTCTCCCTTTCTTCAGATCCCCAATAAGACTCCCCACTGGCACAGCTATAGAGTTGATACCTCAGCTACGTGCCCAATCCAAGACCTCCAGCACCCTCTCTGTCCAAACAGTGCTTCATATCCCTGCCCAAGTAGCTGGCACACACATTCATTTGAGGTTTGATTCACACACACACACACACACACACACACACACACACACACACACACACCTGGGAAAGGCTGGCACAGGTTTACTAGCTATGCCCCCTTTGGCCCAGACTATGAGGTAGTTATCACTACCACCAGCCAGCTCCTTGTGAGCTACTTTAAGGCCCTTGACAAAGGGTATTCAATCTTACTGTGTAATGTTACTATTAATACAAAGGGTAGCTTGACCCTTGAGCAAGGCTGTTAGGAGTGGCCCACACAGTGTCACCAAATAAATATGCAAGTACTCTCAAAACTTAAATATCTCTACACATATCAACCACAATGAAAGGTTTAAATATATTTAATAATAAATAATAAAAGAACAAGAAAATACTCAGTATATATTCACAGTGGTATCAGAGTTCAAAATCACAGAAAATATTTAAAACAACATTACAGGACAGTCTCAAATAAATAAAGAACAATATCTAAACTAAGCTTTGATATATTCCTGACTATATCTAAGAGAGTTACAATACCATAGAAAGTTACTTACAGAGCGAGGCAGGTGTTGTGGTGAATGGTTCTTGTCAGGTGCAAGACAAAATACAGAATGCTCTGTCATTCTAAGAGAGTTCTCAAACTAATATCTCAAATATTACTGCTGGGATAGCTTGCAGAATGACATCATTTCTTGTCATCTGACTCTATCCAAGGTGAATCCCCCACTGCTGGAAGCTGACAGTATTTATCATCTGTCTGTGAAAATACATAGATCTCAGTTCTTTGGCAGATGCTGGAAGTCATACAACAATTACATTCCTTCACATTTCAAGACTAGTAATTATTTCACCCTCGAGACAATACAGTAGAGATATTATGTCTCTAGCTGCCTTGAAACTGAAAGATACCATCTTTTATTGAGTAGCCATAAAATTGCAGCTATTTTTCTGTAGTTAACCTCCTCTATTCCAATTTCCACTGTTAAAATATATACATTTAAACAGCTACAATAGTGCATGTACATTTTTATTTTATTTCAGTAGGGCACACTGTGGTTACATTTTAAGCATAAGCACGTTGCAAAAACCTTTTTCAACACATACCTCTGTAGCAGCAGTTTGATATACGCATGACATACATTTGTAACACAGGCATCTTATATAAATCATGTTGATATTCACAAATGACATATAATTATTTATAAAATTCCAGACAGATGTGCTGGCAGTATCCCCTTTTGTCACACAGCATACAGGAAAGAAAAGCAAATATTTTGTCATTGCAGTGGTACAAAGTGCCACGGTGGTACAGATGTAGCGTTGTTGCCTCACAGCGAGAGGTCCTCCTGTTTGATTCTCGACTGGAGTGTCTTCTGTGTGGAGTCTGCATGTCCTCCCCATGGTCAAGTGGCCTCCAAAAGACATGTGTGAATGGGCATGCCTTCGCTGAAGGTTGGGTGTTGGGCTGGCAACTCGTCACTATAAAAATCTACTGCCAATCATTAGCGGACCGGAGTTCTGCTGTGGCGACCCCTAACTGGGAAAAGCCAAAAAGACAAACAACTGGATAATGAAAGGGTGAGTATCTCAGATGGCATGCTGACAGTTTGGGGCCAAAATGCTTAACATGGCAACAGTGTGGCCAAGAACTGACACCCCAAAGGAAAATACTTTTCTGGGAATGCATAATGAAATGCCTTATACTGCTTGCCATACTATGTGACTAGCTCCCTAGCAATGAAAGCTTGTGAACATTTAGGAACCAATACAGTTTCAGAGCTACATATAATACGTATAGGTGCATAGCAGGCTGGAGGTAGCAGACTAGTAATGGAACAGTCAGACAGCTAATAAGTGACATGACAGAAGCACATAAACATAGACTGTTTTAGCAAATAAAGGCTACCTGAGCCCATCTTGTCTGCAAGTTTTTCCAGACTAAAATCAGGTTTTAATTAAGCAGGAATTCATTTTCTCCTTATCTCAAAGTTGTGACACTGTCACCTCCTCAGAAAGGCTCACTTCTCTTTTTGTTAAAAAAAAATGAAATTTAATGGCTTCTGAGTTGTCCAATTTGCACAGTGACATTCAGTCATTTTGCACTTAATCATCTTCGTTACTCTTAAATATAGTACCATCTTGGACCAATTAAGTTTGCTGAGGTACTTTTAAGTTTTCTCTTATGCCCCATACCTAAATTACTCACAACAAAATGCAGTTATGCATATGAAGTTCTTATTCTTGTTTTTTATGTGTTGCTTTTGATTCAAGCCTTGTGGCAGTTTTGTTTGAGGATCTAAGGACAGCTCCAGATATTCCCTTTTGCAAATATAAAGATATCTGTGTGGGGGAAAAAAAAAAAATATATATATATATATATATATATATATATATATATATATATATATATTATATATTTTTTTTGTCATTTGTTAACCGAGCATGTCTGAATCAGCATGAGCCCTTTTTCAGCAGAGGCCTGGGGAGAAAAGCTCCATACAGAAGACATTATCAAAGCAGTAACAACACAGTACAGAAAACTTCCAATACATGGCAAACACTCTCTCACTCTATTACCACACGATTATGACAGGAAAACAGTCCCAAAAATAGTGTCATATTTAGAATATACATACACACACACATATACACACACATTTTATATATATATATATATATATATATATATATATATATATTTATATAAAAGAAATATCTGCATTAGCAGACAGCGGTCCCTGCCACAACAACCTAGGTAACCCTTTCCATGTAAGAGAACCGTGATCTGAGGCACTGGCAAAAGGAACTGGATGGTTTAATCCATGGCTCATTATTTAATAAAACGTTATTAAAATGGAATGAAAAGGAAAATTTTATCCGTTACTCTACATATAGGGGCCAGGCAGTTACCTAGCATCATTTAGTCTGCATTAATAGACCCTGCAGCAACTTTGACAACTCCACCAGGAGTGTATTAAACTCCCAAGCCTGACCCACTAGGGCAAGCCCACAACCCCTTTGACCAATGACACTTTTGAAACTTGGATACAGCCCCCCTCCAGCCATTATTGCTGGAATGCATTTACAGCAAGCAGGAATGACTTAGATCCTCCACCTGGTATCTCCTCCTGATAGCCCATCCAGAACAACACAACAGAAATAAATGATGGAGGCACTGGATCCCCAAGCCTCCAAGGAGGGTACACAGATGAAGCGAAGTTATGTTTCTTCTTTGGGCTCAATGTGCATACAAAACATAGACTACATTTAATATGACAATAAAGTGTCTTTCGGCTTTTCCTGGTTAGGGGTTGCCACAGCGGAACTCCGGTCCACTAATGATTGGCAGTAGATTTTTACGTGCTGGCTTGCCGGGCCTAACGCACAACCTTCAACGAAGGAACGCCCATTCACAAATGTCGACACACAGAAGACGCTTTAACTGAGAATCAACACCACCACTGCAGTACATTTAATATGACAATAATACATAAAATTCTATAGACACAGATGATAAACAACAATAATAAATATTTGCATTACTGCAATGATTTAACAGACTGTCACTCATTACTAGATTATTAAGTTATTTTCACTGGAAAAAATGCATTTAAGCAATTGATTTAAGGCCTACATTTATATTGCACAGTAGGACAGTTCAGTTTGATTACTGCTGAGTTTGCTGTCTGGTTGCGGGTAAAACGTATTGCACTATAGAGACTTTTCAGTATTGTTGGATTACTGCCTTAAAGTCCAGTGTGAAAGGTACTGTTCCTAGAGTTCCGTAACCTGATGGCTAGCGGAAAAGGCTGTTTCTGAGTCTCATGATTTTGCTGCATATGCATCAAAAGCACCTTCCTGATGTTAAATGTGAGAACAGCATGCGAGCAGGATGAGCGCTATCCCTGGTTATTTTCCTTACCCTGCTGAGACATCTGGACATGTGCAGGTCTTGTAAGGATGGGAGGGAGTTCCTGACAATCCACTCAGCTGCTTTCATTACCCTCTGGAGGGACTGGTGCTTGGAAGCAGAGCAGCTTCCATACCATACTGTAAAGCTGTTTGTCAGTACACTTTCGATGGTGCCCTTGTAGAAGGTTGTGAGAGCCACTGATGGTAGGTTTGCTCTCCTCAACCTTCACAAGAAGTGAAGCTGTTGGTGCACCTTCTTAATGATGGCATTTGTGTTGGTTGACCACGGCAAGTCTTCTGCAATGTGCATCCCCAGAAATGTTGTGCTTTTTACTCTCTCAACTGCTTCTTCATTGATTATAAGTGGACAGTGCTCTCTATTGCTCTTCCTGTAGTCCACAATTATTTCTTTGGGTCTTGCTGACATTTGGTGCAAGATTATTGTTATAACACCAATTTATGTTGACATTTGGTGCAAGATTATTGTTATAACACCAACTTATGAACTGATTCACCTCCTCTCTGTAGGCTATCTCACCATCATTACGGATGAGGCCCACAACTGTTGTATGATCTGCAAAATTGATGATATGGTTTGATCTGTGCTTGGCGGTGCACTTGTGGGTTAGTATGGTGAAAAGCAGGGGGCTTAGGACAAATCCCTGTGGGACTCCTGTGTTCAGGGTAATGCTCTCTGACGTATTCTTGCCTACAC
>NC_056751.1:384107209-384387209 GCF_019279795.1 Protopterus annectens | reverse complement strand
TGTAAAGAAACTTGTTTTTTCCCAGTGAGCCATCACCAAAGTAGCGAAATTAGGAGTCATAGTTGCCCCCATAGCAGCTCTACTAAGTTGTTGGTAAAATGTGTTTTTAAAAATAAAATAATTATGCCTGAGGACATTGTCTATACATTCTCCAAGAAACACGATCTCAGTAATGGTGCAGTCTTGGTCGTCCAACAGAACAAAACAAATCCAATAAATCCCAAGCTCTTGAGGTATGACTTTATAAAATTACTTGATGTTTAGAGTTACTAGTAAGTCATTGCCCTCCACTTGGATACCTCTTAACCTTTCCTTAAAATAAAAGGAGTCTCTAATGAACAAGGAAGGTCTAAAAAATAACTCTTTTTAGGACAAATCACTGAAACTGGCTACAGGTTCCCACTCAGAGCCCTTTGCAGACACAATAAGACAAAAGGGGGATCTTAGTAATTCTTGTGCACTTTGGAATTCCGGAAATAGTGCCAGTGATAAGGTCTTGTATGTAAAAGTATTCATACAAGTTCCTAGATATTCTTCCTTCTGAGCAATTTTCATACAACCTGCTATCCAGTAGACAGTAGCTTTTATTAATGTACTTCATTCATATCTCCTTATATAAAGCTACACCACTTAAAACAGTGGTCATTTTGTTGTCAAACAGTGCATTGTCCATCAACACTGTTGCACCCACTTTGCCAGCTCTCATGACTGTTTTGTCAGCTAACATACTAGTGAATGCTTTCTTTTCTTATTTATCCAAATGGTAAATATTACCTTAATGTCAATGCTTAGGCTTCCTATGCATGTACCACTTTTCACTACCCCAATATAAACCAACTCAGGCATTAGCTCAAGTTAGTTACCTCACAATTTTTGTGTATTTGTAAATAGCATCTGTATCTGACAAGATATCTATACTGATGTTCTCATCCATGATTTTGTACATCCAGTTATCACTTGAAAAAAATTGCAGGCGTGTCCCTTATGAATAAATTATTTTGGTGTTGTGGTCACACAAGCAAAATATCCTTTATGCAATTCAATGAATGATTAGAAACAGGCCAAGGAACATAAAACCTACCAGAAAGGCTAAACAAACCTTTACTGCTGACAGTTGCTTTTTGTCTGTGAAGAGACCAAAGAACACAAACCTACTAGAATGACTAAACAACCCTTTTTTTGCTGGCACTTTCTACCTGTCTGTGAATACCATTCAGAACTGATTTTTCATATCATGTTATTTCAATAAGTTGAGGACCCAGTCTCCTTATTGTATAATGATGTTTCAACATTTTGAAAAAATGTACCTGAAGGCAACAATATAATGCAAATAATATACACATTACTTCAGTTTCAGGAAAATACAGCAGGATTTAAAGCTGTGTCAGTGGGATGTTAAGCATTTTAGCTTTCCCCCCAAATTACGATTTTATACTGATTTTGGGGTATGCCATTTTGGAACAACGAAACAGCATACCATTCATTGTTTGTGCTTGCAGACATTTAGAAGTATCAAACTGTGTTTGCAGCATGAAAAATACTATAAATTCAAATAGGAACTGAAATTACCCTCAGCACGACTTATGTGCCTTTGTAGGAAAAACAAATAAAAGGTTGCCAGTAAGTGTAGGTGTTAAGGTGTACAGAACTGCTAAACTCGTTGAGACACACATCCAAACTGTGTTTCATATCAGCAGTGCAAACATGCACACTGTTTTTAATCCCAGGTAATTTATGGAAGTACTAAAAAATATCATCTGTTACAGGTTTGCCCTTAAATGAGGCAATCCATATGTAATCAGGAAAAATTTAGGTTGCCAGTAAGTGTAGGAGTTAAGCAGTACAGAAGTGATAAATTCATTACTATACACATATGAACAGTGTTGTGTATCAACACAACAAATAAACCCAGGCACACTGCCAGTTAGGTTTTTAATACCAGGCAGTTTGTGGAAGTACTGAACAATGGTCTGAGTTACAACAAGCCTGTTCCTAAATAAGGCACCCTTGTATATTCAGAACTACCATTTCAAGTAGACAAACTGTGTCAGAGAGGGCTGCGAGACATGAACTCAGGATGTGTTATTTTTGTGACTGGTAACTACGACATTGTATAATGCCCATTTGAGCCCTGCAACTTGTCCCTAGGGCACTATAAGAAAGGAGACATAATTTAGCTGCAAATAAAAGTCAACAAAGAAATTGTTATGTAGCTGACAATACTGCATGGTTATTAAGAAAAGGCAGTGCTTATAAAAACCCTGATGACCCTGGTTTAATTTTTGCAGCTTCTGTTAGCATGCTGCATGAATCTGAATAAAGTCACTTAGTCACACGTAATTTATATTATAGCATGTTTCCATATTCATGTTTGTTTGTTTAGTTTAATAGCTTGAAGGGATTTGAAAACTACTTCCTATGACAAACAGTTTATGGCAATATAACATTTGACTGCTAACTTTACTAAGCTATGAGACCTGAAGAAAGAGGAACATATGTTCCTGAGATAGCTGCCTATCTACAAACTGCCAATTTGTTAATGTAACCATTGCTAGTTACAGTATTAGCTACATGGAATTATTCTGTGAGTAATTTCAAAGCCAGACTTCCCTATGCTATTTATGCTAGGGATAAGCCTTCAGCACCTCTCTCAGGGGCCACCATGTGGGAGAGAATGCTGAGAAAATCTACATATATACTTTACTCAATAAGCATTTATAACAAATTCTGAAGAAACACAAGCAAAATAATATTTTCTTTACAAGTAGCAAAGCAAAAGTATTTATATATCTGTGTCATACCTCTCAACTATCCAGATTTTCAAAGAATGCACAGATTTTTACCTCATATTCTTAGTCTGTTCCTCATAAAATTTGTGATTTCCTGGCAAATTATTGAAGACTGAAGTGACTATATATACTAAATAATGATAGACATTTGAGTTGCAGAATTCATGTCCTTCAGAAAATACATAATTCAAAATCTGTTATTCTAGCAACTTTCAAAGTTTATAGGAGCAAAATGTAAAATCTGTCCCTTTTTTTGGGCATTTGTCCCCTCCATTATTTTAGTCTTTGTCCATATTTCTTGTGCTGAGAGGTTGAGATCTATGAATTCTGTGTTAATGCTGTCCTTAAATCCATTCTACACAGCAGATTCAGATGATCTGCAGATGACAGAGCTTCTCATGGAACCCTTTTTCACATATTGGTCCACTGAGTCGGTGGAAGGCTGGAAGCTGAGCTAACAGGTCTACTTTACCAGAATGAAATTTCACTTACCCGAAACTCATAACACCGAGACAAAAAGGCCGAAAGCACCAGAACACTGATGTCTAAGAACACCAACTTGCCACTCAAGGTAAGTAACCGCTTGGCCATCCTAAACAAATATGTAAACCAAACCCACCCATGTGCCACACACACACACACACACACACACACACACACACACATGCACAAACTAAATATACTAACTCTGACATCACACTACAGTGGGGGTAAGGGGCAAACTTCAACAGGATGGCCAAGCGGTTACTTATCTGGAGTGGAAAGTCGGTGTTCTGGGACACTGGTGTTGTGCAGTCGTCAGCCTTTTCATCTTGGCGTTATAAGTCGGGTAAGTGAACGTTCGGGTTTCTGAAGGGGATCCACGCTAACAGTTACATAGGTTCAACAGGTGCTGAAGGTCTGTGGGTCAAATCATCACTTCAGGCTGCGAGCTTGTTTTATCTTAATAGAGACATGTTTGCATCTGTATGACTGTCACAGACAGCTTCACTGTTACACTACATTAGATTGCTACATGTCTAAGGGCATTACTTTGCCTTGAACTAAAGGTATAGGACCTAGTCATTCATGCTGGACTCCTTAGCTAGTTCTTTTTTTTAGCTTCACTAAGAGGGACTGATGTACATTTTACCAAATTCTAATTTCCAGTCACATATGTTTGAATTTATTCTTATTCTTGATGATCTAGTTACACTTAGAGACTGCAGCATGTGATCTATAAAGAAAGCTTGTACTGCTGAATGTTGTTGGATAAAACATCACTGCTGTAACATTGCAGGTACACAGTTATCCTTTTCAGATATGGTCACAGGGTGAAATATCACCATCTTGACTATTGGCACAACAACGCTTAGTATGGTTTGTGCATGTGAGGGTACACAGACACAGCAAGAACATCCTGGATCCATGCAGACAATGTACTTGCAGACCCAATAAGACAAAGCACACACTGTACAGCAAGTGTTAATGCACCCCCCCCCTCAAGAAAGGTTTCACAAACATTTTCTAAGTCAAGGGATGGACTGTGTTTGGACTCTTGTGGCCCATGCACGTCCTGCATGCTGACAGGTAGTGTAAGCAATACAACATAGCATGCATAAAGTAGTAAGTTGTCAGAGTTTACTGTACTTCTATGAGTAATTAATGTGGCTCAAGCTTGTCCTCCCTTGCTGCTGCAAATGCCTCGAGTTCAGCATTTTTTTCTAACATTTTATGTATGTAACAGCAACCATCTAAAGCTTCATAATAAGCACAACATTAAATTGAATTTTAACTGCAAAACAAATCTGGGATGCTGGTCACAACATTGTTTACATGTTGTAACTAACTCTGCTTGTTATAGCTTAGTACCTGAGAGAGAGAGGCATTACTGTTGCTTATCCTGGGGCTAGGTGATCCTGTTACTATTTCCTGTTTGCTTCATTCAAGCAGCAATTTGTATTGTTTAGTTAATTACAAGGGACAGATTCATGCTACCTCATGATAACTTCAGATGCTAATAATGCTGATTGTTCCATAACAATAATGCTGTGTTATGTGAGCTGCTTTCATTTAACTGCTTTTCAAACTCCCTCTTCAGCATGCGTATGTATTTTTATGCTTAATTCTTAAGATTCATATTTTGCTGCACAAATAAATTATTTTCTGATATTGTAAATGTGAGGCAGTCGTGGTGGTCTTGTCCATTTATCTTTTGTTTATGTACAAATTTTACAACTGGATCAGTAATGGGAGCCTTTGATTATGTGGTTCTTCTCTGCTCTTCTTTTGATCACATTTTTCTTATCATAGGCAAATTAAGCTCTTTCTTTTTTCTGCCTTCTTCTACCTCCAGATGGCCATTTGCTGCTTGGTGTTGCTTCAGTCACTCCTAACATAGTGTTTGTGGTACTACCCCCTGTGACTGGGTTGTTGTTGGGTTGGGAAGGGAAGTGGAAACACAGGGCAGAGCAACCTGGCAGCATCACACATGTTGTCCTTGTGTTCCAGGATTGTTATTATACTCTTAAGTGGATGGAGCAGCTTGAAGTCATACACATCACTGCATGCAGCATTAGTTAGCTCCAGATTTAATGGTTAACTGCCACTGTTTTACAGCACTATCCCAGTGACTGCAGGAGTGGCAGACTGCAGATAGGAACCCCACCCTCCATCCAAAAATGGGTGCACTGATGACTGACACTCATTCTCACCCCTGCCCGTCAGGCTCCTCCAACACCTAAGCTGATAACTGAACTTGGATCATTTGGGATGCAGTCAGGATTCTATCCCTCCATGCCATGTAGCTATAGTCCTCAAAGCTCTTTACTGTAGGATTATGTTCCTTTATACTCTGAATTTAGGATTTTACTTTCTTCTTTGTTCTGCCCTACTGGGAACTAACGTGCAGCATAACATTGTAACTAATAGAAAACATCAGCGTGAAACTCCAAAAAATATGTTGTTTTCCTTTCAGCTAGATATTCTGTACTATATTAATGTATCAGAATCACTCTAAGTGTTTCTTATTATATTTCGGTGTTATACCACAAAGCGGACATCATGGGGTCTGTCACCCTGACATGATCTTATTTTACAGTTTCTCCTTCTCTCTCCTTGAATCCCTCTTTGACTCTGTGTCACATTTCAGAAATTCTCCCTAGTATTGTTTAGCATTCCTCTTGATTTTATCCTGAAGCCTCCCCCACACGAACACACCACCATCCCTCATAACTGCTCTTGTCAATTGTAACTCCAAACTGTGACAGTTGTTATTTATGCCAGGGAGAAGAGTGCCATACTTCTTCTTATGTGGAAATGCCCTTGCTATACGAACTGATGAATTATTACAGTGGATCAATGCAGCTGTTTCTGATGACAAGGGTGCAGGGTTTGAATCTTTTATCTATGGTAACTAGTGGTTGTACAGACGACTAATATCCTCTGTGTAACTGGTAAGAACACAGGGTTCAAATCATTTTTGCTGCCTTTAAGGAAGGATACATAGAGTATCCCAGGTGTCTAGACTCACCTCACTGCTCCTAACCCACTTCTTTCATACTTAAACATTTTTTAAGTGCTTTTATCTGCATAGTTATCTTTGGTGTCTAGTGTTCCCCCAAACCAAATCTTTCATGATACAAATATTTTTTGTTTGTTTTCCAGTTGCCTTTAAGGCACGACATGAAGAGTGTCTCAGGTGTCTAGTGTTCTCCCCCAACCAGCACTGTCTTACTACTTTTCTAAGTGGCTTTAAGGCATGCTCTATAGAGTTATCCCTGGTGTCAATTGTTCCCCACCCCTAATATTACAGGATTTGCTTGCCAGCCTACAGTACTGTGGAGGTGTGACACTCTTCCCAATACACATACATTTACACATTTATACATGTACTCAGAGACACACACAGTTCTCCACAAACTGATCACACTCAGACACACTCATTCATTCCCCCCACAATAAGCAGCTGTATTAATTTACATAGCTGAGCGATTCTCTGAATCACTCGGTTGCATACATACCTTACTACATGGCATTACTGAGGGAGATCACGACTAATTAGCATATGCCTCTCCTCTGAAAAGCTTCATCAGCATAGCTGGCTGCAGAGATAGCCCAGCATAGTGCTATATGTATTTGTGCCAAGGCACTGTGGCAGGCCTGTCTTTGAATAGGAAATTGTTGCCGTGAGGTATGTACCTTTTCTGTACCTTGTGTTAAACTTTCTGAATTAGCCCTGAGGTGTTTCTTTCCTCTCATAATGACACATCTGTAGGGTACTGAGTCAAATACACCTTACACAGCCTTATTTTTCTCTAAATTAATCTGATATGTAATGGTAACTAAGCTTTTGTTAACTTTGTTCACTGTTAATTGTAAAACCTCAATAAAACAAAGTAGTTAATTTCAGGGTTTTATCAGTTTGTAGTTATACTTCTTTAAAGGTCAAGCTTGTCAGTGTATTGCAGAAACCATGCTCATTCATGTATAATGGATGGTTGTTCCTTGAAAGAACTTATAAGGCACCATGCAAGCTATTTGTGGTGTTCCCCACTGTCTAGTATAGGAACCTATGCATGTCTAATCCTGAATTTAAAGACATAGAAATGTACATTTGTTTGTTCAATATGATTTTCCTTGTATGACTCAAGCCACTAATCTGACTGATCTGTACAACCACAAAACATGAGCAGCCTTCACTTCTAAAATTTGTTATGTTCTATTTCTTTTTTTAGTCAGGTACGACCGTCTTCTTGCATTACTTTATTCCACTTATCATATTACCACCTGATAACATCTATTGCATTATAGCATACTGACTTGTTTGTGATCTAAACTAGCATCTCTTGTTGTAAGAACTTATTGCATTTTCTCAGTTCAGTGAACAACTTCAACTCACCATAACTACAAAAAATCCTGTCAGTTAAGACATGGAAACTCACCTTTGGACTATAAGTCATGTATGGGCACCTTTATTAAGATTAAAACACTACTGTCAGTGAGGAATATATATAAATTAGATATATATAATATATTTGACTGTCCATATCAATAATTCAACAATTGATTTATTAAAAACACAACAAAACACAATAAAAGTTTAGCACTTTTGCCCACAGTGGGATCAAATGTGGGATTTCATTAGAACTAATAATCACCTCACAACCCTACATTTAAATATGTAGTGCACAATCATGTGACATAATCATTACAAAACCATATAAGGCACTTTCACTGATTTATAAATTAATTAAATTATTAAATTATACAAATAAAAATATTAAAACTAAACACAATTGCTGTACATATAGGTTCATAGGTAGGTACTAGGTTATCTGCCCGATGGCATTTATAAGCCAGAGTGTGTCGGCTTTCGCCACCCCATTGATTAATTAACTGATCCTCTGTCAAGCAGAGCCAATGAAGTGATCCCAGGGGTGTATTTTCTGTTACCCATCCACTCGTCAAGGTTTCTCTTGAAGAGTGTTAGTGAGGGGCTCTGCCTGATGTAATTTGGAATTTTGTTCCAAAGCATGGGGAGTCTCTATGACAGGAATCTATCCCTCCAGCATGTTCTAGTTATTGTTGTGGCAAGGTTTAGCTCACTATAGCGCGTGGCTCGTAGTGACTTGGATTTCTTTAGGTGGAGCATGTCCATCAATTCTGAGTTGGACATGGCTTTGTAAGTCAGGCAGAGATCACCTCTGAGTAAGCGATATGCCACTGAGTACAGCCGAAGTTTTTTCAGTTGGGCTGCATAGGACATATGTTTGAGGCCAGTAATCCTCTTGGTGAGGTACTTTTGTGGTCTTTCCAGCTGTTGGAAGTGTCTTGTGAGGTACATCCCAAATGGGGCATTGTACTCTATGATGGGTCTAATGAGTGACGAGTAGAGAGCACTATAACCTCTTTATTTCTAGATGCAAACCCTTTAGTAATTAGATGGGCCACATAGAAGGATTTCCTAACTACTTTGGCAATATGATTGTCAAAGGAGAGATTACTATCTACCTGGGTCCCCAGATGTCTTATTACCTCTTCTGTATTAAGGGGGCTGCCACCTATGTGGTAATTCATGGGTGTTTTGTTTTTCCCAAATGGGATGACTATGCATTTTTGGCATTTAGCTTAAGGCCATGACTTTGACACCAGGTGTCCGTCTCAGTAAGGCCCTTTTGGAGGATGTCCATGTCAGCCGGAGAGTCAATTATGGCTCCCAATTTGCAGTCATCAGCGAACTTGGTTAGCCATAGTCCTCCTGTGTTTGTCTGTACTTCTGAGAAGTATATGCCGAACAGTAGGGGTCCCAGGACCGAGCCTTACTGGACACCACTAGTGACTGGTTTAGAGTTGGACCTGGTGCCTGCTATTCTTACCGTGTGAGTTCTGTCTGTAAGCCAGTTGGCAACCCATCTCGTGACGTAGGGATTTATGTTCATGCTGATCAGTTTTTCTGTAATACTTGAGTGGGTAATGGTGTTGAAAGCCTTGGCGAGGTCAAGGTAGACTGTGTGAACCACCTTTCCCAAGTCTATGGCCTTGGTGACTGTCTCGAAGAAGTCAACCAGGTTTAGTAGCCATGATCTGCTCTTAACAAAACCGAACTGGGTCGGGTCAAGTGTTTGGAGGTTACCAATGTCTTTGTTAATGAGTTCCATGATGATGCGCTCCACAGCCTTGCAGGCCAGGCTAGTCAGGCTTATGGGGCGATAGTTACCAGAGTCAGTTGTGGCCCCTCTTTTGTGGAGAGGAATAACCATTGGTGTGCGCCATTCTATGGGCACGTAGCCTGTGGAGAGGCTGAGGTTGAACAGCATGTTTAGGTGGGGGGTTTAGTTCGTTCTATAGTTCATGCAAGACGCAACTGGGACACCATCTGATCCCACTGACACTGTGTTTTTGGCTTTTGAAAGGGCTGTTTTCACCTGTGTGTCTGTGATTTTTGGGACACTACACTTTTCCGGTATTGTTGTGGGCCCTTTTGGAGGTGGGGGGAGGGTGAAGTTTGCACTGAATCTATCTGCCAGGATGTTGGCAATATCAGTAGGTTCCATATATTTTCTGCTATTTTGCACTAGTTCAGTGCATATCTGCAAGTTGCCACTTACATTCTTAACATAGCTAAAGAAAGCTTTGTGGTTATTTTTTGAATCCTTGGTTATTTTTCTTTCGAAGTTAGCCTTGTATGATTTCATGAGGGACCTTAGTCCCTTTCATGTATTTATTTAGCTAGCTACACCTTAGCAGCTCTTAATTTTAAAACACAACTGATGGATATTGGGGGCCTGGCTACATTTCATCTGAGTTACCACACAACTCCCCATACTCAATTTTGGATTCTCAAAGGCAATCCCTAAGATCCATGGGAATTTTTTTCTAAAATAAACTAGAATTTCTTAAAAGTTGGACAAACTGAAGTATGTCTGCATCGAATGTTTGTCATATTTCCCCTATGGATATCTTAAATATGTGCATAGATTATTTTTTTCTGAATACTGTTCAGACTTCCTTACACAGAAACTCAATAAAAAAAGAGGGGAACGTTAGGAAAATCAGACCTGAAGAACCACAACTACACTGTTTATATTCCCCACATTTTGTTGTCCTGTTCCATGTATATTTCCTTTCTTGTTTCCCCTTTTCATACAGGGTATGGTAACATCTCCCTTTCTGCTTTTTTTTAGATTTCTCTTTCTTTTAAATACAAGGAGGGGGTTTTCATCTAAAACTTCAGCTCATCTCTACAACAAAAATACTTCAATTCTTAAGACTAATAATTTTCACCATACTTGAATTAATATTATACTGCAAAACCATTGCTTTTTCAAAACCTGAGTTATTTTTTTTATTAACTACAAGTTCAGTGTTACCGATTCTATTATTTGATCTTCTTAGTCCTTTACCAGGAAAAGTACATACAATGTTCCTCACCTACCAGAGGCTTTTCCACTGATCTTATCTAACATTCCTTTTGGGTATCCACATTCAGAGAATATATCTAAAACTTTGTCTGTTAAATACAGCCACTCCCCCAGGTTTTAATGATCAAATATCCATCAGTCGTGTTTTAAAATTAAGAGCTGGAAAGTTGCAGCTAGCTATATAAATACATGTAAATATGCATATAAATTGTGTTTGGTTTTAATATTTAATATTTCTGTAACTAAATAATTTAATTAATTTATAAAATAATGAGACAGTCTTAAATGATTTTGCAACTGATTAAGCCACACAATTATGCGCTATGTATTTAAATGTGGGGATGTGAGGTGACAATTAGTTCTGATGAAGTCCCAGGCTTGATCCTACAGTAGAAAAAAAAGTATTAAACTTTTGTTGTGTTTTGTTGTGCTTTTAATAAATCAGTTATTAAATTACAGCACTGCACAGTGGAGTATCTATTTATAACAGAATTTGAAGTCATGGCTGCCAGTGTGATTTTTTTGTTTTATTAGTTGGTTAGCTACTCATCATTTTTGGTCACTATTATTAGCATTTTTATAATATAGTCATTGTATTAGTTGTTATGTCCATCTGTGAAGTGATAGTATGCACCCACAGATGCAGGTACTACAAACTAAAAACTGTACTGTGTACATATCCCTTTATTTCTTTCCCTCATTGTCAGGTGCTTACAACCTGAAGCTGTGCTTTTATTTTATTTAACCACCAGCATAAAGTTGTATGCAACACACTCATGACAATCAGACTCCAGTGTGAGTTTAGAGCACTATTCATAACTTAGCCTATGCCTCACAGTGGTTTGTGATAGTGAGGAAAACAGTGCACTGAAGACAGCAGTAGCAGGATCTTCTAGATGAAGAAGGATAACATGAAGTGGAGTTGATAACAGATGATTTGAATGCACATATAAGGTCAGACAGAACTGGATAAGAGGACTGCCTTGGTCCATATGGGTGCGGCAACAGGAATAAAGTAGAGGCCATTCTAGATTTCTGTCTTGCAAATGTTTTGATGGTGACCAACCCATGGTTCAGTAAGAGAGACAATCACAAGTTCACATACAAGACTGGCCAACATACAACTCATGTAGAACCCCTCCTAGTAATGAATGGACATTGGGGTAGAATCAGCGATTGCAAAGTCATCCCAAGCAAAACAGTTGGCCTACAGCAAAAACCACTGGTTACCACAAGAAGCTGCATGAAGTGGTCAGAGAAGGCTCTAAGGTCAACACAGACTAGGCTAAAGAACTGGAAGTCAACTGGACAGAAAATACAAGAGTTCAAGGAATTACTCAGGGTTCTAGCACCTCAAGAAGAAGAAGAAATAGGTGGAGTTGAAGAAGAATGGCAGCACCTCAAAAAAGCATGTGAGAGGACTGCAGAATTGGCATGTAGCTGAGCCAGGTATGGCAATAAGGTACATAAGGAAAGATGGTGTTGGAATGCAGAAGTTTAGGAAGTCACCGAAAGAAAGAAGGAGTGCAGGAAAAACTGGGAGATAGAAAAGATGGACCAGGCTAGGAAGGAATACTGGTTGACTAACAAAGAGGCTGATAGGAGTTGTGTTAGCAAAGAACAAGACATCAGATGCACTCTACCAGCTTCTGGAAAGTGACTCAGTAGACGGCACAAAGAAACTCTATCAGCTTGCAAGGCAAAGACAGAAAGATAAAGAAGATACTCAGACACCCATCATAAGGGATGCTAGTAACAACCTTCACATCAGCCCAGAAGAAATCAAAGGCAGATGGAAGGAGTGCTTTCAGCAGCTTTTGAAGGAAGAAAATCCCACAGAGGCTGTACTGCCTGAAATACAGCCTACAATGAAAGAAGAGGAGGAGCCTACCCTAGTAAGAACACCACAAAGAAAATGAAGTCAGAGAAAGCAGCACAGTTAGATGAGATCACAATAGATATGATCAAGATGTTAGGTGAGACAGGGAAGAAATGGCTCCTGAGGGTACTCATAGCATTATGGAGACAAAGGTATATCTCAGATGACTGTATCAGTCAGTCAGCTGACTGACGGGTCAGTGGATGATGCAGTTTATATGGGCCTGCACTATATCTTGCAACATCTTGACAACGCAGGGACATATGTAAGGATTCTGTTTGCGGACTTCAGCTCTGCATTTAATACAATTATTCCAGAACTTCTTCTCTTGAAACTCTCCCAGCTCTCCATTCCTGCTTCTACCCATCAATGGATCACAAATTTTCTAATCAATAGAAGACAGCAAGTAAAACTAGCTATCGCATGATCAATACAGTTGCCCCCCAGGGATATGTGCTCTCCCCACTGCTATTCTCCCTATACACTAATGACTGCACCTCTAAGGACCCCTCTGTCAAACTTATTAAATACCCAGATGATACAACTATCATTAGGCTCATCAGGAATGGTGATGAGTCTGCATACAGATGGGACGTTGAGCAGCTGGCCCTTTGGTGCAGTCAGAATAATCTGGAAATGAACATTCCTAAAACTGTTGAGATGGCAGTGGACTTTAGGAGCAGTACTACAATATTATCCACCCTCTTTATATTTAATACTGCTGCATCAGTTGTGGAATCCTTCAAGTTTTTGGGATCTATAATCTCCCAGGACTTGAAGTGGGAGACCAATGTAGGGTCCATCATAAAAAGGTACAACAGCGAATGTACTTTCTGCGACAGCTGAGGAAGTTCAATCTCCCACAAGAACTATTGAGTCAGTTCTATACAAAAGTCATTGAGTCTGTTCTCAGCTCACCCATAACAGTATGATTTGGATCTCTGTCTAATCATGACAAAAATAGGTTACATCAAATAGTCATGTCTGCCGAAAATATCATTGGTCCTAGTTTTCCCTCCTTTCAGGACCTGTACTATTCCAGAGTCATGAAAAGGGCAGGGAAGATCATCACCGACCCTTCACATGCAGGCCACCATCTTTTTGAACTATTACCATTAGCCAGGCATTATAGATTAATATGCACCAAAAAAAGCAGATGCAAGAACAGTTTTTTTCCACAGGCCATCAAGTTCATAAATGGTTAACTCAGCTTATTAGGTTAGGGTATTTATTTTCCTAAGCCTCTGATGATCCTGCAGTATTGTTTACATATTGTTAATACTTGTTTCTTTCAGAGTTTATTTCAGTATTTCTTGCACTGAGTTGCACTTTGCACCTTGTATGTATATGTATATTTACTTTTTTGTCTTGTTTTTAACAGTTGCATGTATGTCATTTGTCTTGTTCTTAGTTGTATGTATGTCATTTATGTAATTCATACTTGGAGAGTCACTGAAACCAGAGTCAAATTCCTTGTATGTGTGCATACTTGGCCAATAAATGTGATTCTGATTCTGAAGAATAAGCATACTAGTGCCAGGGTACAAGAACAAAGGGGACATCCACAACTATGGGTGGTACAGAGGTATCAAACTCCTGTTACAATGCATCAAAGTTCTGGAGAGGGTGACTGATATCGAAATATGGAGAGTAGTAGAAAGTAAGATGGGAGATGAGCAGCTCAGATACAGATTAGGAATTTTTGCAATTGAATGTATGCATTTGTCACAGCAAAAATTCAAGACACCCCTTTCCGAACATACTGTCAGGGAGTGAAATTTTGTCAGGATTGTGAGTGCCTGAGAGCTGCCATTTTAAACATTTAATAAAGGGAAATGACAGTTACTGTAGGTCATCCAGCTAATGTGCTTAATTTTATAGTTAAGTAATCAAAAATAATATTTCAGTGGTGAAGAATGAGAAAATGTACAATTTTGCTTATGCAAGGTTATAAAGTAATGCACGCCTAATCTCCAGAAACGTAATTCTTTGGAAAATAGGTTGATTTTAGCTGTTTATAGCCCTTTACTGACTTCAGCAAGACAGTCTCAGGATATAAAGTTGTGAGCAGAGGTAATAATTGAAACTTTAGTCTAGGTCATGCAGACTGGGAAAAGTTCCTTTGTGAAGATTATAAAAGCTCAGCAGGAAAAATATGCTGGGATCTTCCTGATCTGTGGCAAATAAATGAGTGGGGAAAGCAGAGAGAAGTAGAACAACATTAAGTGATATTACAGGTAGAACAGAGAGAACAAAATAACTCTGGAATAAGGCTAACATCATCAAAGGGTGCCATTTTTCTGTTAAGGTACATTATGAAGAGTTTGTCATAATTCAGAATAAGGCCTATGCTGATTATCAGCATCCCCTGAACAAAAAAACAAATGTTTTTCTGGCACATTTTATTATTCATCCATTTGCCATAATGACTGGCAGCATACATCGTACAGAGTCTAAATAGCTTGTGCAACACATTTTCCCCATCAGTCCTTAAAGGACAACTCCACTGAAAAAGGAAAAACATATCATGTGTCTTTACATTTATGTGGTATTAACCCGACTGAACAGTGGTTAATAGTAATACAATGTCATTTCATTATACCTTTTAAAAATGTCCTGAGGGGACTGGCACGTTGACATGATTTTGTTGTTCAGTCTGTCCATGTTTACTCCTCAGTACCATTTTTGTTCTCACAATTTGAAATGCGCTAGGCACAACAATGTCATGTGTGTTTTCTGCGTTTTTATTTACAGTGACAGTGCTGTAAAACAGTGGTTTCTTATAATCTGAATAGACAGCATTGGTGTTTCTTTTTAACTGATTCACTCTGAATTTTATGTGTAAGCTGTTAAAATGATTTCTATGGTACATAAGCAAATTCTTCCAGAGAAAGTAGTTAAACTGCAGGGCTTTGTTATGCCTTCTCATGGTAATTCTTTGGAACATAGCTATCATTATCCCCCATAGTGTACTACTGAAGTGTGAGGTTATCTCATTCCCCCTGGGGTGATGTACACAGGCTTCTATGCATAACAGTTTGCACATTTGGCAAAACTGGTCTGGCAGGTTAGCATTAACTTTCTATGACTCATTATGGACAACTAACCTGCATATGTCATGTAACTGTATAAAACTTCTTACACAAAAAACATGATGGGATTTAGGTGTCTACATCTATCATCTATTAAATGGATAAATAACAAGTATTTTTCTATTATTTAACTAGACAAAGTTGCTGGACATAAAACGTTTTTTGGTGAGGTGAAGGGGATGGGAAGGTTGAGTTTTTCTTTAAGAAACTTTTGTTTGGAGAAGATAATAAAGAGGTAACACAGGTTCTGAGCAAGCCTTCTTCTCTCTCACCTGCATAACACTTACAAGAAGTACTACAGCTATTCATAAAGGCATGAGATGTGGACTTACTACTGAAAAAAGTCTATACAAAGAGTTTTATAACATTTAGGATTTTTTGCTGATCTACAGAAAGAAGCCATAGTTATACTGCAGACTTTACATCAGGAGCAAAAGATCAAGTCAAATTATCCCCCACATTATTAATTCCAATGCACTGACTGGCAATGGGTTCTTCTCAAGCCTAATCTATGCAAAGCCTTTAACTGTTTCCTTGTTATACTTATATCACTGTAATTTACGCTTTCCACAAAAAAAAAAAGGGCCAACATGCAAGCCTGGATGACACAGACCTTCATCAGTTTATGAAAGTCAAAGATGATGCTTAGAACATGTGGAATATATTTATAATATCTTCTTCAGATCTAAATAAACTTTTCTAGTAAAATATGCAGGTAGGCAAGCAGTATCACTTTCTTGGGAACTTTAAACTCTTTTCTAGGGGTCTATAATATAAACTCGAATGCTTACCTTATCGAATCCCTAAACGTCGACCCCGTCCTCATCGAACCACAAAAACATCGATCGTCTAGAAGAGCAAAACTGGAAACGTCGAATCGTCATGGTTGGCCTTCTGCGGTATAGCTCTGTAAGGTAAGTATGCGATAGTTACGGACCTCAGGTTTAGGGTGCAGGTTAAGGTAAGTGCATAGATGGTAATGTATGTTAGATTTAGTGTAGGGTTTTATTAAGTGTATGTGTGTGGATTATTTAGTTTGTTTGGGTTTAGCTTTTTAAGGTAAGTGTGCGATAGTTACGGACCTTAGGGTTAGGGTGCAGGTTAAGTTAAGTGCATACATGGTGGTATATGTAAGATTTAGTGTAGGGTTAGAAGTAGGGTTTTGGTTAGTGTATGTACGTGGTTTATTTAGTTTGTTTGTGTAGGTAGTATGTAGCGGGCGGTGGGGTGGGACAAGTATGACAGTTTGACTTTCACGGTTTAGGGCGTTTGGTGTTTATGTGGTTTGATGAAGACGGGTCGACGTTTAGGTAAGCGTTCGAGTTTATAATATAGACCCCTTTTCTAGAAAGATAAACTAGCTGGTACAGTAAAAAAAAAATAAAATGACTTTGCATCTGTGAATGACACATCAGTCAGTTGATGCCATGTGTTGCAGTACAGGAAATTAGTATTCTGATCTTTGCTCTTCCTACCCCTTCATCTCATTAGCTGTAATTTTCCTTCCTTATTAACCAAAATTACTATCTCCCTCTAGAACATCTTGTTTTGTACTAGCATGATATCTTATGCCTGTACTCTACACTGCTGAATTTTACTGTGATAACCAATAATATGAATTGTAAATATGATTTTGTTTTTGTTAATGTTACCTTATTTGTTATCTTGTTAATATCATTGCTATATCTTGGAGCTTATCTCCCCTGCCTCTATTGAAAATGGACATGTATCCAGTTAGACTAGCCCGGTCAACAAATGTAAAATAAAAATAATAAATAAATAATCTTATTTCTTCTTCCATTCCATTTCAACAGAATATCAATCTCCAAAGTTTTAAAACCACTGGATGATTTTATTTATGCTCTTACTTAATGCTTGATTTTATTTCCATGGCATGGAAACAAGCGTTTCTAATTCCTATATTTAAAATACTGGATAATTTTGATTTGCTTATTCTGCAGACCAGACTCTTTCTTCTGTTTATAATGGGAAAACTTCCTAGAAAAATGCTCTTAAGACAAACACTGCATTTTTTAAACAGCTGTGTTCAGCACAGATTTTGAGAAGACAGAGGTGCCATACCAGCAGTTTATTAACTAGACTCATTAGCTGCTGATTGGACATTTCCCTTTTTGTTTCAGCCCATTTTGTCGAAAGTTGCAAACTTCCCCCAAAGTTATGCAATGCCAGAGGGTGGTGTATTGAGTAAAGAGGTGCACAGGACAAACTCCCTAGGTGGGAGGTGGAGGGTATAATTCCCTCACTTCAGACAGAGCTGGTAGTTTACATTTATATGCAGTCTCATTTTGAAAAGACATTCTGATGAAGAAAATGGAAGTAAGGGACCATTCTGTAACTTAACCACATCCATTCTCCTAAAATGACTATGGGCTGCTTAGTGATGTCTTATTTGTTAACCTGATAAAAGTACTGTATAAGTGTTATCACTCAGATCTTCTTCAAATCCAGCAGGAAACTAAATTTGACTTATGATCTCCATGTCTGAGTTCCCTGATTACAATAACAGTAGATCATTCAGAGGCAAAATAGCTTCTTTCCTGATATATGCCTGCCTTTAGCTGCTCAAATATGCCTCAGGGTTCAGTTCTGGGTCCTCTCTTGCTCTCTTCTTGTTCTCTTTATTTGTAATCACTTTAGAAACTGACCTATTAGACATACAACACTTCTTCTTCTTTTGGCTTTTCCCAGTAAGGGGTTACCACAGCGGATCACCTGTCCGCTCATGATTGGCAGTGGAGTTTTACAGTGTCAAGTTGCCAGCCCAGTGCCCAACCTTCCACAGAAGATAACATAAAATAACAATCTCTAGCAAGTTTTAAAGAACAGACACAAATATAACAGGACATAAAATATGAACTGAACCCTGAGGCATATTTGAGCAGCTAAAGGCAGGCATATATCATGCCTAGGGCCAATTTAGAGTGTCCAATCCACCAACAGCATGTCTTTGGGATGTGGTAGGAAACCAGAGCACCCGGAGGAAACCCATGCAACCACAGGGAGGACATGCAGACTCTGCACAGAAGGCACCCCAGCCAAGGATCGAACCAGAGAACCTCTTGCTGTGAGGTGGCAACCCTAACTGCTGCACCACCATGGCCACCCTCATTAGACATACAACACTATTGTATATAAATGGTCTTGTTATAACCAGGACTTATTTCTTCCAAAGTGTAATCAAGTAAGAGCTATAAACTGACCTAGCAGCCCTTTTCTGGTGTTTTAGCAGCAAAGAATCTATTATAAATATTATGACAGAAAAAAAAAAGATATTACAGTTGCTGTGCACCTCGAATGGTTCATATGACCTCACCAAGGTGTCTAGGACACTAGCTTGATCTCTGTCTTTAGAGAATAATGTAAATGAGGTTAAAGAAAAAAATTAACTGAGAAAACTTCTAAGACCCTTTTAGAAAGGAAACTGGACCTGCAATATTTAAGCTCTTTCATTCTTTATTTAATAGAACTTCATTATAAAGAGACCCGTGTCTCTCTCAATTTATTATTTACTGATGAAGTTCTATTAAATAAAGAATGAAAGCGCTTAAATATTGCAGGTTCAGTTTCTTTTCTCAAAGGGTCTTAGAAGTTTTCTCAATTTATTTGGACTTAGTTCTTCTGCTTCTTGGTTTAGTATTTATAATGTTAAAGAAAAGTTCAACAAACTTTGTTGCTACAATAAAAATAAAATATCAGTTTATTTATTTGGTTTGCTGACCTGGAAAAATTAAATGGGAACATTGTACTTACTTAATTTGTAACTGAGACCTGGTGAAAAGTCTAAACAATACAAACAAAATTATTCAGTAAAACTAGAAATCAGACAAACAGTACAGAATAAGTGTCATTATTTATGTTCAAGTGAAATTACAAAAATAATTAAATTTACAATTACATTATTTTTTTGCAGGAAGTAATATTGGTAGGGCATATGCAGTGGTAAACAGTTCAAATGCAGATAATGGTTATTTTAATATCTGCACTGATTTTTACATAACAGTCACAGGCTCATTGGATCAGAGGAGTTACAAGCCAAAAAAGTCAACAGACTATTTGCACTTTGCTGATACCCAACCTCAAGATCTACATCCCGCTTAAAGGACGGCAACAACTGTTACGCCAGGGATGAATTTGTAGACATGCATCCAATCATCTAGGTATTTGTGGAAAGATATGAGGGTGTCACTCTGTTTAACATGTAAAGGCAGTTTGTTTCACAGGAGACAGAGTAACTATTAAATAACAAACCTGTCCCTTCAATGTGTTTTATTTATGTGGTGGAGGTAGTACAGGTTTAGAGACTTAGTTTGAGTGTTTGTGCAGGTGTTGATCATTTAGCACAACAGATCCAGTAGGCTAGAATCTTTGAAGGCGTGGAATGCTAGATACAGATTTTCTCACTGGACACTAAGTGACAGAGTAGAGGGATAGGGCTTCAAGCCTGCCTTGGTAGTTTCATATTTTTGTCCAATAATTAGGAACCTTTGGGGCCTTCCTAACTGCATGGTACATCTGGCTAGGTACATGGCAAAAGGAGCCGTACATTCTACAATTGGTCTAATTATGGCTGAATACAGAGGGATGAAAAGTTATTAAATGAATGAGATGCCTTTAGAAATTAGTTAGGTTAGACAGAAAGATTTCCTGACTACTGTTGTTACATGGTGGTTTGAAGAGAGGGTGTTGTTGACACAGATATCAAGGTCACTGACTCCTATGTTTATTTGGAGTGGGGTACAGGGTGTACTGTAGGTTGCAGGCAAGGGGTGTTTACCAAACATGACAATACAGTACTTTTTGAATTCAGTTTAAGATTTTTGTCTGTGCATCACTGGTTTGTAAATATTAGTTTTGCCGAATGAAAGTCAAGATTTTTTACATTTATAACATGTACATTATAAGCATATTTTAATAAGGAACACTGATAATGATAAATTTGAGTATATATCTATCAGACCAAGTTATTTTGCAAACAATAATAATGATATTATATATAAATTTTATATATACATACACACACACACATATATATATATATATATATATATATATATATATATAGTAATAGACATCTAGGTAAGACTATATTCCTAGGTGTTGCGACAGAGTTATGAAGGATTTCATTAACAGTTTGACTATTTGAATCACAGCATGTTAGGGGTAATACAGTAATGATTGTACAATATCTGCTTTAGTTGGATGTTTAGGGAACGGAACCCTGTATCTTGTATGCTAAGTTCACTGTGAGTTAACTGTAAGGTCTTTATGAAATTGTAATGGAATTTTGGATAAATTATTAGGGGGAAAAGTGGTGGTGGCAAGGATCCAGGGTTATGAGGAAGGAAGCAGTTTTTGGTTATTAACTGTAAAACTATCAGAAAAAGTTATAATAAGAAAAGAGTCTAGGACTGAAGGTGAAAGAAAAGTAAAAAGCTGAAGGAGTAGCAGTAAGGATTGTGACTGCATAGAAGGGGCCTATCTCTGGGAACAGGTAAAATGAAATTATGGGTCTACCTCTGGGAACAGGTAAAATGAGATTACGGGCCTACCTGTGGGAAAGTACAGTTGTGTACCTACCATAAATGTAGATGTTCGAGTGTATTCACTGTTGCAGTCATTACAATTGGGTTATCCTGCTGGCAGGCTACCCGCAGTCGGCCCGAGTTCCAAAGTCTAGGTCCAGCGTCGGTTGCTGTCGCCTCCTCCCTGACATCAGTACGCCAGGGGTATAAAAGATGCAGCCAACACCATTTTCTTCAGTTTTTCTTGCCCCAGATGTCAGGTGCCCCTAAAATGGTAGGCTAAATTATGCCAATAAGCATGTATGCACAAAAAACAACTTTTCCTTCATCTACAAGCAAATACACCACATAGGTTGTATAGAATAGAGAAGTACAGATAAGTCCCAGCAAAGGAAAAGGGGGAGGTAGGAGGGTAACCTGGACTGCAACAGTGAATACACTCGAACATCTACATTTATGGTAGGTACACAACTGTACTATGTTCATTGTGTTTCACTGTTGCAGTCATTACAATTGGGTTGAATCCCAAAGCTAAGGTTGGGAGGCTGGTGCTAAATAGGATTAGGAGAGGCTATCAGGCCCTGCAGAACTGCAGTGGCAAAGCCTGCCCTGGATTTAGAGTAGGGAGGGAAATGATAGTGCTTTGTAAAAGTATGCACTGAAGTCCAAGTTGCAGCCTCTAAGATGTCTTTGGTTGGTACTCCTCTGGGGAAGGCTGCTGAAGTGGCTGCTGCCCTGGTTGAATGTGGCCTAATGCCCATAGGCACTGATTTGCCATGCTGTGAATAGCAGAAATGAATGCAGTGGCCTATCCACTTTGAAATAGTCTGCTTTGAGATAGGCTTTACTTGTGATCTTGCAGCATATGCCACTAGAAGTTGTTCAGCCTTTCTGAAAGCTTTGGTTCTGTCCAAGTAGAAGCGTAGCTGCCTGTGAATGTCCAAAGAATGCAGAAGTCTCTCACCCTTATTCTGTGGGTTTGGATAAAAGGTAGGCAAATGAATTGTTTAGTTAAGAGCCACACTGGACACTACCTTAGGTATAAATGTAAGGTTTGTCCTCAGAGAAACCATGTCAGGATGGAAAATGATAAAAAGGTTCCACAGCCATGAGTGCCTGTAACTCTGGGACTCGTCTAATGGAGGTTATTGCTAGGAGCAGAGCTGTTTTCCAGGATAAGAATTTTATATCTGCTGCAGAGGCAGTGTGAGTTTTTCCCAGACATAGTTGAGGTCCCATGCAGGTATTGGTGCTCTCCTTGGAGGTCTTATGTTTTTTGGCCCCTCTGAGGTACTGCCTTAGTAATGGATGAGAAAAAATAGGTGGTTCTGTATTGTAATGAGCTGAAATGGCAGAGGCATGAATTTTAATTGATGAAAAGGAAAGGCCTTTATCCAGCATCTCAGTTAAGTATTGCAAAATCTGAGGAATATTTGGAACAATCGTGTTAATACCTTGTGCCTGGTTCCAAGCACAGAATCTCTTCCATTTTTCTGCATAAGATTTTCTGGTGCTAGGCCTTCTGACCTCCAAAATAACATCCATCACTGCTTTAGAAAGAGGTGTGTCTTGAATGGCTACATTATCCGCCATGCTGCCAGGTTTAAGGCCCTGAGTTGGCTGTGCAGTATCTGTTGAGTCAATAAGTGAGGAATTTGAGGTAATGTCCAAGCTGGGCATTGAGACAAGCTCTTTAGGATTGGGTACCAGTGCTGGCGGGGCCAGTCTGGGGCAATCAGTATCATTTTTGGCTTCTCTTGTCTGGCCTTGAGGAGTACCTTGGGGAGGAGAGGCAGAGGAGGAAAGGCATATACTGTTAGGTTTTCCAGCTGAAAGATAGAGCATCCACTTTCCATGCTTGCTTGTGATAAGTCCTTGTGCAGAACCTCTGTAGTTGGCAGTTGTGAGGGGAGGCAAACAGGTCTATGTCCGGGCATCCCCAGTTCCTTGTTATCATGCTGAAGACTTGTGGATCCAATATCCACTCGTGGGGATCCATTAGGTTTCTGCTTAGTTTGTCTGCCAGAGTATTTGTCCTTCATGGCAGGAATTGTGCTTGCAGATGTACTTGGTAAGTCAATGCTGTGTTCCACAAGTTCATGGCTAGTCTGCAGAGGGGGTAGGAATGTGTGCCTCCCTGCTTGTTTATGTACCATATGACTGTAGTATTGTCCGTCTTTATCAGTAGTTGTCCTGGATGAAATAGATCCTTGAAGGCTGTCAGGGCATTCTGAACAGCTAGCATCTCTTTTTGACTGATATGTAGATGCATTTGACTTGCGGACCATGTGCCCTGAATACATCTTCCTGCCATATGGGCCCCCCAGGCATAATCTGATGCATCTGTTGTCAATGTCTGCCTGGCTGTGGGTAAGGTGAATGGCTGTCTCTTGTTGTGGTGACAGGCCTTTGCCCACCATAGAAACTCCTGTTGCAGGCAGGGAATGAGGGTAATTATTGTTTCCAGGCTGTGGCAATGTTGAGTCCAAACACTTTTTAGATACCACTGAAGTTTCCTCATATGCAGTCTTGCATATGGAATTAGCAGAATGCAGGATGCCATGAAGTCCAAAGCCTACAGAATTTTTCTTGCAGATAACTGGGTCTTTGTTGCCAACATTTTGAAATAAGTAGTCAGTTGTCTGTGTTTGTCTGGCATGAGATAAGCCATCTGGGCAGTTGTATTTAAGCTTGCACCCAGGAATATTATCTCTTGAGAGGGTACGAGTTTTGATTTCTTTTCATTTACTGTGTACCCTAGACCTGTTAGTAATCTTTTTACAAACACCAGATGCTGTAGTAGAATGTCCTTGTTCTCTGCTTGAATAAGACAGTCATCCAAGTAAGGATATATTTGTATTCCTCTTTGTCTGAAAAATGCAATTACTGGTGTCAGGCATTTTGTGAAGTCCCTGGGTGCAGTAGATAAGCCAAAGGACAGTGTAGAGAATTGGTAGTGCATTGAGCCAGCTATAAATCTGAGGTATCTTCTGCATGATTGTCTGACTGGGACATGCAGGTATCCCTCTTTTAGGTCTAAAGTCACAAGCCAAGCCTTCTTGCCAAGCATGGGCAGAAACTTCTGCAGAGTTAGCATTTTGAATTTTGGAATATCCAGGAATGTGTTTAGGATAGACAGGTCCAGTATTGGTCTCCAGGCTTTGTCCTTTCTGGGCACCAAGAATAGCCTTGAGTAAAATCCTAGTCCCTGCTCTTGCTGTGATACTTGCTGAATGGCTCTCATGTCCATGAGGGATGAAACTTGTTTTTGTGCCTCTGCCCATTGATTGCGTGGCAGGTCTGACATACCGTTTGGCCTTGGCAGGGTGTGAAAGTGGAACCTGTAGCCTTGTGATATGATATTTAAGACCCATTTGCCCTGGGTGATCATGTGCCAATTTTGTGAAAAAAGTGCTAGTTTTCCCCCCAAAGGAGCTGCCAGAAGATAAGTGCTTGGTGCTGGCAGGGGAAAGTCATTGAGACTGTTTCCTGTATGGCTGTGATTTTTCCTCTCTGCTTTTGGAAGTAGAAGCACCCCATTGTTTAGGCCTGTATGAGCCTTGGGGCTGTGATCTGCCTCTGGGGCATCTGTATCTGCCTCTTTGTAGCCTGTCTGACACTGGAAAGGACCAATTCTTTGTAGGCCAGTTCCTGCTAAATCTGGGAGGCTGTACCTGCAAGAAATCCTTGACAGTTTGCATAGATTTAGCTTTGCCCTCCATTTTCTTCAACACCTCTTCTGCTTGAACACCAAACAAGGTATCATGCTGTAATGGAGCATCTAATAGTTTTGCTTTAACATGATTGGGCAGATTCTGTTCTTTTAACCAAGCATGCCTCCTAATGACAGAACCTGTAACAGCAGCCCTGCAGGAGGCCTCTAGAGAATCGAAACCACATTGCAAAGTATTCTTTCTCACTTGTTCAGCTGCATGCAATAAATCCTGCATTTCTTTGTTTTCTGCACATTCTGAATTTGTCAACATTTTCTGTTTAAGCAGTGACATAAGATATTGCTGATATTTAAGCATATGAAACTGGCAATTTAAAGCTCTTACAACCAAGGTAGCAGAAGTATAAATCTTTTTCCCCATCTGTCCAGGGCCCTTGAATCCCTATCAGAGGGGATAGGGTTTTTTGCAGTGGAAGCCTTGACCCCTTTGGGACCCTGAGAGATAGTTTCTGGGTCAGCAGCAGGGTTTTTATAAAGGAGTTGGTAGTAAAAAGTCAGAAGACAGACCGGACTCTGAAAATACATCATCTACAATGTCTAAAACAGGAGGAATAGCAAGGGGCCTGTGCTGAGGCAATAAAAGGAAGTCTCTGAGTCTTTTCTTGGATTCTGAGTAATCTTGGCTCTCCCAGTGGAAATGCTCCCTCATAGTATGCAGGGTCTTCCTAAAAGAATAATCCTCAGGAGGAGAGGCTGAAGGGATAGATTCTTCAGTATCAGAATCCTCATAGGGAGGAAGAGAATATTCCTGTTCAGAAGAGGAATCAGAGGAAATGGAAACCTGATCTGAAGATTCATATTCTATCTCTTGCCTAGGCCTCTTATCAGGAGGGGGATGGGAACCCCTGATCAAAGTAATTAGGTCTTCGGCCATTTTAAGCATCTGTTTTTTAGGCATGGTGGCTTGTCCAGGAGAATGCTGTACTTGTTTCTTTGTCTTTAGAGCTGCTTTAGTCTTTGCCTTTGAAGCTGAAGTTGATTTCACATATAACTGTGTAGGCCTGAAAACACCCTCAAAGCCGATGCCTGCTCAGCAGCTCCGGACCCATCTGAGGGAATAGTTTCCGAGTGTCCAATACCTTGAGTTTCCAGTGGCCTAGTCAGCTCCACGTGGGAGTCGGAAGCGGCCTGTGGCTCTGAGGTAGCGGGCATCAGGGGCTGTGAAAACGCCTCACTGAGAACTAGCGACAGGCCCAGAGGAAGCCTCGTCGATTTTGGACCTCGGATGCCTGTCCTTTTCTTTTTCTTTGCACTTTTTATAAACTGTGGTAGTCAGCTGTTCCGACGGCATTATATAATTGAATCTTCTGCCAAAGTAATGAAATGCAAAATCGTACCGACGCTTAATAGTGCATTGGTTAAATCTAGCACAAAACCGACAACTAGCAACGTCGTGGTCAGGGTCTAGGCAAGGAATACAGTAAGAATGAAAATTCTTATGAGGTATTTGCTTCCCACAAGAAATACAATTATTAACTTTTTCTGACATCGGTCTGGAGCAAGAAAAAAGTTTCCCCAATGGGGTACTTAGCTTTAATGAAGACTTCGGATCTGAAATTCGAATTTGAAAATCTCAGGAGTCGGTCAACCGGCACTTGCGAACTGCTTTTGCTTCGGGCACTGCGCAGCAAGAAAGACTGAAGAAAATGGCGTCGGCTGCATCTTTTATACCCCTGGTGCACTGACATCAGGGAGGAGGCGACAGCAACTGACGCTGGACCTAGACTTTGGAACTCAGACCGACTGCGGGTAGCCTGCCAGCAGGATAACCCAATTGTAATGATTGCAACAGTGAAACACGATGAACATCAGGTAAAATGAGATTATGGGCCTACCTCTGGGTACAGGTAAAATGAGATTATGGGCCTACCTTTGGGACCAGGTAAACTGAGATTATGGGCCTACCTCTGGGAACAGGTGAAATGAGATTATGGGCCTACCTTTGGGACCAGGTAAAGTGAGATTACTCATCTTGGGGTTTTACAGGGGTTAAAGTTATTTGCTACCTAATTTTAGGTCACTGCAGAAAGAGGGTTTCTGATTTAGGATGTTGGATCACCAGTTAACTAAAATGTGTCAAAATGCACTTCCTGGAAGAGACTCCCAGATTTGATATGATGAAAGGAATAAGTTCATGTCTACAGTGATTATTAATTTTTTATCCACTGCAGTGAGGCTGTCATGGCAGACCTTAATGTTTTTTTAACTTATCTAATAATGAGGTACTGCAGAGCTGAGGTATGATTATTATAACACAATTTTATGTACTGCCCTAATCTGAGACATTGTACATGATATATTAGTTGTGACCAACTTAGTTGGGTTAAAGACTGGCAACATTGTGTGTGTATACATGTGTTTGTAGTATGGACTACGTGTGCTAAATTGACCTATTAAGGGACATATATAAGTAGGGGTATCTGCAAATATGATGTGACCAAACAAACTATGGCAATAAAGCAATAAAGTTGTTGTAGCGAAATGAGTTTGGCTTTGACTGTGAGAAGTTTCTTTGTCTGTATAACAGGCCTAAGACTTTATTGGTGTTGAAATTATTTTTGCACCCTGCCTTCAAATCAGAAATGTTCATCGGCACTCACAGCTACGCATTTGATACAGGGAATTATTTCTGTGAGGGAGACATCTAGGAGAGGTTCAGTGTTGGTGTGAGTAACACACACACTTAAATTTAATTGTATCTGCTCAGAAAGCTGGACTGTACTAACCATGTTTGAAAAGAAATGATAGCTGCTTGATGACTAAGCTTGGGCTTTGGGTTTGGAGTTGTGAGAGAACATTGTTGAGGTATCACTTGCACATGACGTTAACACGATTTCTTATATGATAACATGACTTACTCCTCTACTTCTCTAGCCCCCCCATTCCCCCGTTTATCTAGAAATTTCCATCCAACTTCATGTCTCATACCATACTGCTACTATTACACATTAACTTTTCCCTCACGTAATCACCACTTCACATCTCGCATTTCTCTCCATCTCATCTATCATTCCCTCCCCCACCTCTGTTGCCCTCTTTTTCAACTCCTACCCTCCCTCTTTTCTATGCTGCCTGCGATTCCACTCTCTGTATCCTACCAACTAGTAATTCATCCTTGTGACCACATATTTCCTACTATAGCAGGCTTCCTATTTATTTACAAATCTATTTGCATCTTTATACATTGAATGAAGTATGTTTTACCTCCCATCTATAGCACTCTGGAATCAAACTATTCCCTTTTGTGTGTATTTTATCACCCCGTATATTAGTCTGTTGTTCTGCAACTGTTATACTCTGCAAACAAACTTTTCTCTATTGTGTGTATTTTATGACCTTGCATGTCTCCTATCGAGTGTACTTTATGAGCCTGCATACTTATGGATTTCTTTTCAAATTGCAGTGTACATATTTTATGTCCTGTTATATTTGTGTCTGTTCTTTAAAACTTGCTAGAGATTGTTATTTTATGTTATCTTTGTGTCGATCCTTTAAAATTTTCTAGAAATTGTTAACATTAACATTGTCATTTAATTATGTGTATCCTACATCATGTTATATTTAGGCGCATCATTTAAATTGATAGAAAGTGTTAATACTATTTTTTAAAAATGAAACTCATTTTTCTGTAATTTTTCTCTGGAGCTTTTCTCTCTCTGGGCCTCCGCTGAAAGTGGGTTCTCACCCAGTCGGACTATTCCAGTAAACAAAAGTAAAATAAAATAAAAAAAAAATAAATAATAATTTTGAAAACACAGAATGTTCTAGCATCTACCCTTTAGTCCCCTGTGGGATAAAGTTACTTGGCATGATAGTGCTGCATGTCATTTTACTGACAGTTTCCTGGTAGTAATATAGCTGTGGAACCAACCAAGTTTTATGTTGGGCAAAGCCAGTAAGTAGAAGAATGTTTAAATATAGAAAAATCACCGCACCTAATGTTTTAGAAAAGTCTAGAATTAATGCAATAGCCATTCTATCCTTAAGTAGCTTGCTCTACATTGCCTTAGCCAGTACTAGCAATGCAATATCCATCCCATGATTCAGAAAACCATGCAAGGTTTACTGAGATGACTGCTCAAAAGGTGGTATGTAGTTATGTTTCAGAGTAACTTTTTCAAGCAATGTGCTCAGGTGAGATAGTAATTTGGTTTATAGAGTGTGTCAGTGATGGATCTTCTCCTACAGCTACTAGGTGCATTCCTCAAAGACAGACTAGTTAAGCAGGAAGCCAATGTTGCAGAGCAGTTAGTAAGTGCTAAGATGAAGGAATATGGGTAAGATGTAAGACCACATAAGTGGTCAACAGTGGGTGGACTGAAAATGCTGTAGCTGAAGTTCAGTAACAGGTGGGATAGTGTTGACCTACACATAGTGGTTGAAAGCTGGAGTGACATTTGTAAAATATAAGAGCAGTCTGAAGACTTAAAGGTGTTTTATTTGGGAGATGGACTGGACATAATGGCTTATTAGTTGGATTGGACATGATGGCTTATTAGATAATACATTTTTAAACCTGTTCAGAATAACTTTGCATTCAGTGTGACAGTGTATTGCGTACTGTAAAATAGTTTTGTATGGTTAGGGCCAAAAGGGATTTTCAATGTTTTCTGGCTGCATGAAATAATTATGTTGCTTAGACTGTTGCACATACATAATATACTTTTAAACCGGTGTGACAATGTGATATGCATAATCTATCTTCTGCAGTGTTACCAGGGTTATCCTTGACCCCTGACTATGATTTTGGAGTGGGCAAAGGTGTCATTTATATTTAGAAAGGTGCTACTGAAATACTGTCCTTCGGTACTGAAAGATTCTAGCTCAGACACCCATTTGCCTTTCTACCTAAACTTTAAACCTTCTGCTTCAGTGTAGTGAAGTGGTTAAAGGATGAGACAACAGAAGGGAATAATCTTGGTTCAAAGTCAGTGCAATTGAAACAGTGTCACTCACACAGTAGAAAAAGAATGGAGTGCCACACCACAAAACCATGTTGATGATTACTGCCATCATTGTTTTAAACATTTGTCCAACAAAGTGGAATAGATGATAGCGACAGTGGCACAAAAAGTTGCATAAGCAGCAAGGCTGAGACATCAAAGCCTGACATCAGCCTGAATACCTGCATTAACACTGAGCTACCCAACAAAGAAAGGTCAATACTGAACCTTCCCAACAGCAGTGTCTGCTGAATACTTGCATGGACCATCAATGCCAAGTGACTGTTTGGTAGCAACATTGACATCAGTGCTTTTACTCCCAAAGGCTTGAAGCCTGGTAGTTCTTACCTCAATAGCTAAGTCAAAACAGTCAGTGGTGAAGTTGGGCTTGAATCACTGCCTCCAAAGCCAAGGCAACAACATTGGCACTTACAGATTAGTGACAAACCGTGTCATTGTCAGTGCTAGCAAGATGGTAGGTGGCCTTGAATCAAATGGTTCCAGAAGAGGGGCCATTGAAGATGTTAAAACTGAGGAAGTATAGTCTATATCTAAGAAGCTGGAGCTGTGGGAAGAAACATGATGTAATGACTTGACAGAAGGGGGATCTATAGAGGGGTTACCTGAGAAGGTCCAACTCTGAACAGAACAGATAATCTCCTTTATTGAGGATTCCACTCCTGAGGGTTTAAGAGTACAGTCCTCAGTAACCTGTACTAGCAGTTTCAATACCATTTTTTCACTGATGGCTCCATTCTCCCTGCAAGAAATTTTGGGAGGAGCACCAGAACTATTTCTAGTAAGAGAAACCTTTTACTTTTAGAGCATTAGTCACACTCTTGACCCTTGGAGGTGGATAGCTCCAAGGAACCCTCTCTAGGTAACATTCTTTTAAGAAGGAATCAGATTCATCCTTTGGCCTATTAACATAAGTTTATCAGCGTTCTTAAAATTTTCATGTCCTCCTGGATATGAACAACGCTTAAACAAGTTACATGTTTTACGCTCCTATCTTGTGACAGAATTTTATGGTTACAAACTTCATGTTTCTTGAAAACAGGAGTGTTTTCCATAGTGCTGAAGCTAAACATGAAAGCACTAGCTCAGTAATGAAGTGAAGTCAAATACCACCACCAAGTTCCTGCCAATGGACAAAATCAGAGAAACCAGTACAAAAAGCAAAGATTACAACACTTTAACTGCTAGAAATACTAATAGTTTACTGTTGAATTACAGAGCAGGAAAACCAGAGGTGGACAAGCCATTGCCTAGGGAAGAAGAAACTAACAACTACAAGACTACTTTATTTTTGAAAGATAAACTAGAATAATTTCACCAGCAAGTTTGCAATATGAAAAAGATGTTCAAAACAATGTAGATCATCCAAAAGGGCACTGGGACAGCAAAACATAAGACCACACTAAGCACATCATGAAAGAAAGGAAAACTGAGGCTGTTTACTATCTGTGTAAGCATGATGAGCCACAAACACAGTCTGAAAAGTAAAGGCAGACTACAGGGATATTATAGGCAAAATGGAGGAGTTAAAGCCCTGGAGCATCTAGGTTGTTGCCATGTAGACTGAGAACTGATGCTTTATTCCTACAACTAAAGCGGATAAACCCGACCATGCCAGATCTATGCTATGTACTGTCGGGATGAACTGCATACCTAGACAATGGCTAATGAGATCGTAATTTTGGATGCTTACTAGAAAAGGTACATTTTAGTGCTCAGTAATGTGCCTTGTTAGATATGGTACATTATGTAGCATTAACCCAATTATTAATAAAAAAGATAAATGTATACAAAATAAATATATTTATTAGTGTGAAATACATTCCCACTCTGTGGAGAATTATAAACAGTGTCACTCGCTTAAATTAAAGACATAGAAAAAGAATGGAGTGCCACACCACAAAAACATGTTGATGATTATTGTCATCACTGTTTTAAATATTTATCCTGTATCCCATTTCCTTTTGTTTCACTTTGTATCCAAGGCCAAAGGTGGTATTCCCTCCAGGCCAACACTACATCGCTAACAGGAAGTATTAGCTTAGAAACACTAGAAATAAAAGTCTAAAATGGATTTATTCATCATGACTGCTGTCTTGTACCTTGCATTAATGGCAGAGACTGACCAACATATTACATGTATTTTACATTCTAACAGGATCAGAGATGTACTGTTGCATGGAATGAATTATTCCAGATTATGATCTTGCACATGAGATGGAGTTCAAAACAGGCTGCAAACTAGCTGTTACTTTCACAGCAGGTTTGAGATTCTGATGTAGTTATAAGCACATACAGAGAAGGTCTGGAGAATAAAACTTTTAAAAGGACAATATTTTTGCATAAAGCAATGTGTAGTACACAAATAAATAATTGGGGACACTAATTTAAAGGCAAATTTAACTGTCTATCAATCAGCAAAATCTATCTTGTTTGACTGAGTTGCTACTCAATGAGGAACTCACTTCACTGAGTTCAACTATTTGGGAACTCAAACCAATAAAAAAACATTAAAACAGTTTATTTTTTTCTTTTTCAGGGATGCGCCATGTTTGTCTGTGTGTGTGTGTGTGTGTGGGGGGGGGGGGGGGGGCAAGCAACCTTCCCCAAACATGTAGACATCAACTCCAGAGCACAAAGAGAAGGGAGAAATCCAAATGCCAGCACCCTTCGAATCCACTCTGGCAGTGATGTCTTATAAAAAACAGCAAACAGGGAATTTATCAAGAGGGAGATAATGGGTTGTGGAAGAGCTGCAACATTATACCAAATTCTAAGAACAGAGCACTAAATAAAGCAAAGCATCAGGTTTATAGCTACTTAAAAATACAAGGAATGGTGAGAGAGTTTCCATGCAATTATTATACTTCTGCACTACCTACATTTCAAATTCCAGAAATGTTATAGCATTTTCTCAGAAGTAGTATAAAAATGTTGTGTTAAGGTTTTTAAAGTACCAGGAATCATAGAAGGCCATTTCAGACAATATTTAATCTACATCAGAATAATTAAGAGAGCAAAGTAACAGGTCTGTAAGCATTCCAGGTTCATCAGCCTTTACAATTGTGCTGTTCCCTCAGTGGTACTTACTAAAAATGCATGCTGTACACTCACATTTACAAAGGTGAAACCAGTCTGTAACTTTCTGACAGTGTCAAGTACATTAACATAAGATAAGGTTTAACAGGAATAACCCAACTGTCAGCATACAGACAACTTTATTCGGTTGTTGCTTTACACTGTGGCAAAATATGCATCAGGCTGTTCTGATACGGGACTCTAGTGACTGAATGCTCTTAGCCCTTCATACTAAGCAGGATAACTTGTCTCGTGCACATCTTTGCAGCTACTTAGTGAATACAGTAAATGAGCAGTTGTGGCTGATGCTTAATATTTTCAACACACATCTTAGCAGCCAGCATGACTGCTATAAATATTACCTGTTTCATAATACCTGTCACTAAATGACAATGACCCTGTACTATAGTCAATCTTTTAAAGAACAAATTTTGCAATGCTAGTTTAATATAGTGCAAGTAAGTGATACTGATGCAGGCTTTTATGTTTCTGTCTCACAGTGTTTAGTTGTTTTAGTTCCTGGCTAGGGTGTTAAGAGTTTGCATTTCTTCCCAATGTTTATGAGGGATTTTACCAGGCTCTGTAGTTTTCTCCCTCATTTCAGACATGCTTATAGATCTACTGACAATCCCCATGCTGTCTGTAGGTGTATGTGCAGTATGTATGTCAGCATATATGTGTACTTGTGTGTATGTATGTCCTGTAAGACTGGCATCCCATACAAAAGAGTTACTCTGCCTTATATGCTTTACTTGCAAAATACTCAAAATCATGACAGTAAGCAGAATAATGTGGAAATAAGAAATCCAACAATAAATAAATACAGAAAACAATGTTGATTATATAATGAGTTCTCTAAAAAAGTCAAAGTACAGAAAATCTGAATTTGTAACTATTGTTAAAGCTCAATTTCTTCTTTGGAATGATGTAACAAAGCAATCATGAGTTATCTGAGCAGGTTAACTTAAAAAAAAGAAATCTATATATACATGTATATATATCTGTATCTATATATAAATATATGTATACACACACACACATACATATATATGGGTGGATATTGCTTCATTGAACTCTTAACTTATCGAGCACAAAAATTAAGACTATCAAATAAACCTAAGTAAACCTACTCTAGATTTTTGTAGATACAAGCCTCCTTGCTCCCCCACACTCATGCTAATTATATATACTAACTCTGAGATTGCACTACAGTGGATAAAGGCTAAAGTCCCTGATCTCCACTATGTTGCAGTCTTACACAGAAATAAAACCTGTCATGTACTATCAGATGACTTTTGATAACACATGCCGGTTTTTAGTTCATTCAAGAAATTAAACATTCAACAAAACATCTAATATATATATATATATATATATATATATATATAGAACATCTGTACACTGATGTGATGCTGAACTGAAAGACTGTGACCACTTTACATTTTCAGAAAAACAAGTGCCATTAAATTAGCTAATTATTAAAATAAAATATTAGAAACTAAAAAAAAACATAATAGCAAACAACAATAATGCTGAGTAGTTATTGAAGGATTTATTCATTTTAGTAACATATAGCACCACAAGCTTTGACCTTGGTGCTAAATGTTGCCATTCTGATTAAGTAAGAATATTATACAATCCCTGTCATGCTTAAAATCACAGACAATATATACCAATTAAATATTAATATATTTTATATGCAAGTTTTGATACTTACCTATTCTTTGTTAAACACACACACACACACACACACACACACACACACACACACACACACACACACACACACACACACACACACTTACTCATTATCATGCCACCCACAGTTACAGGCAATTTAGTGGAGTCTAAGCTCACCAAACAGCATACATAAGGGATGAGAAAATAAATAAGAAATCCCATTAAAAATCTGCACAGACACAGAGGGAACATACAGACTCCTGAAATTGCACTGGAGAAGCAATACTGCACAGGTTTACCCATCAGTGTCCATTAATTGTCTGTCGCTCAGCAAAGATGTTTTAATCTATGAGCTGTCAAATTAACTATAAAACGACCACGAACTGGAAGGAAAAAACAAAAAGAGCAAAAATACCACATTTTAAGTGTGCTGTCTTTATTTATCTGCTTTTCATCCACTAGGACTTCTTCAGAACAACAAATTACCATATAAACAAACTTTAAATACATTTTACACTCCATTCAATTAATTAATCAATTGACTCACAGCCTATAACAAAACCAATCCAAAGTCATAATTTATGACTGTATAACATCCTAAAAACATAAATAACTACTAATAGGTTTGACTTTATGCCTGCGTTTATTACCAGCAAACACAAGCACCTGCACGTACAAATGTGCAGGGACCACACCAAAGGCAGTCACTGAAAAAAACAAAAAGTTCTAGCACAAATAGGGTAAAAACTCAAGTAACATTAAGACAACTCATTTAGGCCAGGTTTAAACAAACCCCCCAACCTAGTAATCCAACCTGATTCCTTATTATTTAATATAGTGTGCCAACCAACCTTAGAAAAATTCCGACCCTGAACCTTATCGATCACAGTAAAAGTAAACCAGGCTGTTTTATGAACTAAGGTGTGCTTGAACAAAGTATTTGTGGCTCTCCTGTTCCTGATCTCACTGAGGTGTTTGGAAATCCGAAGCCTCAGTGTTCTGGACATTTGTCCTATGTAAAACGCCAAACAAGAACAGGTAGCCAAATAAACAATCCATTCAGAACTACAGTTCCGAAAACATTAAATGTCATAAACCTTGGGAGTATTAGAACTGGTGAAGGACTTAGTTTTAAATATATGGGGACATGCAGAACTATATCTGCAGGGTACACAACCCCTAACCTTGTTCCCAAATATAGTGGATTGTTGAAGTGAAGGCGGAACCTTGCTTTTACAGTGACTGAAATGAGACCCCAGAGTGGGTCCCCTGCGAAAAGAGAAAGAACATGTAGAAGAAAGAATTTTATTGAGTTTAACATTTGCTTTTAGGATGTCGCAATGCTGGTTAATAATATGTTTGAAAGTTTGAACATTTCGAGCAAAAGTTGTTACCAATTGAATAGGCTGTTGTCTATCTTTGTCAATATCAGACAATTTTCTGACATTTTTCCAATATATTTGCTATTGATATATAAGTATTTGGGATTGTATTATGTATATGTATTTTAGATTTAATGACTGATATGTTTTTGTTAACAGTATACATATATACATGTGTTTTCTATCATCTCTATTTTAACTAGTTGATGGGCATTAGGAGGCTCTCGTATATATAGGTCTTCTTTATTTATAGGTCCATTATTTGTATTGCGACACTGACAGTTTGGTAGTTCAACGGTTCATATTAGGGGGAGACCTCTTGGGGGTACATAAATTAAAATATGTTTTGTTTTTTGTCCTCAAGCCTCTGACATCTGGACACCAATTTGTCCTTATTTAGTGGCCTTTCATCATACATTGGTTTTGGATGTTACTTTTTTACTTGGGCCCATCTTTTTTTTGGGGATGAATGTGGGTTCCTTTTGTCAGGTATTGTTGTTTGCCAATTGCTATATTGGGCTAACACACCTCATATGGTTTGAAACCTATTAGTACTTAATATGGATTTCACTAAACCTTCAGCAGACCATGATGATTTATATGTCTTTGGGTTAGGACCTAACAGTATGGAAGGAAATGCTTCAGGCTCCTTGAATCCCGAAGATATTTGTGCTAACATTTTTGTCAAAATGACTAAAAGCATGAAATCTCTTAGGACTAACATGTGGCATCTTAAGTTATTCAAAGCCTATAAGGTTTGAGGTGTTTCCCCTCGTGGGCTCTGGGTAAGAATACAACCATGCGTTAGTATGATGGATGATATACTGTTGGACGATTGGGCTCAGGCCCAACATAAATCCTCAATGATGTTTGTGTATGCTCTTATCCCCCATTATGAAAGGACTATTGACAAATTTAGTGCTGAAGTACAGTCTAGTTATGAGGAGGTGAAACAATTCGAGGGCGAGCCATTCTTTACTAAATACTTTAATCAGTTAGCCAAGGATTTATTAGTCCTTGAACAACAACTGAAAAACAAAAAGTTACATAAGTTCAATAGAGATGTTATGGATTATGAAAGGGGTAAGCCCTTTGGGGCCCAACAGAAAAATGTTAGATTTGCTGATTCCGATAGGAAGAAATCAGGGCCAAATAGAAAAAGAACACTCTATACTTAAAAAGGGCCATAATGGGCCCAGGGGCACCTCATGCGTTGAGTCTTCTTCGACCACCGATATTGACTTCACCCCTCTTTCCGAATCACCCATTGCAAAGAAATGCCCTAGCAATGACCCTATAGGGGGGAAGACATAGGGGCGGGAAGAAACATAGGGCTAATAAACAATTTACAACAGTTGTTGGACGTAATAATACCTCAATAGGGTCTAACAATAATGTACACAACATTTCCAGTTATGCTCTCTCAGAAAGTGAATTAAAGCTACTTAATAGAGGTTTGAATTTTGTGCCTGTTTTTTTTTGTATATGACAATTCATTGGTCAATGATGTTTTGAACTTTTGTCGATTACTGAATCTGAGACTGTTTTTTTGGGAGAATGACAATACCCAAAGATCTACTGATTTTCAGTTTCATAGGTCTAACTTTATTCCTCCGGTTGACAAATATGTGGGTATTTTTAAGGATTGTGTGTTAAAAGACCTTCATTTCAATAAATCCCTATTGCCTAAAATTAATCATAATCTAAGCAAAAGACAAGCCCGCCCCCAAGGTAAGCAGGAAATAACAATTGACCCATTGTATGCTTCTTTAAAAATCCAGCTTCTTGTAAAACAAGTATGTGTGCAATAAATATATTTGTATATGTGTAAATATAAATATAGCTCATCAGTTCGAAAACACTCTTAAAAGACATTTTAAAAGTATATTCAGAAATATTTAAAAACATGCTAACATTAAAACCTATAGTTAAGATAACAGTAAAAAGTGAGAAGTCAAGAATGAAGTGTAAAATTGAAAACAGTATAAAATAAAATACTTTACCACTATGTGAAAAGGTATTAAAATCTTAAATAACTTTCAGTAGTAGTTAATAATGAAAGTTCTAAAAAGTAGGATGAAAAAATATAATAAAACACGTATATTAGCCCCATGTTGTCTGAATTTAAAACCATCAAGCTGAAAAAGCAATGCACCAGTTGATGGCTAAACAAGAATTGGTAATATTACCAGCGGACAAGGGAGGGGCAATAGTGATTATGGACTGGGACAAATATCTGGCTGAGGCTGAGAGACAATTAGGAGATGCACAATTCTACATGTGCATGCCATTAGAGCCGACATCACAGCTTAAAAAAGATATTGACAGCTTTCTTAATTTAGCTTTGGAAGAGGGTATTATTAATAAGGAAACTGTCTATCATTTGACAGTTTCTGAACCTCAGTCACAATATCTGTATCTCTTACCTAAAATTCATAAGGATCTGTCTAACCCTCCTGGGAGAACTATTGTCTCGGACCATGGTTCATTAACTGAACCATTGTCAGCCTTTCTGATGAAATATAACAGCCTCTGTTGCCCCTAGTTCGTTTCAGAATTCAGGACACTACACATTTTTTATAAATCATTGATAATATGCAATTAGAGCCGGATTGGCTAATGTGTACCCCTGGATGTGTCCTCACTATATACCAACATCCCACACTGGGCTGGGCTTGATGCTTTGCAGTTTTGGTTGGATCAGACTAGCATCTATTCCCCTGGATTCAACACTTTTTTAGTTTAACTAAACACGTGTTGACCAAGAATGTTTTTTATTTCTTTGGTAAATGGTTTTGGCAAGTGAAGGGTACGGCTATGGGGGCATCTTTTGTCCCCATTTATGCAGATCTGTTCATGGGCTATATTGAACATCAGCTTATTTATGATGCCTCACATAATTTATATCTTGGGGAAATTGACATTTGGCGACGCTACTTGGATGATTGCTGGATGGTGTGGAGGGGTGATATTCTTTTTTACAGGAATTTGTGGAATACCTAAATCAAAACAAATGGGGCATACAATTTACTTTGAGTGCCGACAAGGAATCCATCACTTTCCTAGATGTTACTATCACTAGGGATACAGACCACATCCTAAAAACTGAGTTTTTTTGCAAATACCCTAAGTATAACACACTACTGCATGCTCAAAGTCACCACCCCCGACACATCATCCGCAATATACCCAAGTCACAATTTCTGAGAATGCGTCACATTTGTTCCACACAGGACACCTATGCCCGTTATGAACAGGATCTGCATAACCGCTTCATCCAGAAGGGATATAGGGATTAGAATATCTGTCAGGCTAGGGATTTTGCTAGGCAACAATCCAGATCTAATTTGTTACAATACAAACAGTCTGATGTTGACAAAGATAAACAACAGCCTATTCGATTGGTAACAACTTTTGGTCAAAATGTTCAAACTTTCAAACATATTATTAACCAGGATTGAGACATCCTAAAAACAAATGTTAAACTCAATGAAATTCTTTCTTCTACACATTCTTTCTCTTTTCGCAGGGGGACCCACTCTACGGTCTCATTTCAGTCACTATAAATGCAAGGTTCTGCCTTCACTTCAACAATCTACTATATTTGAGAACAAGGTTAGGGGCTGTGTACCCTGCGGACATAGTTCTGCATGTCCCAATATATTTAAAACCAGTTCTAATACTCCCAAGGTTTATGACATTTTATGCTTTGGGAATTGTAGTTCTGAATGGATTGTTTATTTGGCTACCTGTTCTTGTTCGTCATTTTACGTTGGACAAATGTCCAGAAAATTGAGGCTTTGGATTTCCGAACACCTCAGTGAGATCAGGAACAGGAGAACCACAAATGCTTTGTGCAAGCACACCTTAGTTCATAAAATAGCCAGGTTTACATTTACTGTGATTGATAAGGTTCAGGGTCGGAATTTTTCTAAGATTGGTTGGCACACTATATTAAATAATAAGGACTCAGGTTGGATTACTAGACTGGGGGGTTTGTTTAAACCTGGCCTAAATGAGTTGTCTTAATGTTCTATCCAACCAATAATATTTGTGAATGTTAATAATGTTGTCTATTTAAGGGTTAGGTAATTCCTGGTTATGTTAAAGTACTGAGGAAGGCTGTTGCCGAAACCGGTATGCTGTTTGTTTTTTGAGCTACCAAAATAAAATTATTTGAGTTTTCACCCTATTTGTGCTGGACCTTTTTGTTTTTTTTTTAAATGAATTATTACCCCATGTTTCTATGTTCAATCGAGTAATATTTTTAAGAGGTTTGTAGATGATTGATTTTTTATTTTTAAAGGTACCAAACAAGAATGTATGTCTTTTATACAGAATCTTAATGCTAGTACTGTTTTTTTGACATTTACTTTAGTTGATTTTGGTTTGACTGTCAACTTTTTAGATGTTACTTTAGAATGGGATCTTACAAAACCTTGTTTTCATAGTAAAGTTTATGGAAAAAACACTTTTACTTATCAATATTTACGTTTTCATAGCCATCTCCCATATTTTATTAAGAAAAATATATCTGGGGCAATTTATTCGAGCATCAATACTGACTACAAGAGATGAGGTTTTGAAAAAAGAATTGTCTTTCATTATTTCACTTTTTTTACACAGGGGTACAAAAGGGAGATATTAGTATCTAGTGCTATAGAAATTTTAAATAAAATATAAATATAAGAATAAAGACATGTCAGTTGATTGCTATGCCATTAGAAACATTATTAACAACAACTGACAGATCATCAAAGGTAATATTGATTTACTTCAGGTGTTAGGGGAGAGCCCCTCGTTTGTTTATAAAAGGAATTATTCTTTAAAAACTTTATTAAACAATGACAATAGTAAAGTCAGTTTATTGTACACTGACAGAATAAAAGGGATGTGCAAATGTGTTTTTTGTACATCATTTAGGTTTATTTATGAGGGGCCTCACCTAATGTTAGCACATTTAAATATTTTTTTTTAGCACTGGGAAGTTTGATTGTAACAGTACAGGAGTGATTTATATTGGGGTATGCTCAGGTTGCCCAGCATTTTATGTTGGGATGACAACACTGGCATTGCATAAGAAAATTATAGAGCATGTTCGTGCTATCAGAAATAAAGATCATGATAATGCTCTGTTTAGGCATAGCCTTACTTGTGAATTTTATAAAAAAAATTCTGTTTTATGTGCTCGAACAGGTTCCCAAAGATATGAGGGGTGGTGACTATAAAAATTATTTAGAAAAAAGGGAACCATCATGGCAAATAAAGCTAACAGCTGATGAGTATCCCAGTTTAAATGGACATATTAATATAAAATGTTTTTTAAAAGCTCACAGGGGTAAAGGCAAACCTATTAGTAGTTAGTTATGTTTTTAGGATGTTATACAGTCATAAATTATTAATTGAAGTGGTTTTGTTATAGGCTGTGAGTCAACTGATTAATTAACTGAATGGAGTGTAAAATGTATTTAAGGTTTGTTTTTATGATAATTTGTTGTCTGAAGAAGTCCTAGTGGATGAAAGCAGAGAAATAAAGATAATACGCTTAAAACATAGTATTTTTGCTCCTTTTGGTTTTTCCTTCCAGTTCGTGGTTGTTTTATAGTTATTTTTTTCTTTACCGTGTTTATTGTTTTTATTTTGTTTGAGCTGTCAAATTGCTGTTAGACTTAGTTCAAGGTTTTTTTTCCCTCAGCCTTCACTTGCCTACTATGCAACTCTGAGTAAGACACTTAACCAGATAGTGTTCTAGGGATGAGGGAAGGGGGAAACACATCAAAGGTCAAAGTAAAAGGCTAAGGGAGGAACAGAGGTTTGTCTATAAGCACAGGGGTATAGCAACATGAGGACTAGAAAATGATAAGGAACATAGTAGCAACTAGATTGGAAGGAAATATGACAGATGAGGGATTCAAAAATGGGCAATGAAAGCAGATAAGGGTTTGTTCAACTAGATTTCTGGGAGGAGGATAAGAATGGGATACTGGAACCAGAACTGACTCCTTTTGAAAGTCAATAATCATCTAGTTACACTTACTACAGATCTGACAAAAGATATACTGGTTTCATCCCAAAGGATATAGGACAACTTCTGGGCTGGAGCAATCATGCTGTAGGAGAAAGGAATTATGGTGAGACTCAGAGAACTGAAACAGGGCTCCACTGAATGGTATGGAAGAGCAGCTTCTATGCTGGAAAGTTCCAGCCGAAACAGAAAGGAATGATGATCAGACTGAGAGAACCTAAAGAAGTTCCCAATGAAAGGCACAGAACAACGTCTGGGCTGGAATGACCCTGCTGTAGGAGAAGGAATGGTGGTGAGACAGAAAGAATCTAAAGAAGTCTCCATTGAAAGGCATGGAGGAGAAAAGAAGCAGGGCTCTTGGTCTGTCAGAACTCACCTGTCATTGTTCAGGGAATAATAAAGGGATTAGTGATTGCAGTGGTTTGTTATTCAACAGATACTTTTCAGTAGGACGGATGCTAAGAAAGTGAAGGAAGGTCAAGGTGGTTCACAAGGGCAACCAATAAACTGTCAGACTGCCATTATGTCACAAAGGAGGCCTATGAAGAAGGCTCTAACAAAAATAAGACTGGCAACCTTCTTCAGAGAAATGAAGGTGTATGGTGATTTAAATTCAGGAGGCAGGTGAGTTCCAGTCTTGTTTCGAGGATATGAGTGAGTCATATAGCAACTTCTAAGTAAAGGTCAGCCGATGGATATGGTCCAGTGGGATATTAGTAAAATGTCTGATATTATAGAGTATAAGAAAACTGAAAATAATGTTGCTAAAAGTGGGGTGGAGAGATGGCAAGATGGAATCATGTGGATAAATCAATGACTTTTCCACTGAATACAGAAACACTGAAATCTGCTCTCTGATACTTCTTTCAGTGAACAATGAAGGAAAATCATTTTTTTTGCTGGGTTTGTGCCCCCCCCCCCCATATGAGGGATATCCCCACACCTCTTGATTTACATAAACCTACTCTAAGATCACACAACAGTACGGAAAAGAGAAAACTTCACTGATACTAAAAGTAGCTTAATTCTGCTTTTTGGTGTTAACTGAAACAATGCTTAGGACAGTGATCAAAGGGATATGGATGTCAGGCACATCTCCAAACACTGTCTGATGACTACTGAAAAGCCACAAGGGCTGATCCCATGGTCAGTAGTGTTTGGAATCTATACTGACAAAACTGCTACTATCTTCTGTAGTGATACAAGTCCTGTTGTGGATATCATTGAGGTATGTGCTCTGATATGATGGGGATGATGACAATGAACTGTATGATGATGTCAGTAAATTGGTGAGTGATCCAAAAAGTGGCAGCTGGGATTTAATATTAGGAAATGTAAGGAGCACTGCAATGTGGGTGGGTCACTGCTGACAAAGGCAGAGGAGGATACAAAAACTTTGGGACTCGACAATACAGTGCAAATGATGACTCTAGACAATGTGCAAGGATGACCCCTAAGGGAAGTAGATTCCTAGGATACACTGGCATTTGGAATAAGTCAAGAAGGAAAGGTATGCTATATGTACTCTACTATTCTGTAGTAATATCTCAGTAAACATTCAGAAACTACTCTGTCAAGAGTGTGCCTCCAAAAAGTGCAGGAGGGTATAGAGTGAGGTGTGTGTGTGTGTGTGTGTGTGTGTGTGTGTGTGTGTGTGTGTGTGTACGTGTGTGCACGCACGTGTGTGTGTGTGTTCACATGTGAATGTATAAAGCACAGTCTTCATACATTGGGTTCTGAACTTTTAATGTGATCTTACCACAAACATAGTACAGTACACAAGTGTATCCTTCCTTCTTGACTTATTCCATCAACAGCGGCTAGCAGCCATACAAAGACAGCTGCTGCTTCTTGGGTGACTTAATTATACAGAAAACTCTTTCACTGACAACTGAAATATCTACACAGTTAAAACTCTGACAATTCTGGTCATATGAGGGTTTGTTTACCTGTGATGTGCACAACAGAAGGAAAACTCAGATCTCTGTTAATTTATGAAGTGTTTGGTTAATTTTCTTGCTGCATAAAAACACCTTTAACATTTACCATAAGAATATTTCCTCAACCTCTATGAGTCCTTATTTTATCAAGCAGCCTTGTAGGGTAGAATTTAATTGAAAACCCAGATAAGTGCAATCAAGAGAATCGTAAGTAGAAAGTGCATATACATTTTGCTACATTCTGCTCCATTACACAACTGGTCGTAGGATCTGTAGCAGGTTGTATAATGAAAATTACTATCAGGGATATGTAGTTTACTCACTAATGGAGTGAGTACATATTAGTAGGAGAAGATATTGGGCAGTTATTACTACTATTGTTACTGCTACAGCACAATAGAGTTATTTACAAAAGACGAGTCTTACTTGTTTTAATAACATTATTGTATATCAGCATTTATTTTATCACAGGACACTGAAATGATACAGTGGATATAGTTTTGTCATGAACTATGTACGTGCACTTAAAAGAAGTGTTTTGCTTTGATAAACTATAACGTCTCCATCTTAAAAATGACACTTAAATAGTTGCCATGTTTTATATTTTTTAAATTTTATCATGTTTCTATAAAGAATTTCAACAGAAAAACTGGATTATTCAAAAGACTGGGAAGTACATTTGGTCCTGCAATGTATGCTACAGTATTTTCTTAAATCTTTCTCGTTTCAGAGTTGTTTGTGTTCTAATTGCACCAAGATGAAATGCACTTTGCTACTCTGCTACATGGATATATGTGTGTCTGACTAATCAGGTTTGGTGGTTTTCTGAACAAGTGTATAATGTATGTTTTTGGCACACGTTTTGGGAACTATGCAGTTTCATTCCTATTACAAGAAGTCTTCAAGAAGAGATGTATACAACTTCTTTTAATTTAATATTTTTTTTTCCGTTCCTCTCTTTCTGACCTGAAGCTCTTAGTACCCTGTCAAACGGCTATTGTATACCAATTTGTTCCCATATCCAGGGGTCATAGTGTGTGATAGAATCCATATCACTGTCACACTGTACAACTTTTTTAAAATGATTCCTTATCTACATTCTCCCTCTCATATTCCTTATGTACATCGACCCTCATTCTTACTTCTGACATACTTCTACATGACTACACATGTTCTCCCAAAAAGTGACATCTGTTGGTGAACCCACCTGCAGACAGAATACTTGCCAGAGATCTCACAGTCTGTACAAGGCACTATCACAATTCTATTTCTTACCCTGAAAAAGAAGAGAGCTGGTCCTTACTTTCTTATCTCTGGCTTCCTATTGAAATGTTGACACTCAAAATACTGAGTGTCAAAAAGCTGGAAAAAAAAAAAAGACCAAAAACACAGGAGAAGAGCAAATCTTTAAAACCACTTTTCTCCTTTAAACTTGTTTTTGCAAGGGAGGCAAGCCCCACCTGCACCCTCCCATGTAGGGGGCAAATCCCTAACACCATTTGAACTTATGTATATCAACTCTTGAGGTTGCCACACCAAGGAAAAAAGAGAATATTTTGAGAAATGGTGTCTTGGACTAAATATATGTAAGTCCATTCTTTTAGCTAGTCAGTTTTTGTATTTTAGGACTTGCTTTAATGGGTCCCGACATTTCAAACAGTTACCTTTCAGGCTGGCCATTTGACAGCAATGCAAAAGTCAAATATGGGCAGTCAGTGCTGCAGAATTGAGCTTTCCCTCTGCAACATTAGGGCAGATTAATTTAGGATTTAATTGGTTCATTAAATAATGTGCCAAAAGTTTAAATTCCTTCAGGATTTTACATTTCTAAAGGATAATATTCAGTTTAATCTGAGCTGGCAGAATTGCTCATCAGTTTTGTTACCATGCAGTAACCATTTGTTATATCTGCCAACCTGTCACAACCTCAGGAAATCACATGTATATTATTACATCACAAAGTGGGTCAGCCTCATGTGTCTAGTAATACTATTGTAAATTATTTTCATGGTATAGATGCAAACTGTAAAAAATTAGTAGCCATACTTGTGTCAACCATTACGCTTTACTGAAATGTACAATATTCACAAATAAATCATATTTCATTGATACATTTAAGCTCTTCAGGACATTTTGTGTATCCTGATTCTTCATTTTATTTCTGGCTATGGCACCTTCTGTACAAAGTCTGAAATCTACTCTATGTCTGTCAGGTTTTTCGGGATATTCAGCTTTCTCCCATATCACAAAGATATACCAGTAAACAAACTGATGAGTCTTTAAGTGCCTTCAGTGAGCATGTGCTTTTTGTGCATGTGTAACCTGCAATGGTCTGACATCTAAACTCAGGTTGGTTCTAGGTTACTCTCTTAATCGTAAGTGTCTCTGAAGAATGACAAAAGTGGGTATCTGAAACTGGATTAATGAAGCCCTACTTATCTTACATCTCTGACTCCTGCACTTCTCACAGACTGTGAGACATGAAGCAAACAGAAGTTCATTGCCCACAGCAGCCACAGCTGAACAATACACAAAATCTGTACTTTAGTTGGAACTTACCGGCAGCTGTAGGTATAAGATTAAGTGTTTTGTCTTTGTTTATAAAGTGGAACTATAAGGATGTGCATACTTATATGTGAATCTTCCTAGTACTTAATATTTATAACACTCATACTTTATTCCTGAAACAAACATCATTCCTTACAGTGACAAGCAAATGAATTTACTTGACAATTTCATGACTCATTAAAACTATATACAACTGTCTCTAAAGCAGGCATGCCCTGGAAATACAGGACATTTAAAGCCAAAAACTGTTTTATTTTTCATGACAGTGTTATTGCTTACTTCAGACTTGGCCTGATTTCATCAGGTTATAAATATTTGACTAATCTGAAAGCTATGTTAAATGATCAAGCCTCTTGAATGGCTAAAACAAGTTTATAAATTGTTTATGTCTCAAGAAACAATATGCCAGTAACATTCTATTTGTATGTTTTTGAAAAGTGACAGCAATAAAGTGCCCCGTGGCATACTTAACATGGTTTAACAATGTTATTTAATGATTTTATTTACTTATTTTATATACAAGGTTCTTCACCAATGAACAATGGAAAATTGTTTTTTGTAATGCAACAAGTAGGAACTAAAAGTAAATAGATCTTTGCTTTTGATTTTTTAAACTGTGGTCAACCTTTCTGTAGTTGTTAACATTTTATGATTATCTCTGTACCTTAGCATTATAATGAGTAGTGTTTTAAACATTTAGATATCAGTTTTGTCAACTCAGCTATTTTTTTCCTTCCTTTCTTTTCTTTCTTATTTGATAGTAAGGTAAATCAGCTAGGCAAAACTGCCACTTTTCTGGGGGGGGGGGGGGTATTATCTGGTTAAGGGACCTGCTCAGAGCGACACAGCAGCCAAATGAAGCCTGCAAAACAAATCCAAGATGTAGAATGACTCTCATTACCAGCCTAGACTTCAGCATATGCACTAAACTATCAGCTTTAAAACTGGGGGGGGGGGGGGGGCTCTCTTTTAACTAACATTCATTACCCTTCAGTTTGTGCTGAGGTTATTTAGTTATTACTCTGTGCAACACAGCCTGAAACACCTGATAATCTGGAAGTTATGCTGATAGTAAATGTAGATTCATCTATCAGTATGTCAGTCCACCCCATACATTTTGCTGACAATTAGGGGGAGTGTTATGCAGATATAAGTATAACTTTCCTGCTTGAAGTTATAACATCTCTTTAATATCTACGATGCATTAGAGAGACTGGCAGCAGTATGAATGTATAGCAGTCCTTTATCCGCACATGAGGCATCAGACAATTCACGTGTGGAAAGTGGTATTGAATTACATGCTCTCACATTCAAAGAGGGTTCTGTTGCTGATGACTCACTCACTGATGTCTTTGTTTATTCTTCCTTCCACCACAGTTCAATGAAATCCCCAGGGAAATTCACTGGAATGAGAAGGCCAAGAGCAAAACATTACAGTGCTCATCACATTTTCCAACAATTTGTTTAGAAATGAAGAAAACATTTGCTGGTCTAGGGAACAGGAAATGTAGTAACCTCAGACAAAAAGTACAGGTTTAGGAAGACAGCCATAGGGGAATATCTGGTGAGGGGCACTAGCAATGGAAATGGGCAGTTTCTTTTTACTTAAAAAGTGATGCTGATCTATTTTCTTTATTTAATTTCTAGGGAACCAGTGGTGGTTGTACCTGCCAAGGTAATTTAATTAATAGTTTATGTTTTTTTCAGCAATCATGTATGGAAGGTAAGCAATGCTGATTGTTTAAAAACATTGCTTCATCTCACATTGTTTTCTTTGTTTCAGGTCTAGAGCACTGACAACTCTTCAGAGTTTAAGAACTCAGTAGTTGGAACTAAAGAGTAGGGCACCAAAAGTAATATCAAAATCAGTACATTTATGTATTTAGGTTGGGGGCCTGGAGGCCACAGTGGCTGGATGGTAAGGGAGAAGAGCAAATACGTAAAATCAAACAAACATAGAATTCATTCTCGCTGATCCTTAAACAAACAGAACAGCAACAAATATCTTGTTACAGCCCTCAGTCTCATTAAGTCAATCAAAGCCTGCAGGTACCCGTTTTTGAGACATAAAACACTCACAGACTTGGAAGACATTACTGTCAGGAATGGAAAAGATTGTCAGTGTCATTTTTAATCATCAGCCACAGTTTGGCATCATTGTATAGGGTTACAGAGCACAACAGGGAAATGAGGAATGAACAGGAAAACATGCAAATATGACACCTGCTGTTTTGATTTATGCAGAACATTTATTTACTTTAGAGAAAGGATACTAGCAAATTGGACACCACCAGTTTCATGAACAGGAAAAGATGACAATGGGAACTGGGTATCATCAATGTCATTACATAACCAACAAGGAAGTGTGTGTGCATATCTTTACAAGATGTCATGACAGATAAAATGTTACTGCACTGACTTCAGGATATGAGATACATTTATTTTCATGCGTATTCCTTCAGGCTTATGTGAGCTCAGTGGGATTTACTTAGTTACAGAAAGCAAAGCAAACTAGTAAGTTATGAAAAAAAAAAAAAACTACAACTGGGCTTGAACAAATGACTTAAAAGTGCTATTGTGGTCTTTTCAAATTGAGGAAGTAAAAAGCCAAGCCAAATTCAGACCTGAATATTGGGTTTTCTGCTGATAGCATCACAGGGTCAGTGCAGAAAACTGTTTTAGCAGTGGCAAGCCCCTAAAGCTTTAACAGAATTTCTAAGGGAAGCAATACTGTTGTGTTGCTATAGCACAAATACCCAACAGACATACACGTTGCACATGCACAAACATAAAACATGAGGTCTGCAGATCTGCTATCAGTTATAAATGCTAACAAATTTTCTGGTACTTTCTTCTGTTAAAAGGTTGTTCAGTAGTTCTTACATAGGAAACCAAACATATACTATTGCATACTACACTTTGGCAATAACATATACACTCTGTATAAAAATGAATGTGTTGCTGAAGCAAGATTTGACTACGGGATTGTGATACACGAGGTGCAATAAGAGATGGACACCTACAACTACAAAAGCAATCACCTCTGTGTTTTTACATTCAGCCCACTAAAGCATAAATCTTAGCTTACCTGTCATCATTTCTTACAATCAGCATGTAGCTGATACAATAAAGCTTAGCACAAGTGTCACCTGGATAAGGATCAAAACACTTCTCATATTACCAGTATTAGGCACCAGAGGGTAAGTTCTGTACTTAAGACTCAGACTAAGAACAAGGGTATCATATACAAGACTGGAAGCCTTATTACAAAATCAGCTCATGGATAAAGCCAATGTTTGGAAAAAAAAAACAATCTTTCAAGCTATGAAGGCATTTCCAGTAAGAAAGTCTTCTGGGAGGGCATACGGTTACAGACATGCCTCAAGGGGAGGAATTGAATGCAGAGCATAGGATTTGTCTTTGATCCCACTAGTACCACAGGCATGTGACACACAATGTGGAGCACTTACTCTGACTCATTGTGTTATGCAAAGTCACATGGTTTAGGAGAATCCTTTAACTTCAGCTGGAAATGGAAAGGCCAGTTGCTCATTTTCAGTGGCTTAGGTTTTTCATCAAGATACATTCCAGTTCATCTTTTTAACTACAATCAACAATGCAGACACGCAGAACAGCAAAGGCAAAAAAGGGTCGCTACTGTAGTGGTTTTCATTTTATAGTAATGCATCAACTATAAAACACACACACAAAATACAAAGCTTGTGTAGCTAAAGTAAGATATTCAGGAATAATATTGTATTAAATGTTGAGCTTGGATACTCATTCTCCCTCTTGTGCGCTTTCTTCCTGACCATACAATGTCACAACCTAATAGACTGTTACAGTATCAAAGCATGATATGCAATGTCTCAGGCTGGAGACTTGTAGTACAACAAGAAAGCTAATTCTGAGTCCCCTCACCCATTGCGAAAACTGACAAAGAAGGACCTGCAGTCTTTCTCAATGTTAAGTTTATTTAGAGGGCTAACTAGGAAGATAATCAAAGAACTCACTGCATTAGTGTAGTGCATGCATAATATTCTTTTTCAATGGTTGTTGCCATGGTAATATTTAAACTATAAAAGGCTGAGTTCTGCAAGTATGGTGAGCTAGGTGGGACAGAATGTACAACAGATATTTTTCCCTTAAAGAGGGGAATATAGCGGTTAGCGTTGTCATCTCACAGCAAGAGGTTCTCCGGTTTGATCCTCGGCTGGGGTGCCTTCTGTGTGGAGTCTGCATGTCCTCCCTGTGGTCGCGTGGGTTTCCTCCCACATGCCAAAGACATGCTGTAGGTGGATTGGACACTCTAAATTGGCCCTAGGTGTGAGTGTGTGTGTGCCTTCTGTGGAAGGTTGGGCGCCGGGCTGGCAACTCGACAACGTAAAACTCCACTGCCAATTATGAGCGAACAGGTGATCCGCTGTGGCGACCCCTAACCGGGAAAAGCCGAAAGAAGAAGATCAATTTACAGAAACAGAAATTAGTGAATGAGAGTAGATCACTCCTGTTTCTTGACTACATGATGGGGATTACTGTATCCCAAGCTAGGGTTTGCTCAGTCCATTACGGAGGTTCTCAGGGTGGATTACAGTGGACTTCTTGCATTCTTGCACAAGAAGATGACATTAATATGAACTTAATAATGGGCTCAGGGCCCATAGGACAAGATGGAACAGAGCATTATTTTAGGCATGCATAGAGAAGATTACTTAGGAAGAGTTTGGGGGGTGAGCTGGTTCTCAGATCAGAGATATCTCACATGCATGGTGAAGAAGGCAGCTGGAGTGGTCATCTTCTGGAATCTGCCATCAACTGATTCACATATTGCACCCAGTGAAACCACTGACTATCACATCACACTAGTAAAGCAGTAGCACATTAGCTACATGTGCATAATTCTAAGTCAAAATTCACTGTCCTGTATTACAGGAGCTCTCCACATCTTTTGGTTTCGTCCTGTTATGAACATTTATGACTTGCAATTCAGTCAAGTATTTAATCATTAAGTAGCTGGGATGAGTATACAACAGTCATTCCATCATCAGGAAGGTTGGAGATGCTATGGTTACAGCATGTGGTATATTTCTTTGGAGATGGCCTACTTGTTGAACCTGTCTTCCTGAGCCATGACCCATCATACCCCTTTCTGTTGAAAACAAAGAGAAATCAGTATTATCATGGAAGACTCCAGCATTTCGCAACTGCAACAGGACTTTAAATGTTTTTCTTCCTGTTAAGGTGTCAGTCTCATAGCCTTTTCATGGCAGACACTGAACTGATTATTTAAAGCAATGAATCTCTGTATATCTGTGTGTGTCTACACACACACACACACACACACACACACACACACAGAGACATACATGTACATGTGTGTATATATATACATACACCCACACATATATATCATACATGTATATGTGTGTGTGTGTGTGTGTGTGTGTGTATATATATATATATATATATATATATATATATGTATATATATATACACACACACACACAGACACACATATATATGTATGTGGGTGTAGGGGTTTACTATCAAAATTACGACGGGTGAAGGTTCGGTGACCATGGCTTGTCGAATTCTGATTGGGTGAATCTCGTGTCGCTGCACCTTCATGTATGCGAGGTCCCGGTCAGCGAATGCACTGTGCATTCGCATATATGTGGTCAGTGCTGTAAGTAGAGATTATGGTACAGTGCAGATCAGGAAATGTACCCCTTTCTCCACTGCAGTGCGATCTCGGAGATGGAATATATAATTTGCAGGGGGTGTGGGGGCTGCAGGGGACGTGTAGTTTAGTGTTGTGCAGTAGGTTCATACATCTTACAACCAGAACTATAGTTAATGTTCTTACAAGTGTGGGGTGAATGGTATGTTGAATTATGGGCATGTTATTCGACATACTGACTTGATCAGTGTTCTGTGTTTGGTCATGTTTTTCAGTGTATTGGACGGTTTTTGTTTTGTTCGTTGCTCATATGATAGTAAACTGTTTGTGTGTGTGTGTGTGTGTGTGTGTGTGTGTTTGTATTTGTAGTTCCCTTTTGAAAAACAATGATTTGGGATTGTTTTGTTAAACAAACAGGTCATTAAAATATAAATTATCTGAAATTCTGATGAACAGCAAGAACACATTCTCCCCAGATGCTTCTGCAATGATAACACCAATTTTAAAGCTAAGTTCACATGCTGGACAAACTTCACCATACACCCAGAACTATGATGCAAAAGTGCTATTATTCAGAATATATATATATATATATATATATATATATATATATATATATATATATATATATATACTGTCATGAAATTCTTTAACTCCTGATAGGTTAATTGTATTCCAATATTATTCACCGGGTACTCCTGGGTCCAAAAAAGTAATAATTTCATTGTGGTCTGGACAGTGCACACTGTGTACTGGACACTGTCACATAGATCTCCAGTTATTTAAAAAAATACACTAAGAGAAAACAGAAGATATTCCCTTCCAGAGGAATGGCAGAATTGTTGGGATTAATTATTTGTATTCTTACTACCAGGTAGATTCCATAGGCCTAAGGTGAGTTTGTCAAGGAATAACAGAAATGGCATGTATGCTGACTAGAATAAATCTGGCCATGTCACTGAAATTCAAGAAGGGGTAAGAGTCATTAATAAAATTTAGCAGTGGAAGTGACTGGCAGAATGAGTGAAGTTGGAGAAAGCAAGCTGTTGGAAATTTAGATCATATAACCATAATCAGTGATGCATATGCTAATGAGACAGCAGAGCAACTGCTGACGCAGGAGCTAAGCAGTGGTGTACTGGCTGTGCAGCTGGTGAACCTGGTTGCACTGGATGAGCAGGAGCTGCACTGGCTGAGCAGCTGCTGTGCTGGGTTGCACTGACTGAGCAGCTGCTGAGCTGGGTGTGCACTAGCTGTGCAGGAGGTGAGCTGGGTTGCACTGGTTGTGTAGGAGCTGAGCTGCGTTGCACTGGCTGAGCAGCTGCTGAGCGGGGTTGCACTGGCTGTACAAGAGCTAAACTGGGTTGCACTGGCTGTGCAGGAGCTGAGCTGGGTTGCACTGGCTGAGCAGGAGCTGAGCTGGGCTGCACTGGCTAAGCATAAAGAGGTAGAAACAGCTATGTTTAGGCTGGAAAATGCAATAGTAGCTAATGCACTGATGGAAGTTCACTGTGGTTGAAGGAACACAGGATGCAAATGAAGAGAAGGACTAGGTACTTAATAGAACAAGTGCTGAGGCAAAAACATGAGTTCTCTGAATTTTGGAGAAATGTTGTAAAGGTATTATCTGGATCCTAGAAATGATGGGCAATGAGTGGGGTAGAAACTACATGCTTGTGACCATAACAAAAAAATAATAAAATAAAATAAAGTCTGACAGCTCTCTTTGATGAGATGGTTCTGGAGAAACTGGATTTAGTGGATCAGTCTTTTATAGCTATTACTATATTCAAAAAATATAATAGGTTATTGCAGAATAGTGTCATGTGATAGGATTTTAAGATAGTAAGATGGCGTTTGTTTATTTGAAGCATGTCAGTTGTATGAGGATATAAAGGAAATTGAGGCAATTTTAAAAGAAGGTGGAATGGTTGTAACTAGTAGGGTTTAGACAGGATAGGTAGAGAGAAGCCTGGAAACTATGTGCTTGTGGATGTGGGAATCTAGGAACGCTGGCAGATAAGCCATTTGCTAATGTTGTGAAGAAGCTGCAGAGGAAGGATCACTAACAACATTCTGAATGAGTTCTTAAATATTGTCTAGTTTTCTTAAAAAGATAATGTAAACACTATTTTCTGTAGGTGTTTTGTGCAGAATGAATTACTAATAAAAATTAGGGTTCACACCAACAAAAATATGCACCTTTCCACATACTGAGAGCAATTCTATGAGGAAAGCTTTTAAGCAAATGCAGGTAAAGTTTTCATGAGAAACTATGACATGGTGAAATATTTTCCAAGTATGTCACATTCTGAAAGAGTAAGTCCAACACAAATATAACTGTGAGTTTTATAACAGACTGTTAATGTGAAGGATATTACAATTTTACTGGATCAAATGTATTATTTTGAAAAAGACAAAGCTTATTTCTGTTGAACTGTGTTTTTTATTCAGGGGTGGAAATATGCATTCATGATAAAATATAAAATGGTATTATCACTTTCTAAACTTTGTGTCTTGCAGTAAAACAAATGGGCAAAGGAAAACTTCTTTTTCTATGTTGAGAAAGAGTATTTATGGTAACAGTGCAATAAAATTAAATATATTTGATATGTATTAGCAATGAATATTAAAAAATATTCAGCGGGACCCTGTGTGTGCAGCAAAAAAAAAGAAAGCATGATTTCTTACCAAATAAATAATAATGAACATGGCATGGCTGAGAAAGGGTTGGGGTTGTTATAATGGTTAAGGTGTTTATCTCACAGACACTAGGTACAGGGTTTGATTCACACCTTTGAGGGAAACAGGTTAGACTTAAAATGGTCGACATGAGTAGTTTGTGTGTTTTGGGGGTGGGGCTGCCATGATGGTTAATGTATTTATTTCACATAGAGAGTGTACAGAGTTTGAGTCTGCCCTCTGGTTATTGACTAAGCTTGTAATAGCCTGAGACCGATAGCCTAGCATTTACATTTGAATCTATAAAGGACGGTTCACGTTCTTGAGGAAAAGGGATTATGGGAACGGTGAAAAGATGTGGGTAAGAGAAAGGAACAGGAAGGAGCAGTTAAAAAAAACAGACACATGAAAAATAAAACAAAAACTAAGTTTGGTGTAGTTATGAAAATGGAAAAAACAGAACACTGAAGAAGAGTTACAGGAGAGACTGCCTGAAAAAAAAGAGTATACAACATAATAAAATATATATGGTGTTTTAATAACTAGTTTAGAACAAGTGTAAGATGTAGAGACGGTTAAAAAAATAGACAACTAGGTGGAAGAAAGGGAAGGATAAAAATAAGGGAAAATGAAAACAGTAGCTTTTAAATGTGAACAATGAACACCATCACGATTGCACGAGCACAGAGTTTCCTGGACTTTTCAATACAAATGCCCTGGGGCAATTAGTCAGAATACCCACTAGGGTGAATGACATCTTAGATCTTATCCTTACTAGTATAGGAACATTTTGCACCATGCCTTGTCTGTCTTCATCACTTAGGTCTGACCTTAAACTAATCTCCTTTGAAATAAAACTGAAACCAGAGATCCCTTCAACCCAAGGCACCTTTAGAAATTTCCATAAGACAAAACTACCTACTCCTGTGTTATATATCAGAAAGTTTCAAATCCGCACCAAACCCAATTAACAACATTGAATACACAGAAATGTACACCACCACACTGTACCAACATGTAAACAGCTGCATAAATGCAGCTGTACCCCATAGAAACAAGGGGAAAGAAAACCCTAAAAACAACAACACATGGTGGAATCATAACATCAAAGAGCTTTATAATAAAAGAAAAAGAGTTTTGACCAAAAGAAAGAAGAGTAATTCCCAGAATGTTAGAGCCCTTGACACTGAAATAAACAAAACACTTAGAAGCTTAATCAAATCCACCAAATCCAAATTTGAGACTAAAATAGCTACCAAAGCCAAAGAGTAACACAAGGCATTTTTTAGTTAATGTTCATAATCTCAAGAGCACAACACAGCAATGAGCTGATTGTGAGCAATGTTACTTACACTGAGGCTGAAGATATAGAGGACCTATTGGCCAATAAATTTAGCTCTAAATGTATCCCTGTCTCCCATCTGCCTGTCCCTCAAGATATATCTGAGACTGGCTCACCTCTAGCCACCACACAAGACCAAGTCCTAAAAGTGCCATCAAAAGCTAAAAATACTGCATCAATGGGTCCTAACAATATCCCTGGATGTATCTTAAATAGCATGAAGCACAATTTAGCCACACACTAACAACACTGTTCAGCCTCAGCCTCCATACAGGTTTTGTACCAAGCAAATGGAGAACAGCTACAGTCATTCCCCTGCATAAAGAGGACCTTCCATATACCCAGGCAATTACAGACCCGTAAATCTGACCCATCTCATATGCAAAGCCATGGAAAGACTTATCATGGAATTAATCAGTCATGACATAGGGAACCTCTAAACACTGGTCCTGTCTCAGTTTAGTTTCATCAGGGCAGGTCATGCTTACTCAACCTGATGGATTTTTTGAAAAAGACACCAAAGCAATGGATGAAGGCAAAATGGAACACACCACATGTTTCAACCTGACCATAGGTGTTGACACAATTACCCACTCAGGCATAGTATAAATAGTAAATAGTAAATAAACTGGGAATAAACCCATATGTCACCTACTGGATTGCCAGCTTGCTCACAGATAGGATGCAGATAATCAAAATATGGAAAGTTACCTCCACAGAGACCAGTCACCAGTAGAGTCCTTCAGGATTCTGTGCTGGAACCTCTACTGCTTGGCATCTACATTTCTGAAGTAAAAACCAATACCAAAGGGCTCTGGCTGACTAAATTTGCAGATGACTGCAAGGTATGATCAGTCACTGAATCTCTGCATGGTTTAGGCATCCTGCAAGAAGGTTTGTCCCAAATAAATACCTGGTGCCAAATCATGGATAAATGAACCTAAATGCCAAAATAAATGCATTATTGTATCCTTTGGGAAGTCATCTACCCCAGGAACTTCCACATTGACAATATGCCCCTAACAGTTGACCCAGTTGTTCAGGATTTAGCAACTTAAGTGGACAGTGACCTAACTTTAAATCAATTTGATCAACACGTGTCTATTATTTTAAGAAAGTCCTATATTTCACAGCTTACAAACAAAGGGATTGTGTCAAGATCTAGAGATGTCATAGTCCCCTTTTATTCATCCTTCATTAGGCCAGTCATTGAATATAATGCCCCCTTTGGCATGTATCTGTCCAGGCACACACAAAAACTGGAACACCTACAGAGGAACCTTACTAAAAGGATACAATACCTAAACAACATGTCCTACATGGACCAACTCAAATCCCTGTCACTGTACTCAGTATCTTACAGATTGCTTAGACGTGACTTGTGAATGGCATACAAGGCACCCTCCGACTCACTACAAATGGATTTACTGCACATCAACAAGTCAAATGACATCAGAAATACTTGGTATAGGGATCTAAACCTCTTTTGCTACATCAGCGGAATAGTTTGGAGGGATAGGTATATCTCAATGAGGATACCACTGCTGTGGAACAGACTCCCCATCCACATAAAGTCCATCCCTGCCCATATTCAAGCACAACGTAAATCTATGGATGGAAAACAGAAAACTTACTCCAGGACTGCCCCCTGTACTACTAACAGAGGCAGCTCCTAAATGCTTTATCCTATGCATGGGTCCCCTCAAATTATCTATGGTATTATCTCACTTATTCTTATTAGTGTTGATATATAATTACTGACCATGGGATGGGTAAGGCTAGTATATAACCAAATGGGATGGGTTACTTTGAGTACAAAAAAGGGAAACTGGCTAGGCTTAAAATGCCCCTCAAGGGCAGCTAGCCTAGTACCTACCTATGAACCTAAGAGTTTACACAGAAGTATAGTTTGAGGCTTATTGAGTCATGCTTCTGTAGTGATTATGAGGTCAGAGATATCAGTGGCAGATTGATTACAGAAAGAATGGGGAGATGGAGACTGCATAATGCAACACAGGTGATGCATGCTGGGATTTGACATAGCAGAATGGGTACAAGACAGCAGTGTATGCCCTTACAATAATTAAAAAAAAAAAAAACTGGGGTGAGTTATGACAGAAGGTATACCGTTTTATATTTAAATGTCAGGATAACACGGAGGAAACGTGTGAATTAAAACATCTGTGTGGGAATGCAAGTTCAGAAAATGCAAGATTATTAGAGGTATAATCTGAACTAAAAGTGCGATCAGTTCTGCTGCTGAGTGTATGTTAGTACTGAGGGGAGTATTACTGGAAAAATGAAATGAAAGAATGTATAGTTAATGGCATGTCAGACCAATCTATGGTACAACTCTAAGATGATAAAAGACAGGGAGGAGACAGGAGAAGAATATGGAAGAACAATAAGAAATCATTAGGAAAGGAAGACATGAACAAGTTGTTATATGCTTTATAGAGAAAAAGGTTGACAACTTCTGAATTAGAGAAGGAAAATTTGTGTGGAGCAGGAAAAAGAAAGGGTATGATGAATTTTTGAAAGATAATGAATGGGAAAAAAAACATGACTACACATAACACTGACACTGGAAATGCGAGGAATAAGACTGGAGTGGATTAATTCTGGCATGTAAAAATTTATATGAAAAATCAGGCATATGGTTGACAAATGGTATATACGAGTTCCCATTTTGAATGGAACCAACTGACTGACTAGAGTCTTTTAACTGATATCTTATAGCTTTCTATGAAATCTAGTGGTCCTGAATTATTTGCAAACACTGTGCAGAAGTCTTCCCCTTACACTTGATGTGTAAAGTGTGTGCATTTGCATGTTGTGGTGGCTGAGACCATGACAAAAAATAAATAAAAAAAGTTCTGAAAGCCCTCTTTGATCAGATGGTTCCAAAGAAATTGGGGTCACTGTCTCAGTCTTTTACAGTCATACCATATTCAAAAATTTAGCAGGGAATTGTAGAATACTATCATGGTACAGGAGATATTAGAAAGAAAAAAAATGGTGTGTGTTTACTTGAAACATGTTGATCCCAGGAGAATATAAAGGAACTTGAGGAAATTTTAAAAGAAGATGCAATTGTAAGTAGGAAACAAACAGTCATTAGGGAGTCAAGTAGCTGTATAAAAATGTGTGGAAGGGACATGAAGGTAAAGAAAATGGAGTAGGGATACAGAAAATAGGCAAGAGGGGGCTGGAATATACTGACATAAATCAGAAAAAAAAAAGCTATTGGGAGCAAGTAACTAGTGAGGGAATGGGATGTGCCCAAGCAACTTTGGTTCAAACCTTTTGGTATGAATATATTACATTTTGAAATAAAAATAGTTTCTTTAAGCTCCAGTTCCTTTTTAGCATTAATTTCATTTCTAGTATTAAAACAAACTTGTTCTAAAACAATAACCTTTAAATTCAGCTTTTCATGCTGACAAATTCATTAGAATGGATTGTGATAGAGTGCTAAAAGGCTAGCCCTATCAATGTGAAATTGTTCGATCTCGCCGTTTGTTCTTACATGCGGGTTCAGAGCCGAACCTCGGCTCTGAGTCGGCCGCATCACAAGCTCTGCATCTAAGAGAAGCTCGAGGCACAGTCTACATCCCATGATCCTCCGCTGCTATTCCGCAGATCTAGTTTGCCGCTGCAACAGATCGCGTCGAGGAGAGCTCAGGCCAGTAAAACCTTTGTATTTTTTTCAGTATTTTTGAGAATTTAGAGCTGTTTAAACTAATTATTCTAGTGGATAGTTAATAATAGTTGTGTGTGTATGTGTTTTTCCTCATAAGGGTTTTCATTATATATTCTAATAATTGTAGTGTTTTGGCTTAGGCCTATTTAGTCCAGTCAGGGCTCTGACAGCAGTAAATATTTACATCTATACAATTAGTTAGAATTTTCTTAACTTTTAGTATTTAGTCCTTGTGTGCAGTGTTTATATATATATATATATATATATATATATATATATATATATATATATATATATATATATATATATATATATATATATATATATATATATATAAATATGTCTTTGCTTGTATAATCCGTAGTTTTATATATCTACATACTAGTTACTCATAGATAAGGTAGTGCTTAATATTTAACTGTGTTGTTAGACTATTTAACTGTTTACAAGTTATAGGTAGAATTAGTTACTTGTTAAACATGGCAGAGAAAGCTAAATCTGGTTTCAAAAGATGTCAGTGAGGACAGAAAATGTCCATCACAGACAATCATGCTTCCTGCGTCTACTGTCTTGGCCCTCTCCACCTGCAGGAGGACTGCTCTATTTGTCACGCCTTCAGGGGAAGGGTCATGATGGAAAGGCACAGGAAGTTAATCGAAAGGGGCTTGCTAAAGCCAGACTTTCAAGAAGCCTTGGAGAAGGCTGATCAGGCATCGAAGTCTTCGAAGGGGTCGAGGACTTCGAAGGTATTGGAGCCCAGGTCATCGGCTCCGAGCACCTCTACTAAGGTTCGGTCGCCGGCTCCACAGACTTCAGGGCCGAGCATCAAGTGTTTATCTCTGATCGAGGCCCAGGTCTTGGAGCCGGTATCAGAAGCGCCTCCACCCTCGATCCTTCGTTCGGTGGCATCTTCGGCTCCTTTGACCCGTTCTTCCAGGCTGTTATCTGATACCACGTGGATCGAGTGGTACAAAAGCTCATGGAGAACATGGCTCTGTTCAAACTAATTGCGGTTTCGTCCCAATTGGTATTGAAACTCGAAGCCCTCCCTGTGTCTCCTGCAGATCCTCCTTCGAGACCCATTGAGTCCTCAGAGCCAGGAGAAGAGGAACCAATGATTGTTGAACCCTCGCTACTGAAGCCTTCTTTAGTGCGATCGGCACCACTGATCTCGACTCCCTCAGAGCCCATGGAGGAGTTGTGGAGCTGACGGTCTCGCCTCGGTTCCGGGGCCGAGAGTCGAACCGAACTTTCGGTTCCTACTCTCCCCCTCGGAGCCTCGGCACAGATTAGCTCAACTCCGTCCTCGGGGTCGGAGCCCGTGGTCTCGGTCTCGGGGAAACTACCGTGCTCTTTGGATTCGGTGGAGTCCTCGGCCCAGGGCTCCGGTGCCTTCGACGTTATGAGGAAGGTCTTGTCTGAGAAGACATTTACTTCATCGGAGTCATCTTCTTCTTCCCCCAAAGGACCGCGTTCTGTTTCTGTACCCGCGATCCCTCTCAAGCGTAGAGACCCAATGCCTCAGCCAGCCCCAGAGGGTGTCCCCTGTTCCTCGGAAGCTTCACCAGACACTCCCTCTGATGAAGTCCTGAGGAAGAAATTGTGCAAGAGGAGGCACATTGATTCCCCACAGGAATCACCGACATCGGACACCGATTTGGATGAGTCAGAGGGGTCCCCACGGTCCCCCTCTGAGGATGTCTCATTTGCTGACATCCTGGAGATCTTGAAACAGAGGGATGATTGGCAGACCCTTGCCCCCACTGAGGATGAATCGGTGTTGCTGAAGGCTTTTGGGGCTCAACCTTCTACCTCCTGGGTGACCCCACCCTTCGATGAGTTAATGGACCTAATATCTCGAAGGACGTGGGAGACTCTGGATACAGTGGAACCAGTCCCTCGGAGGCCAAATAAATATATCACTGCCCCCCAGGACAAGACTTATCTTACTAAAGGAGTCCCAGTGGATGCTATGGTGGTAGCGGCAGCCACGAAGAAGGAAATGTCCGAGGCATCTTCCTCTGTTCATCCTCCTTACAAGGATTCTAGAACAATGGACAGGTATGGGAAGTGTGTTTTCAGTTCAGTGACTTTTTCCATGCGTTCGCTGAACTACCTCACGCACTTTACGCGACTTCAGAGAGATCTCCTTAAGGAGCTGGGAGATACTCTCCAGGGTAACACAGATGCTGCTGTCTCACAAAAGGTAACAGCACAGCTTAACACCCTCACTTCAATAGTAAACTCGTCCATGAGGCTCATTACGTATGCGGCCGAGGGTTCGAGTAGGGCTGCAGCTTCAGCGATTGCTCTGCGGAGACAATCCTGGATGCGCCTGTGCACCTTTGCGGAAGCCTTCAAGTTTTCCTTTACCAATGCCCCTTTTGATGGTGCCACCCTGTTTGGATCCAAAGTAAAGGAGACTCTCACTCGGTATGAGCAAGAAGGTAAGACCCTGTCTGCCATACGGGTCCGTTTTTCCACCCTGACCAGACCATACCCCAAAGGGCAAAGAGGCGGAAAAATGTGGTTCCGAAAGACTCAGGGATCTTTCCAGTCCACACAGAGTGATGCCCCCTCCAGAGGCAGAGGAGGAGGGAGAAATGGAAGATGCCACCCAGGCGGCAGAGGGGGTCCGCAGAACCAGGGCGACAGGGATAGCGACCCTGGGAAGCCCTTCCAGCACTCCTGAGGGGAGGCCCGACTGTCATGCTCTGGAGGCAGTTGGGGGTCCCTTAGCTTTATACCCGGAGGCCTGGCTAAATCTCACTTCAGATTCCTGGGTAAAAAGCGTAATAACCAGAGGATACAACATCCCATTTATAACCATTCCCCCCGATCAAAAGAGATTTCCAGATGTTCCACCCAATCTGCGAGATCAAGCAGCCATAGAAATAAGAAAGCTGCTCGAAAAAAGAGTCATCCAACCAGTCCCGGCAGACCAGATAGGATCCGGAACTTACTCAAGGTTCTTTTTAGTTCCAAAGAAGACAGGGGACTGGATACCAATATTGGACCTCAGCACACTCAACACCTTCATAAGGAAGGAAAAATTCCAGATGGTCACGCTACAATTGATCCTTCCATTTCTACAGAAGGATGATTGGATGTGCTCTATAGATCTCAGGGATGCGTACTACCACATCAAAATGGCCAGAGCGTCCAGAGATCACCTGCGCTTCTGGCTGGGAGCCAGTCATTTTCAATTTCGAGCTCTGCCCTTTGGTCTCACCTCAGCCCCCAGGGTGTTCACCAAATGCATGGCAGTAGTGGTGTCTCACCTGAGGTGGCTAGGATTCTGGGTGTTTCCGTATCTGGACGACTGGCTCCTCACTGCCACCACCAAACATCGTCTTGTACAAGCCAGGGACTACACAATCAGCCTCTGTTCCCATTTAGGAATCTCAGTCAATTTCGAAAAATCTGCCTTATTGCCCTTACAGCATATCTCATTCATAGGGGCGGAGTTAGATACTACTTCAGCTCTGATCAAGCTTCCCCAGATAAGAGTGTCAGCCCTCAGGGATCAAGTTGCTATTCTTCTTCGGAACAAGAAAGCTTATGCTGCTCAAGTGCTGAAAGTCCTGGGCATGATGGCAGCTACCCTTATTGTAGTTCCTCTGGGCAGGATGCACATGAGGGTCCTCCAGTGGCTGCTCTTCATGCAGTGGTCATTCCAACAACTTCCTTTGTCACATGACATCTTGATCACGGAGTCTTGCAAGCGGGATCTTCAATGGTGGCTGAACAGCCAAGATCTGATGATGGGTCCCCCGTTTGTACTACCCAACCCTACAGCCACAATAACCACGGATGCTTCCCTGATGGGGTGGGTGGGGGGATTTTCAGGGGAGAACGATCCAAGGAGAATGGTCCAAGATAGAGTACAATCTGCATATCAATGTCCTGGAGTTGAGAGCAGTGTTTCTAGCAATGCAACACTTTCACGAATCCCTACCTCTAGAAACAGTGGCAGTTCAGACAGACAATATGTCAGCGGTCTGGTACATAAACAAACAAGGTGGAACCAGGTCTTACCCATTATGCAGAGAGGCCCTGAGAATTTGGCAATGGGCTGTGTCCACAGGTCACTTTCTGATAACAACGCACATCCCGGGGTCATCCAACGTCATTGCGGACAGGTTGAGCAGAGCCATCCTGTTGCCACATGAGTGGTCCCTCAAAAAGCAAGTGGCAGAAAGGATTTTCCACAGATGGGGCGAGCCTTGCTGCAATCTTTTTGCATCCCCCTTAAATGCCAAATGCAGAAGCTACTTTGCCCTACTTCCCCCTCCAGGGGGGTGCCCCCAGGGACGCACTGGTGCACGACTGGCCCCCAGGTCTCCTATATGCATTTCCTCCTGTTCTGTTGATACCCAAATTTCTACAGAAAGCCAGGAGTCTGGAAAGGACGATCATCCTAATAGCACCATTCTGGCCTTGACAGATCTGGTTTCCCTTTCTTCGAGCCCACCAGATGGGGAACCATGGATTCTGGACCCAGTGCCAGACATATTGACTCACTCATCGGGAGTTCCTCACCCATCCCTCCAGTCCCTCAAACTGACAGCTTGGCTGCTCCGCTTCCCAATTTAGCCAGGTCGGATTTTTTGTCTCCAGCAGTACAGCACATTCTAGTTTCATTCCACAAAGCCTCCACCAGGAAACTATACAGGAGCAAATGGAAACATTTTGCGTGTTGGGCATCAGGGCCAGGTATAGATCCCTTGGTGGCCCCGATACAGAAAATCTTGGAATTTTTATCTATACTCTTTCACGAAGAGGCCTCTACTTCCACAATAAGAGTACAGTTAGCGGCCATATATAACTTTCATGTAGGTGAAGGAGGCTCAACAGTTATGTCCCACAGGCTTTGTAGAGCTTTCATGAAGGGTACCTTTCACCTCCGTCCACCCATTCGGGATCCGGTTTTTCCATGGAACTTGAATTTGATGTTATCTCAACTTATGCTACCACCCTTCGAACCAGCTTCAACGTGTTCGCTTAAGTATTTGTCATGGAAGACTCTCTTTCTTATTGATGTTACTTCAGCTCGTAGAATATCAGAGCTACAGGCTTTGTCTGTTAGGCCACCATACATGTTTTTTCATCCAAACAGAGTCTCCTTGCGTACAAATCTGTCATTCCTCCCTAAGGTATGTTCTGTGCTTAATATTAACCAATCCATAGAACTTCCCACATTTTTCAAAAACCATTCAAACAAGTTGGAATACATGCTGCACAAATTGGATGTACATAGGCAGCTGAGATTTTACCTGGACAGAACAAAGGATTGCAGGAAATCGGATCAGCTGTTTGTTTCATTCGCGGATAATAAGAAGGGCATGGCAGTAACAAAATGCACATTATCCAAATGGCTTTCAGACTGCATAAATTTTGTCTATTCAGCTTCAAAACAACCACTTCCATTCAAGCCTAAGGCTCATTCTACTAGGGCCGCTTCTACTTCTCTAGACCATGCCGCTCACCTACCATTGGATACTATTTGTGCAGCGGTGACATGGGCAAAGCCTCATACTTTTGTCACTCAGTACAAAGTGGACAGGACCTCCAAGGACAGGGCATCCTTTGGTTCCACTGTACTCAGGAACGTTCTTCCGTGAGTCACCCAGGGTAATGGAGCTAGGGATGCTACCCGTGTGTAAGAACAAACGGTGAGATCGAACAATTTCACATAAAGAAGTTCCATAACGTTCCATGTGAATTGTTCATCTCGCCTTTGTTCTTACATTCTCTCCCTACTTCCCCCACCGCGTTCTGGAAGAACTGGTACGACTAGTGTCTGGTTGGTCTTCTCTGGGTTATCTACACTACCTACTCTTTAGTAGGTTGCATAGTAGCTGTACACCTATCTGTGTTTAGTTCTTATGTTTCAGTTTCAAGTGTGTGATTGCGTGAGCGTTAGACGCAGTGGTTAGTAGTGCGTTCTGGGTTCTTGCAAACTAGATCTGAGGGATAGCAGCGGAGGATCATGGGATGTAGACTGTGCCTCGAGCTTCTCTTAGATGCAGAGCTTGTGATGCGGCCGACTCAGAGCCGAGGTTCGGCTCCGAACCCATGTGTAAGAACAACGGCAAAATGAACAATTCACATGGAACATTATGGTAAGAACATAACTTATTTTTGTTATGCATATTTTTCAAATATTCCTTAATTCATGTAGCAAATGTTCTTTTAGTCTCCTGTACATAAATAAGCTACATGGGCATTTGACAGTATAAATTACTGCAAAACCAGTGCAATTATATCTACCAACCACATCTAATCTTATATTATTAATTTGTTTAAATCTTTGACAAATTAAAGGACATATTGCACAATTACTGAACAGAAAGTTAATTAACCAAATCAAATATTATTTCAGCATGTACTGCTAGGAATATGTAATGCTGAAATTCTAATGCTTGTCTGTTTTAGTAATGAGCAATAACATCTGTAATGATAACTTTATTATTTGCAGTTATCTTTCAGAAGCAAAGCCAAACTGCTTCAGTAAAATGATTTGCTTGATGATCTGAATTAAATGCTGATTAGCTGTTGTTCCAAAAAGCTGCAGTATGTCATTATTATGCCTATTGACTCGTAATACTAAACTGCATTTATATATATTTTCTTTTGGATAGCAATTATTTTTGCCATGATTTAGTATGAGGTTAGTTTACAGTTTGGAATACTTTAATATACCGGTAATTTTAACGATTAAGGTTCTAATATTTCACTGAAAGCTTTGTAGAATTCTTAAAGTAATAAGAAGTTATTTTGAACATGGCACTTCATTATCATTATCATCATTATTATTATTATTATTATTATTATTATTATTATTATTAGAACAACTCTAATTGCCTTATGGATGGAACCTACATCAGGGTTACTATATACTATCAATTAAAATCAAATAATTAATACTGATTTTTTAAAAATTTTTAAAATGCTGACTATATAGATCAGAACAAATTCTAAGAAGCAGTTAAGCATATCTTTTATCTATGCAGTGTACTGCATGTTACTTGATTTTATATACAATGCATTTTCATATTTTTTACATAACCTTTATTACTACATTTCACATTTACGTCTGGACTAAGGTATTTTAAATTAGTATACATTTTATCACTATTCTGATGTAAACATAGACGTCTTTTCATATTTGATCAAATATAATACTTTTGAAAATTTAATTGTCAAAGTATGTTGTACACTTTAAGTTCTTCAATCCATTTTTATCTGTTTTGATTATTTTATTGTTGTTTATTTTGTTTTGTTAACCAGGGTAGAGGACTGATCTACATGGACCTTTTTCAGATTCAGCCAAGGAGCACTGCTTGGTTAAGTGACTTGCTCAGAATCACACAACAGCCAAAAGGAGGCGGAGGGAATCAAACAATGGACTGCAGGAAGTAGCTGAGCTGATTTAACTTGTATTCTTTTCCAAGCAAGTATGTCTAGTTCATTTGCAATGTATCTTGCAAAAGCTACACATTTTGTGTTGTATTAGTTGTGCTTTATGTAAATGACAGAAGTGTATATTTTGTAGTGCTTGGAAAGAATGGGGAGAGTTTGCAAGGAAATGGACTGGAAGAAAAATTCCATGAATGTTTGCTAAGCAAATAAACATTCAGAAGTTTTTCCTACAAAGGTTTACAAGGTTAAGGACCTAAACGTTCACAAAACTGATACTTACAGTGTGCAACTGTAAAAGCACTGACTAATCACAGGTGCATAGGCATGTTTGTTTTCAGCTGTGATGTACATGTCCATAAAGCCATGTAGACGTGGCTGCATGTGTTATCAGTACAATGTCTGACTGAGTAAACCATACTGCACTGGATAGCTACTATAGGGAATATCAATTGTTTGTGTCTTTTGGCTTTTTTCCTGGTTAGGGGTCGCCACAGCGGAACTCCGGTCCGCTAATGATTGGCAGTAGATTTTTATGTACTGGCTTTCCGGGGCTAACGCACAACCTTCAACGAAGGAACGCCCATTCACGCATGTCGCCACACAGAAAGACGCTCTAACTGAGAATTGAATGGGCAACGTCTAACTGTGAGGCGACAACGCTACCGCAGCACCACCACTGCGGTATAGGGAATATCAATATGGTAATTAAATATCTGCCTGGGAGGGGGCTGGGGCAGGTGCTGAATAGACATACTGACTGTCACATTGTTTCCAAAATATATTTCCACTAATAATGAATGGATACAAGTCAATCTGTTAGTCCCTGAGTTATTGGATTCGATAAGTCCTGTCAAGGCTATTACAATGTTCTGACTTGATGCAGGAGCTGGCTCTTGCTATTATGTCCTATGGCTGCTGCTGGGGGACAGAAGTTTTCTTCTACTGTCATTTACTTCCATGTTGCTACAGCAGCTATCCTGAGATCTCAGTCTTCCTCAACACCCTATCAGTAGCTTAACATTTCACAAATTTAAAACCTGAGTTTGTAACTACATGCAAAGGCGTAATCTGACAAGCAATTACAATGACTTTCCAATAACCTTTTGCTTTTGCATGCGCTGAAAAGACCAGCATACACAACAGCTGCCAAAACGCAAAGCATGTCTGCTGACCACAAAAATATTACTTCCTGTGTGGAAGGCAATGCAGCCATTAATATTAAACTTGTCTCATGACAGTAGCAGCAGCTGAATGCTAATGTTAACCTTTCAGAAACAAATACTTGGAATGTAGTATAGAAACACAGATATACCTGGAGTCTTTATCCATTCGAGACATACAAATGCATTAACTCAGTTCTGAGACTAAATTCATCAAACTATGACATTGTAGAGTTCAGACACAAATGCAAATATTTACTCTTCTTGGTCTATGTAGTTGGTGATAAGAACCATGTTTAGCCAACAGTATTTTTAACATATGAAGTTACATATATGCAGTTTATTTATTTACTACATTTTTGTTTCCTGGCTAAGAACTAACGGAGCTGAGCTCATATACATTGACCCTGGGATTTAGACTCTGTGGAAAATGGTATTCGAATAAGAATACAGCAATAAAAGCAAATCCAACAAAATGAAGTAACGTGCAGCACAAATAATATAAACAGTTAATTTAAACTCTAAAGTAATAACATTTTTAACATGATACATTCACCAAAGGCATATGATAGCTTAGACCAAAGGCAAGAAAAAGTGAAGTCTGCAGGAATGGATGATGATTCTGGAAAACTATGTAAATGTTTATTCAAAATAAATAAAAAGAAGAAGACTGGGAAAGGAAACACAATTCTTAAGACACTGAAAACAAGCATTACTGGGAAAGCCACAGAATATACACCAGTTAATCAAATGTTGTTTGGATGAGCAGTGTTCATTCAGAAATACATGTTGAAGGAATGCAACACTGAAATAATGCTCTGTGGGACTGGAGGGAAACAAACTAATTAAAAAAAAACATTAAATTCATTATTCTTGTGTTTTGTGGAGGGGATGGGGAAGGTCTCTCTTTTATCCTTCCAGAACGAAATAATTCCTAAAACTGCACAAACACCACACATAGATGCACCCTGTTCTCATATTATCACACTCCACCCTGCCCCAAACCTGTTTTTAATAGAATTCCTGGCAGTATTTGCCTCCTATCATCAACCAAGAAAAATAGGAATTTCCCCCCACACTCATACCAGCTTTGGTCCCACACATAAAAGTTCTGTTGAGTAACTGACACAGTCCACTGCCCACCTCCAGAGAACACTACAGACTGGAGTTTCATGAATGTGTCAGACTGTATGCGTCCTCAGTTGGGAATATTTACTAACTTTCAATTTATGAAAGTTCATAAGTGCAAGAGTCACTTGCAATACCAAGTTACATCCTTGTTACGAAACCTCATCAGCACAAATTCCCCTCCCTTACACACCCTCCTTTCCAATATACACCTTGTGAGAATAATTAAAAACTATGCTGGACAAAACAGTACAATTTGATAATATGGTGAGCACTTGCAAATTTACTACAGATCTGACATCAAGAAAGCCTAAAAATATGTCCTTTGAAAAATAAACACAAACACACAAACACACAAACACACACACACACACACACACACACACACACACACACACACACACACACACACACACACACACACACACACACACACACACACACACACACACACACACATTTACAGATGGCCTACATTTAGTCTAAAACACCCAGTGTCAACTGCAAAATATCTATATTTGACACACTACAATGTATGGATAGGAGAAAAGGCTCAGTCCATGTAACATTTACATTTAAAAATGTAGTTTTTTTGCAGGTGTTCACACCCCCTGCTAATTACATATACTAACTACAAGATTGCACAGATATGGGGTTAGGGTATGGGCAAATTTCCTAAATATGGGAATTGTGCAGTCTCACATTACTGTGGATCATCTGCTTAGCTGATCACATATGGTCAAGCTAACACACAGTTGACCATTTTACTAGCACACACACACACACACACACACACACATATATATATATATATATATATATATATATATATATATATATATATATATATATATATATATATATATTTATATAGATGCATATAAACAGACACACACACAGGTGTGTGTGTGTGTGTGTGCGTGTTACCTAGTTTTGATCAAATGCACAGAAATTTGACAGTAGTCACAAACAGTTGGATTCATGGATTTGTGAGTGGTCCAATGCAAGAGTTATTAAAAAAGCAATGTCAGACTTTGATTTTACTAAAGGAAGGCCCATGCATTAGATGTAAGTGGGAATGAGCATGTGTGTGTGGGCGATAGTGTTCATGGGTTAGTGCTTGACTAAGGTCTATCTTAATAAACTTCTACCCCTCTGTCACTATGTTTAACCACTTTATCTCCATGCTATTCCTTTTGTACATACACTGTATATAACCAAACAGGAATTATGAACGCTTTATTACTTTCATGACATTGTACCCAAGTGTTTTCTGTATGATTTGTTAATGTTCAAAAAATGTTTTGAAGTTTTCTTAAATGTTATCTCTTTAAATGTTTGTTTAGTTGCAAATTACAATTTCTTAACTGTTTGTAAGTGCAATTTAAAAACTCACTGCGAAGCTTTTCTCCCGGGTCTCCACTGAAAACGAGTCAAACGCTCACCTGGACTAACCCAGTTAACAAATGTAAAATAAATAAATAAAGTAAAGGGATAAGAGTTAGTGTTCTGCGTGTTTTGTTGTGTGTGTGCAAAAGTTTGTGTGCGAGTGATTGTAGGTTAGTGTTAAGAATTAGGGTTACATAAGGATACAGATTTACTGTTCTGCATGTTTGATGCTGCTTGTCTGTGTCCAGGTGTCTTATGTAGTAATACTGTTAGAGGAAAGGAGTTTTGTAAGTTAATGTGTAGGTTAGGGGAAGGTTAAGGTTAGCGCATATAAATAAGGTAGCACAGAGTGAGGCTACCCCACCCACCTTAGTTACGCATGCAAACCCTAACCCCGCCCCTAACTTGCCCTAATATGCACTACTGCATTTAAAAAACAATTGCTATGTGATCAGTTACAAGCAATATTTTAACCTGTGAGTGGCGTACACAGTTGTTCTGATGAAGTCCTAATATTGCACACAAAAGCACTCAACCTGTTTTCAAGAATAAACTTTTGATTTTCAGACTTTAGATTTTGTGCAATTTGCTCTGTTGGCTCATGGCACAGACAGACAAGGAGGTTTACTGTCACATGCTAACCTGACTGAAAATGCAGTTGTGAATTTTACAATGACATGCTCTCTTCTAAAGTCTGTCTCTGCAAAATGTCTTACTCTTCTATCAGTCATACAATCCTGTAATTACTATGATACTGTAACATTTATAACTCCTTTGTTTCCCTTCCGAATAAATCTAAATGTGTACCTTTGACTGAACTAAACTGTGCACTTTGGTCTGTAACACTGAGAAAATCCTTCTGTATCAATCAACCAGCTTCATAAGCCAGTTTAAAAAAAAACACCTTCCAAACACAGGCTCATGCACATTAGCTTAAACATGTGTATATTAACACACACACACACACACACACACACACACACACACACACACACACACACACACACACACACACACACACAGCCTACCCCCAAACACATGCATTTCATTCCCAGCAATGCTGTCTTTTGCCACGTAATATTTTGTTGATGTGTTGGGTACCTCCAAGTAAAACCCTGCACTGCTGATAGTTCATTGAACTGGTTCTTGATTGCTCACTGATGTTGTCTAATATCTCCTAGGATGGGTGACTCAGAGTAAAAGAAGACAGTGATTTTTTTCTTTCTCTTCCTTTTCTCTGCATGTATCTGATCCTGGAGTTACTACATCAATAGACAAGGAGATATGCAGAGCTTATATGCCTGGGGATTGGGTGGGTGGGGGGGGGGGCACTGTCCATGCAAAAATATTTGATAAGTTTTGTGCAATGTTTTACATAGCAACATTTTGTGTTTGTATTACTGTCATTTTGAGTTCTAGTTAAGTAATACTTGTTGTTTCATTATACAGTTTTCATCCACATTATGTATTCTTATGCGATAATGCAATACGATTAACTTATGTAACCACAAAATAGAATTTGTAGAATGCTACTTCACTGAGGGAATAGCATTGGTAATAAAGCTCAGCTGACTGAACATATTCAGTGTTGTTCTTTTTGTTGCAGATCACTACACAGTTCCCCTATATCAGCTGTACCACTACAGTCTTATATGGACCGAAAACAGAGTAGGTTTAATGCAATATTGTACCATACTGACTTAACGTTTTGTGTAACAGGCTGTTGTGTGACAGGTAGTTGTTCAGTATTTCACACAGCACACTAAACTTTCAACAGGAGCTTATAATTTTAACAGGTATACTGCATTCTATGATATAATACACAAAATAATGTAAACATAGCTTAATAGGTGACAGCAAAATGGTGAGATGGAATTTTGCATTCTCTCATGGATAGTAATGTCTGATAGGGATATGATTCTCAACAAAAATTCAATTAATGGTCTTTCTGGGTTATGTACTTTTCTGATATTTTGTGAAATGTGCTAATTTTACAAAACTGCATTTCTGAACTTTCTGTTGTGTACACCATCATTTAAAGCCATGGGTCTGCTGTCCTTGTGAGATGTGTGATGGATCTTTATTTGAATGGTACTATCTTGAGTACAATTCACAAGCATACAAGAGACCATGCACAAAATCAATTTGTTAGGGATTACTGAACTCAAATGGACAGGACAGGGCCACTTTCAATCAAATGAGCATTGGATCTGCTATTCTGGTCACGAAACAAGCAAGAAAAATAGGCTGGCATTCTTCCTCAACAATAAGCTTTCAAAGATGTTACTATGTTATCAGTCATGTCAATCCGTCTACAGAGAAAGCTGATCAATGTCACCTTAATCCAAGTATATGCTCCAATGACAGACATGGAAGTCATCTATTTGTTCTATGAACAACTTCAAAATGAAATAGATCAAACACCGAAACAAGATCTACTGATCATTATGGGGGACTTCAATGCAAAAGCAGGAAGCACACCTGAAGATGCAGTGTTTGGAAAGCACAGCATAAGAGAAAGAAATGAAGCTGGTGATAGCTTAGTACAGTTTTGCAAAACCAACCATCAATCATGAATATGCATTTTCAACACCACAAACATCGCCAGTACACATGGATTTCTCCAAATTGCATGTATTGAAATCAAATTGACTGCATCTGCATAGGACCAAGATGGAAATCTACGGGGTTGATGGCAAGGACTAAACCAGGAGTTGACTGTGGAAGCAACCATGAGCTTTTGACATGCAAGATCAAGGTAAAGAAGAAAATGACGATATTATACTAGACTATTGGAAAAGATTAAATAACAGATTTGCCATTGTTGATACAGCAGATAGAGAGCTTGAAGAGTTATGAAATGACATTATAACCGTAATTAGTGACAAAGCTGAAAAAAACACTCCCGAAGAGAAAAAAAGCCAAAAAATCTCCTTGGATCTCGGAAGAAACTAGAAAAGTAACAGAACAAAGAAAACAACCAAAATTTTCTGGTGACAAAGAAAAAGTATTAGAAATGAACTGAGTGTTTCAAAGTCAAATTTGGAAAGAGAAGGAATTATATTTCAAGGATATCTGTTAGAAAATTGAATTGGAGTATGTAAATAGAAAACCAGACTAGCTTATCAGGATATTAAGAGATTGTGGCATAAATTTCATCCTTGATTGGAGATGCTTAAAGACGCCAATGGAAAGATATTGAATGATCCAGGAAAGCATTAAAAAGAGATGGAAGGAATACATGGAAAATTTATGCAAAAAAGGCAATGTGGATAACATTGGGGAAACTGAACTAGAAACTGTCAGTGAAGAACCAGATGTTTTAAAAGAAGAAGTCATATCAGCAACTATAGTTTTATCAAACAAGCCACCTGGCATCAATGGTACTCCAACTGAATTAATCAAAGGCTCAGAATGTGCTTTCAAGGCCCTTACTCAACTGTGTAAACAGATTTAGAAGGTAAAAGCATGGCCAACTGACTGGAGAAGATCACTGTTCATAACTATATCAAAGAAAAGTGATACTAAGGATTGTAACAATTACAGAATGATTGCATTAATTCCACATGCTATCTGAAGTTCAGACTAGTTTCAGAAAAGATTGAGGAACAAGAGACATTATTACCAATGTTAGATGGATATTGGAGAAGAGCAAACAATACCAAAAGCCTGTATACATTTGCTTCATCGACTACAGCAAAGCTTTTGACTGTGTGGATCATGATAAACTATGGAGAAATCTAGCACAAATGGGAATACCCAAACACATAACTCAGCTGATAAAGAGTCTTTATGAAAATCAAGAAGCACCAGTGAGAACTGAATATGGAAACACTGATTGGCTTCCAATAAAACTTGGCATCAGGCAAGGATGCATCTTGTCACCATAACTGTTCAATCTTTACTGTGAAGCCATCTTCAGAAAAACAAATCTGGAAGAAGATAGCATTGGTTTTAAAGTTGGTGGCCGAAATATAAACAACCTGCATTATGCAGATGACACAACGCTCATCACCAGCAGCAAAGAACACATACTGTATCTATTGAGAAAAGTTAAAGCCAAAAGTGATAACCTGGGATTAGAAATGACCATAAGACGAAGATTATGAACACAGAAAATGACAAAGATTTTGAGCTTGAAGATTACAGAATGGAAGTTGTAAAGAATTTAATCTCCTGGGCTCTTTCGTAAACATGGAAGCATCTAGCAGGGAAGAAATACTTTACAGAATAGCACTTGGTCACTGTACAATGAAGGCTCTCAACAAAGTATTCAAAAGCAAGGAAATAACACTCAAAATGAAGATCAGACTGGTCCACAGACTTGTTTTCTCAGAGGTCAATTACGGATGCGAAAGCTGGACACTACAGAAATGGGACAGAAAGAAGACTGACTCACTTGAACTTTGGTGCTGGAGAAGGATTCTATGCATGCTATGGACTGCCAGATCGATTTTGGAAGAGATCAAACTGACTATGTTACTTAAAGCCCAAATGATGAAGTTACAACTGTCTTATTTGGTCATACCTTAAGAAAAGAGAGATCACCGGAGAAGGACATTATGTTTGCAACCAGATGGCTGGACACACTGATGACAACCACAGTGATGATGCAGAAGAACCTTGCAAGACTAGCATGGAATGGACTTCTTTTTGGATCTTTAATTGATTAAGTCACTAGGACCCAAACCCCAGTCGATGGCACCTAGAGAGAGCTTTTCTTCAGTTCATACCCAAACTACTACAGTTAAAAAAAATCATATGAATTAATACTGCAGAAAAGTACCTCCCAAATAAATCCAACAAATCCTTTTAACTTTTCTCCTACATGTTATTTATTTATAATTTATTCTGACTTTGTTAAACAAAGCAGCACATGACATGAGGGGAAGGGTAGGCTAAGAAGGGGAAACAATGAAAGAGGAGCTCCTGGTAATTAGTCATCATATTCCAATTTTTGTTTATAAAAATTAGATATTTAAGAAATCCCAAATGTATATAGATATAGCATATGTTCAAAAATGATGACAACAAACTCAGTGTTCTACAGTATAACAAATCTACTAACAGTCTAATTCATATATGAAAAAGCTGACTCGAGAGCTATATTATGCATGTAACAGCACAGTTTAGCTCACAGCCACATCTCCTAATGCTGCATGTTTGACTAATCTGTATTAGCTAGCATTTATATATCAAAGCCTGCCATATAACTGCATCATGTGGGTATAGCTACTTTCATACCCTCCTAATACACACATTGTTGTTAAAAATTCCCAAAGTAATGAGATAATAAAGTGTCTCAAGCATTCCAAATATTTAATTGGAAAGGAAACTGGAATAGACAAATCTCCTCATCCCAAACATTACTGCAAGCTCTCTGAACCTCTGCCCCAAAGGCATTTACAGTGTGACATCTAGCATCGTTATGCTATCAGTCCCCATTAACATTTCTTGTCACATCTAGCACTAACCTAGACAGCTAGTAGACATTGCTAGACATTACTGCTAATAGATGTTTTATATATATATATATATATATATATATATATATATATATATACATACATATACATATACAAAGATGCACATAAGGCTCTATAGTCAAAGATCTCTAAGTAACACCTTTATAGCAGTGTACAACAGTGGGCATCATGCTAGGTGTTGGGTTATATTGATAATTACTCATGTCCAGTTTTGGATTTAGCCACTCAGTCTTTGCTTTCCAGATACGAGAAAATTTCAGTACAACTGTCCCAGACATGGATTACTGCTGTACTAATCATCAAAGGCAGTTAAGAGCTAAAATGCTTATCCTTCTGGCTAAAAGATGCCCTGAAATGTGACATGACTAAGCTCATCACTACATGCTTAGCTCCACTTAAAGGCAATTTCACTGCCATGTTTTTTTGAACACTTATGAAATTAGATGAGATTATCTTTCTGGTGGTAAGAACAGAGCCACTGTTACAGATATATAAAGTGATCACCATTAACAAAGCACTGGTCAGGACAATTGTTAATCTTTTTAGGAATGACCCTGCCATGTACAGGAACCATCTTATTAACCACAGTCCTCTATGGCAACTTTATAAGTACCTTATACTAGCAGGCCAATTTGGGAAATATCTGTATGAACTTTTCTTCAAAGAAATAGCTGCCACTCAGATTACTATGATGCATTCTTCTTCCTTTGGGGGTTAAATGTGCATCTCTGTTGTTTTCCTAACATAAATGTGCATCTCTGTAGTTTTCCTAACATAAAGTACTAGGCTTGTTCTACATATCTTTCTCCATACTTCCTATAGATAAAAGCCAAAAGTATGTAAACAGGCAGCTTGATAGTAATATAACTAGGTAATTTGGCCGGATTAAAATCTTACCCTTGTGATGAATTTGTATTAAGCATGGAGAAGGACAATTCCCTGAAATCTCTGCCTTTCAACTATTTATATTCCTAAACATGCAACATTTTCATCTTATCTACTCCTAAATCATTTGAAATTGAGTCAACTACTAGAAGATTTATTGGCAGCATGGGTGACTTCAAGGTGATTATCCCTTGTCTTTTCCCCATTTGAATACATTTTTATTTTTTTATCTTTCTGCTAAGCATTTTAAGGCAATGGTGCTAAGCAAGGCACAATACAAACAAAGTGCTGAACTTTAGTTCAGAATTAGGCAGAACTTTCTTTCCTTGCAAATATGTCTGTTAAGTATGCCATCTTTCCAATTTCTGGACAGAACCTAATACAGGTGGAGAAATATATCTTTCCTAGAAGCGTCACACCATAGTATGTACATATGTGGTTTCCTGGTTACAAAATAACCTGCATTATGATATTCCTCAGGATGTACTTTAAATTAAATGTGTCATAATCATCTCAAAGCTCTAAGTTTTATATGCAAAGTCCTCTGTTTAATTTGTCAATGATAAAATATAACCCTAACAAAGGGATCCATATTTTTACTTGAAAAACAACAACAGAATAACCTAATTCAATCCAACAAGATGCACATTATCTTCATGGATAGGAGCAACATGAAAATGTTCTGCTTATCTCTGGGTTATTTACACTTAAAATATAAGGGTCTAAAAAACATCCTGGGAATGAATGGCTACGCTACTGATCCTCACAGATCAATAGCCTAGTAATAGTGAACCTATTAGAAATGGAAAATAAACTGAAGAAAGGACAGAGAATTAAAAAATGCACTTTTGAAAAAAAAAAGCACAGTTAACAGAAAGTAATCATATAGGGCCTGTGTGCTCTGTAAGCCCTAACCTTTTCAATGAACTCCAAGGTCACTGCATACTAGAGGAAGGGGACTTCTCTCCTAATGACAATAATCACCCTTATGAACAACCATGCGCTGTTAACAAATTGCTTCCTGTAGGTTAAATTTTGATTTCCTCAGCTTCCATTTCCATACTTGCGTCCCATGGGTTTTCCTGGTTAACAAAAAAACAAACTAATGAATGAATGAATGAATAAATAAATAAAATAAAGCCAGAAAACATATGTAGGTAATGAACATGTCCTTAAACTTTTTAAGTGAAATAAATGAAGTCAACAAAAGATATGTGAAGGCTGCCATCCTAGCCAGATAGAATTTTGTAGATAATTCTGTCATTTGTAAATATTAATGTAAGCCACGTGCTTGTTTTCTTAAATATAAGAAAATTATGGTAAATGTTGAACTGCAAAAATATAACATTAGTGCACTCTGCTGTAGGAAAGCTCTTAAGTCAAGCATTGTGTAATTGTTTGATATCAAAACTTCTTCCTATTGGTTTGAGGCCAGAGTTAATGGCTAGAATTTATCTGTATAATTCCTTTTATTGCTCTGTCTTCCTGACCAGCTGCAAGATTAAAAGGGCTATTAACCTCTGAGTTTCTGTTAGCCTGGGAAAACCAGGAAATTGTTAAGAATGATGTAATGTGAAGCAGCACTATGTTATCAATTTAAGGAGAGCGAATGAGAGAGCATTTTGCATTTGTCTTCAGAACATCCAACATCACCAGCACTGCTTTGCTCTATATGGAAGTTTGCCATGAACTGTGTTTTCTCTTAGATATAGTTAGGAAATAAGAAGATTAGACTAACTGTTTTTCTGTGTTGATGCCAGAACTATTCTACTCTATTATTTTAAGCATTTTCCTGTGATCTCAGAACTCTTGACTAGCACTGTGTAGTAAGAAGTATTGTTTTCTGTTTTATTATTTATTATTAAATATATTTAAACCTTTCAACTGTGGCTATTTTATGTAGAGATAATTTAAGCTCTAGAGTACTTTGCATGTGTACAGTGATACTGTCCAAGTCACTCCAATAAGCTTTGCTGTTCAGTCACACCATTTGAATAATAATATTGCACAGTAATAAGTGGACACCCTTTGATAAGGGCCTTTTTAGTAGCTGAAAAATATTAGTGGGTGGTGACAGCTAGTACTACCTTTTAGACTGGGCAGAAAGGGGGCACAGCTGGAGAATCTGTGCCAGCCTTCCCCAAGACTGTCTGTGTGTTTGTATATAACTCATATCTCAAAGTGTGTGTGTGTGTGTGTGTGTGTGTGTGTGTGTGTGTGTGTGTGTGTGTGTGTGTGTGTGTGTGTGTGTGTCAGCTACTTGGGCAGGGACACGAAGCACTGGTTGGACAGAGAGGGTGCTGGAGGTTTTAGCTTGCCAACTAGGCTGAGATCTGGACCCTATAGCTGTGCCAGTGGGGGAGTCTTATTGGAGATCTGGAGAGAAAGGGAGAAACCAGCCCCAGACTGATTGTGATCTCTGTGTGCTCTTAAGGGAAATTGTACTTTACTGTGTGTGTATTCGTTATCCTCCCCTATGTGGATACCCCTCAATGGTGTTAGTGGTGAGGACTGAGGTTCCTTGATTGCTGGGTCAGTGCATGGTTGTCACACTCTCAATACTCACTCTAAGGATGAAAATGACTTTGGGAAACTTGTGCTTTTGATTGATGAGTGAGTAGGCCAGTAAAATGTGACTAAATAGCTAGAATAACAAATGCATTTTAACAGAATGTCCTCACTGAATGGTTGCACTATGGCGATTAGCTCCAAAATGTGCTTCCCACATACAGATTTACTCTTTTTCTCCTAAATAGTAAGATGACACTTCTTTATATGCTGGCCATCCTTTGATAAATCAGACTCTCTACCTTTCTTGGGCAAAGGGTCACTGTTACTAACAGCAGTCTCCTTCACTAAGGCCATATTATTTTCATTTATTTTTCTTTGTTAACAAGAGTTGAATACTGATCCAAGTGCAAATCTTTCCACTGCTATGACTCTGTCAACACAATTATTTTTGTGGTCAGATTTATTGATTTTACTAATAAAATTAAATCTTTTTAAGAGTGTATAAGGCAAAATACATTATTAAATTACAAAAGTAAATATGTGCAATAATTTCTTATAGGTTCATAAGGTATTTACAAGGCTAACAACCACAAGGGCCTTTTTAAGCCTAACCATGTATACCAAATCTCTGACAAGTTCTGATACCCTTGATAAGTGTAAGCATGGGCCTGGGAGATGAACCATTTATAGATTACATGTTTGCATCAGAGACACAGGTGCCAAACCAGGGATTGAAGTAAGTTATTACTAACTGTTTATGGTCTATCATGTAAAGACATTTTGAAAATGAAAGTCACTCTTCTTTCAGACCCTGTGTTATAATTTTTAAAACCCAGTGCTATGATTTTTATGCTCAGAGGTCAAGGTATGCTCAAATGATCATTTACAGGTTCAGTCTGGAGTTACAGTTGACAGTTAACCACAAGCATTGCTAGAATTAGTAAGATATAACACGACAGCAAACATTGTTATTTTAACATTACGTGGTTAACTTTTCAGCATTTGTACTTAAAGAACAAGACAGAAAATAGCCTGCTTAGAAAACAGTACAAACCTTTGTAGCTAAGCCACTGTTTTTTTTTTGCTTCAAGTAGTGAAGTATGACAAATATTTGGTTAGCTCTGTAAAGTTTATGGGTATGAAATCTTCAGAATGTTGGCACCCTTAGCCTGTTTCTGTTGGCAACTTTATATGCAAAATGTAATGAACAGCTTGCATGATAATATGTATGTATGTATGCCTACTATTTATTTTATTGAAGAGTATTACTTCATAGATATATCGACATCTACAGACACACACACACATACAGGATAAACATATGAGAGTATTACAAATGATCAGAGACACACTTAATCAGCTCACACTCAATTTAAATTAAATGATCACATAATCCATCCATCCATAACCCCTTTTTCCCATTTTTTTGCACATGGGATCAGGGTGTCACTTCAACAGTGGCAATCATCCAGAGCCAAGGTTTACATAACCAGGTGGCTAAATAAACCAGCAGTGGCTCTTCTTTCACACCACACACTTACATGCACACTTACATGCACATGCACACACACACACACACACACACACACACACACACACACACACACACACACACACACACACACACACACACCTACGGCCAATTTAGAGTGTCCAATCCACTTACTGCATGTATTTGGAATGGTGGAGGAAACCCATGTTAACACAGAGAAGACATGCAGATTCCACACAGAAGGCACCAAAGCCACGAATCGAACCGGGGAACCTCTTGCGTGAGCAACACTTCTATCCGCTGTACCACTGTGCCACCCACTCACACACACACACGATGAAGTCATACAAAAACAGCATCCTCACAACTCTAAATATAGTAACACCATAATTGCACAACAGTGAAAATAAGTGGAATGATGCTTATTACTCAGTGATCTCACTTGACAGTGGGCAAGCCATATGGCAGCCTAGCATGGCTGAAATAGAAGAAATCAGCCCCACATGGGAAGCAGTAACCTTTGTACAGCCCAAATGATCTAAATATACTAACTCTGATATCACACAGTAATGGATGAAACGAAAAACGCCCTCATCCCCAAATAACCATAACCTCACTCTGTTTCCAACACTTGTTAAGAATGGCAGTGATATGATGAAATCGGACATCTATGACGAAACAAGAAACAATCACTTGTATGGAAATCCACACACACACACACACACACACACACACACACACATATATATATATATATATATATATATATATATATATATATATATAAAGGCTTGCAATCACTTACGCAAATTACAGAAAGTCGAATGGTTGATGTGTGAACACACGATTGTCAAGGGGCAAGAAATTGAAGTGAAAGAGGTCGAACAAGGTTAGTCGAGACTGTGGAGGGAGGTTGTGCTTCAGTGGGGAACAGGGAAGTAGCCCATTTCCTCACTATAGTGTGATCTTGGAGTTGGTATATTTAAGTACGGGGGTGTGTGGGGACGAAGCCCCCTTGCTTAATAGTAATGTTGAAAATGTCGAATAGACATTACCATTTTCAACATTCCAGTCTTACTCTGGTGTAAGATTTCAAAGTTAATTTTTAGTGGTTTCCTTGTTTGACTGGCTCAGTTTCAAACATACCATGGTAAACTATATATATATATATATATATATATATATATATATATATACATATATATAGAAACATACCATGGTAAACTATATATATATATATATATATATATATATATATATATATATATATATATATAGAAACATACCATGGTAAACTAGATATATATATATATATATATCTAGTAAGAAAACAGGCCACTTGGGCTAGTTCTTATGCATCAGGTCCTTTTTATGCACAGAAGAAAACTTGTGCAGGCCTCCTTCTCCCTCACTGTCAATGGAGAAAGACTCTACAATCAACATCCACATATTAGTGGCAAAAAAATAAAATGAATATCTTCAAAAAATGGGGAAAAAAAGACAATCCGTGAATAAAAAATACTACTGAAACTGCAAGTCCAATGGTCCAGCTAGAAATCAGATAAAACATGAAAAAATGCATTTTTTACTAGAATTATTATTTTTTTAAATGCTATAATTGCCAAGATTTAACATTCTAAGCTCAGACTTTCAACCTAATGATCTATGAATGTCCACCAACTGAACTATGACACAGAGTGTGCAACTCATATTCAAAACAGAATTTATGAAAACTGTGTATCAACGTTTACAAATGGAAATGCAGAGTGACACACAACAGTGCCAGAATGTTGCTAAAAACGACTAACCTAAAAACATCACACCAAAGTTCCTTATAAATGAAAAGCTATATCACCCTGCACAATAGTTAGCTAAGGTGGAAGCCAATAAAAAACACAGATACATATATATATCTATCTATCTATATATCTATCTATATCTATATATATATATATATATATATATATATATATATATATATATATAGAGAGAGAGAGAGAGAGAAAGATACTGTTGATTTACTTTACAGCTTTCCCATATAATAATACTCTCTAATGAGCAATGCAGTCTTCTCACTGTACCTCAAACCTCTATTTTCCGGTCATAATGACATACTTCTTTTCCAAGTATTGCTAAACAAATCCACTTCCATTGCAAAAGAAGTAAACAATGCCTGGCGTGGTATCCATTCCTAATCATAACTAAACTCTTAACTCTCATGATTTCAGGAGTACAGTTTAGCAAATTCCTAAATAAATTCCTTATACTTAAATTAATCTATTCCCATTTAAGTAACTTTCTCCCATAAAAGTTAGGATGCTGTCTGATAGCTAATACTGTTAGCACCTTACTAAAACTCATACATGTTGTCTGTGTAAATCTGCTAAGGCATTTTTACTGATGTATTTTTCTGTTTGTTGCATCTGCACAACATCCTGCCAAGGTTTGTAAATTCATGCTGACCTAATTTGTTCCTTCTGCTGTGCTGATGTGGCATTCTTGTAAAACAGCATTTGCACACAGAAGTGTTTTCTGAATCACAAATTAAGTACAGCAGGTCACCCCAGTGCTTGACAGAGGTGGCTTATAAAGGCCAAGAACAGGGGATGTGGACTGAGCTTCAGACAAGTGACACGGAGCTCATTTTAGATAACAAAGAAAATCAAATCAAATGCATTAAAAAATGACCAGAAAACTAGATATTGAAAGGTGACTTGTGACTTCCTTGCTTGTTTATGCATATACACGGCCTTAGTTTCTGTAATCCTGCAGCTTGGCACTGCAAGCATATCTTTCATTCACAATGATAGATCTTCATTTGCTTTTCAATTTATTTAAGAACTTATACCAATATTTTGTGCTATGCCCTGAATGAGGTCAATGTAACCTTATACATAAATGCAGACACAGTGATTACAGCCTTCACGTACTGTGCCACGCTACATTCCTGTCTTCTGGCTCCCTGTTACCTATCTTTAAGTGACAAAGTTCAGAACCAGAATTATAAAAATAAATAAAACTATAATTCTTTTTTTTAATGAAACTAAGAAAACAGCCTAGAATCACAGTCCTTCTAACCTCCCATCCAACACTCTCAGTGCACTCTTTGACTATCCTAACTCTTAGGAGCTGCATAAAGTTCTTACAATCAGGTGTAAGTACTTACAGTGTAGATTAACGACTCTCCTAGTCTCAGTGTTTTCAGTAAGAGTGGTTCATTGCAGTGTTGTAGCACAGACATGTTCATACTTTCATAGGTGTGTACTAGGCTAACGGCCCTGGGGCCTTTACAAGCCTAGCCCATAGGATGACCCTGGCATCTTGCCACCCGACCTTAGTTCCCAGTGCCTCTGTCGAGTAGAGCCACTGGAGTCTTCCACGGGGTGAATTTTCTATTTCCCATCCACTCATCAACATTTCTCTTGAAGAAGGCCAGTGAGGTGCTCTGCTTGACATGTATGGGAAGTCTATTCCATAGCATGGGCAGTCTCTGGGTTATGAACCTGTCCCTCCAGCATGTTCTGTTGATTGTGGTATTGAAGTCGAGGTCTCTGGAGCATGTGGTGCGGAAGGATTGGAATTTCTTTAGATGTAGCATTTCTAACAGAGTTGGGTCAGACATGGCTTTGTAAGTCAAGCAGAGATGGCCTCTAAGTAGGCGACATGAGACAGAGAATAGTTGGGAGTTTTTGAGTCTGTTCATATAGGATGAGTGTTTAAGGCCTAGGATCCTCTTTGTGAGGTGCTTTTGTGGCCTCTCCAGTTGTTGTAGGTGTCTAGTGAGGTAAACACCAAATGGGGCATTGTACTCGATGACTGGCCTAATGAGGGAAGAGTAGAGGGAGACAATGACCTCTTTCTTCCTGGATGCAAAACCGTTAGTAATGAGATGTGCCACATAGAAGGACTTTCTGACCACAGTGACAATAAGGTGGTCAAAAGAAAGGTTGCTGTCAACCAGTGTTCCCAGATCTCTTACAATGCCTTCTGTGTTCAGTGGACTACCATCAATATGGTAATTCAAAGGAACCAGGTTTTTCCCAAGGGGGATGACAACACATTTTTTGGCATTGAGCTTAAGGCCATGGTTCTGACACCAGTCATTGATCTCTGTGAGGCCTTTCTGTAGGATGTCAACATCACTTGGAGAGTTAATATCAACTCCCAGCTTGCAATCATCTGTGAACTTTGTCAGCCAGAGTCCTTACGTGTTGGCCTGGACTTCAGAGAAGTAGATACCAAATAGAAGAGGACCCAGGGCTGAACCCTGCGGGACTCCACTCCTGACTGGTCGGCAGTCTGACTTGGAGTCAGCTACTTTCACGCTGTGGGTTCTATCTGTGAGTCAGTTTGCAACCCACCTAGTGATATAGGGGTTGATGCCTAGCTTAGTGAATTTTTCTATGATTCCTGAGTGGGGAATGGTATCAAAGGCATTGGCCAGATCAAGGTAGGCTGTATGAACCACCTTGGCTTCAGCCACAGCTCTGGTGACTGACACAAAGAAGTCAACCAAGTTGAGCAGGCCTGATCTGTCCTTCACAAAACCAAACTGTGTAGGATACAGAGTTTGAAATTCCCTATATCCTTGTTTATTAGGTCCATGATGATGTGTTCCATAGCTTTGCATATCAGACTCATCAGGCTAATGGGGCGATAGCTCCCAGGGTCTGTAATCGCTCCTCCTTTGTGGCAAGGGAAGACTGTAGCAGTGCGCCATTTGGTAGGGATAAAGCCTGAGCTGAGGCTTTGATTGAAGAGGGCACACAGGTGAGGTGCCAGTTCACTCTGTAGTTCATGTAGAACACATCCAGGAATAGTGTCAGGTCCAACAGAAACTGTATTCTTGGTCTTGGACAGTGCTGTTTTAACCTGTGCAGCAGTAATATTGGGTGCCTGTCAATCTACTGGCATTGTGATTAGTTCTTGGGGGGGGGGGGTAAAGTTGGCACTGAATCTGTTGGCTAGTATATTGGCAATATCTGTTGGCTCGGTATAGGAGGTACCATTGTGCAGTAGCTCAGAGCAAATCTGGGTATTGCCGTGGAGATTCTTTACATAACTATAGAAGGCCTTGTGGCTGTCTTTACTATCTGTTACAATTCTGTTTTCATAGCTAGCTTTAGAGGATTTGATGCGGGATCTCAACTTTTTGTTGAGGCTGATAAGGGAGTTTTTCCAGTCTTGGGACTTCACCTTATTCCACATCAGTTTCCTCCTTCTGTTGTAGAGTTTGTTTATGGCCGGGGACCACCAGATTGGCTTTCTTTTTTGTAGGGGAGCATCTTGGTTCTACTGGGTATGGCGAGATCCATGCATTTGTGTAAGTGTTCGTATAGTGCATTGGTGTATGATTTGGTGGTCATGCAACTATTCTCCATTTGCATGGGTGCTGTGAAGTTAGCCACCTCTGTTCTTAGGAGCCCAAAGTTAGCTTTGGAGAAGTTTTTCATGGTGGTTACCTTTGGGGGGGGGGGGGTTATAGGGATGTGGATTTCCAAGGTGATTAGTTTGTGGTTGGATCTAATCAGGGAGGAGTTGACTATTGGTGTAGTTGTTAATTTTTCTCTACTATAACAGCTATGATTTTGCAGAGTTTTCATCTCACTGCTAGTTTTGCAGTCAATATATGAAGTTGCTTAATAAGAAGAAATGGCCATTTTACATCAGTTTAATACATCACCTAGGTCTGTTATCTTGAACAATTGAATATCTGGCACAAAAAGTATATAAAAAACCCAGTGGTGTGAACCTGTGCTTAATTTTGTCATTGTAACCACTTAACGCTAACAAACAAAAGGACTTCCTTCATAAGTTGTGGTACAACTACGTCTTTAACCAGTAACGGGCATTCAAATTTATGTAAATTTCATTTCTTCATTTATTGTGTAATACTGTCATTTGAAAATGAATGTAAAAATTGTATTTGTTCATTTGAGGGGGTGGGGAGAGTAACTCACAGAAAGAGCACACTGAAAATTTGGAACAAAAAAATTAAAAAAGACAGATCACTAAAGTTCTGAACATGCACTTATGTAATTTTGACTTTGTAGTTTTGCAGCTTTTCATATTTTTCTCCCTCTATTGTATCTTGCGCAATGACTCCCCTTCTTTCATGTAATTAACCAGCTTGTTCCTTTCTTGTAGGCAAAATCCAGGCACTCTCCAGCCTTGACAAGAGCTCTGGGACCCACTTGTTCTTTGGCTGGAGGGCCTAATCAACTTACTTTACCCACAGGAGAGGTGAAAGCTGGGTGACATACAGCAGGCCAGTCTGCTGTATGACACAGACCTCCTCCTTAGCTCTTGGAGCTTCTAATCTAATACTTATGACTGCTGATTAACAATCAGCTAGTTCTGCTGACCATGGAGGGAATGGATGTTTCCGCATGCATCCTAATCCTCAGTCCCTAGTGCATACTTTGAAGCAGGCTGAAGTGCCATTGTTGCAATACTTAGTACTCCATCTAGGAGTCCAAATGGTGAGTGAGAACCAGCTACATTCGTCCCCATGATGGGCAAACCACCAGTGGCCACTTGCTTTCTTATTCCATGTCCTGCTCCTTCCAGAAGCAGTGTCACTAAGCAAGCACAACTTGCCTGGATCACAGTCACGGCTTCATCTCTCTGTGTCATGGGAGTTGACAGATTTCCACATTTTGGTAGGCAACTTGCAAGACAGCTCTCTCTTTAGAACTCACCACTGTACAATTTTCTGGTTCTCCAAAAGCACATTTCACATATAGCAGCATCTAAGATTGTGTCTCTTTAGAATTACAATATGAATAAGTTAAAACCATCCAGGGTAAATTTATTGTGTGAAAATGTCGTAAGAGCCAAGGCCATCTGCATAAACAGGCAAATCCATACTTGGGTCTCCTCCACATTGCAGGGAGTCCACAGGCGCTGGTCATGGCAAACAACATTCAGTGACTACTGATAAAGACAAACAAAAATAACAAGGAGAGCAAATAAGAAACAAGGATGGAGGTATGTTGCTATGACCAAAACGGATATAAAAAAATCCGTCGATTCGAATGTATACAAAAAAAGTAACAGAGAAAGCAGATGACACTGTCCTGGCAGTTAATTTGCTACTTCAGTTTTTGGATTATAGCAATTATATTAATTTGTAATAAGCGCTATGGTGACCTAGTGCTATTAAACATATTGGAATACTTTTGAGATGTGACAAAGAGTTTGACCTGTTAAACTTTCCTGTCAGCATTTTATATAAGTGGCACTTCACAGATTTGTAGCTGCAATTTCAAACTGTATCTGTCAAGCTGTTTGCTTGACTGTTTTGCCACATTTACCTTGTCTGGTTTCTGGGCTGCTAGACCGCAACTGTTCGGATTTTTTGTGGATGAACCGATTCTGCAAAAGTCTTAACTGCTTGAGCTATTTAGCATGCGTTACTGTTACCCCGTCATTGTGTGTGTGTGTGTGTGTGTGTGTATATATATATATATATATATATATATATATATATATATATATATATAGGGGTGTGTGTGTGCGCGCGCTTAACAAATAAACTACAGAATGATAACGCAGAAGATAGCAGTATTATAGCAGTTGCTGTGAATGATGCATGGCATTGCTTTTGTGACTTGTTTTGCTTCTTGCTTCCTTTGCCTGTTACTAAAAGGGTGTATTAACTAATCATCAAGCTATATGAAAGGGCCTCATCAGTGGACAGGCACCTTTTACGTTTACTAGTTATTTAAATGCCTGCTTGGCAGCTTATCATTTACATTTGTCAGACTGTCATCCTTGTGCTACTTATGCTTATTCATGTGACATCAGTCATAATGTCATTATGGTTATTTATGCAATATCGATAATAATATCATTATGCTTATGTATGTAATGTCAAGCAATATTAACCATATCATTATGGTTATTTATGTGATATCAAACAATGTCATTATGCTAATTCATGGCATATCAGTCATGGTATCACACTTGCCCACTTTTTGATGACTAATTTCTACTTGGTACAATGGTGTACATGTGGCAGTTACTTGTTAGAGTAACTTAGGAGAGACAAAGAGAGAGAGATTTCCTCTTTTTCTCTGAAACTGCTGTTTTTTGCATAGGTAATTATTCAGAATGTCATTCCTGCTTCAGACTGGCCTTATCACAACCTGTAAATAACTTATTTCTAGAAGCCGTTTTATATAAATCTTTACTGACACTGGAACATCACAATATAAAAACATATGTGCAGTCATTATGTAACGCCTGCATTTACTACAATTACCCTTTTCCAGTTCATCAGTTACATTGCTCATTTCAGATAATGACGCAGACTATCTTGATGCTACCTTCTTTATGTTTCACTGCTATAACATTACACAGCCTTATGTTTTGTATGTATCTCCTAGTAGGACACTTCCCTTCAGAATACAGCACAGGTTTACCCATTCATAGCCATGAATTTACTTTGTTGCATACAGGTTCATAGGTAGGTACTAGGCTATCAGCCCTGGGACCTATATAAGCCTAGCTAAAAAAGTTCCTTGGCTTTCGCCACCCAAGAAAGTTATTTTCCTGTGCCCCTGTCTAGCAGAGCCACAGAAGTGATCCTGAGGGGTGAATTTCCTATTTCCCATCCAATTGTTGAGATTTTTCTTAAAGAGGGGCTAATGAGGAGCTTTGCTTGACATGAATGGGTAGTCTGTTCTAGAGCATGGGAAGTTTCTGGAACAGGAATCTATCCCTCCAGCATGTTCTGTTTATTGTGGTAGCAAGGTTTAGGTCCCTGGAGCGTGTGTCTAGGAGGGATTGGGGTTTCTTTAAGTGTAGCATGTTCAACAGATCTGGGTTTACATGGCTTTGTATGTTAGGCAGAGGTAGCCTCCGAGTAGGCGATAAGCAACAAAGTAGACCTGGAGTTTTTTGAGATGGTCTGAGTATGGCATCTGTTTGAGGACAGTAATCCTCTTAGTGAGGTATTTCTGTGGCCTTTCTAGTTGTTGTAGATGTCTTGTGGGGTACATGCCAAATGAGACGTTGTACTCTATAATGGATCTGATGAGGGATGAGTAGAGAGGAATAATGACCTCTTTTTTTTCTGGAGGTGAACCCCTTTGTGATTAGGTGTACCACATAGAAGGATATCCTGACTACTGTGGCAATGTAATTATCATAGGACAGACTAATGTCCACCTGTGTCCCAAGGTGTCTTATCACACTTTCGATGTTTAGTAGGCTACTGCCTACATAGTAGTTCATGGGTACAGTGTTTTTCTCAAAGGGGATGACAATGCACTTCTTGGCATTGAGCTTGAGGCCATGACTTTGACACCAAGCATCAGTCTCAGTGAGGCCCCTTTGTAGAATGTCCACATCATTAGGCGATTCTATTATGGCACCTAGTTTGCAGTCATCTGCAAACTTCATTAGCCAAAGACCTGCTGTATTAGCCTGGACTTCTGAGAAGTAGACGTCAAACAGGAGAGGACCCAGGACTGAGCCCTGTGGTACTCCACTTGTCACTGGTCTGAAGTTGGATTTGGAGTCAGCTACTTTCACTGAGTGGGTTCTGTCAGTGAGCCAGATGGCCACCCATCTTGTGACATAGGGATTTATGCCCAGTCTAGTGAGTTTATCTATAATTCCAGAGTGGGGGATGGTATTGAAAGCCTTGGTGAGGTCAAGATAGGCTGTGGGCACCATCTTACCCTCGTCCATGGCTTTGCTGACTGCTTCAAAGAAATCAATCAGGTTTAGGAGACATGACCTACCTTTTACAAACCGAAACTGAGTGGGTCCAGAGTTTGGAGGTTACCTATGTCCTTGTTTATAAGCTCCAAGATGATATGTTCCATGGCCTTGCAGACCAGGCTCATCAGACTAATGGGGCGGTAGTTCCCGAGGTCCGTGGTAGCACCCCCTTTGTGGAGTGGGATAACCGTTGCTGTGTGCCATTCAGTAGGCACAAAGTCTGAAGTGAGGCTATGACTGAACATGGTACTTAGGTGGGGTGCCAGTTTGTTCTGTAGTTTGTGCAAAATGCAGCCTGGGTTGTTGTCAGGTCCCATGGATGCTGTGTTCTTGGCTTTGGAGAGTGAGGTCTTTACTTGTGCAGCTGTAACTACTACAGGGGCTTTGCATTCTTCCAGTAAAGTGATGGGCCCTTTGGGAGGTGGGGGGTTAAGTTTGCACTGAACCCATCTGCCAGGATGTTGGCAATATCAGTTGGTTCTGTATATCTAGTGCCATTGTGCTGTAGCTCAGAGCAGATCTGAGTGTCACCATTGAGATTCTTGACATAGCTGTAGAATGCTTTGTGGTTGTCTTTAGAATCAGTGGTGATTTTATTTTCATAACTAGCTTTGGAGGATTTTATGAAGGATCTCAGCTTCTTACTGAGGCTGACCAGGGAGTTCCTGCAATCAGGAAATTTTACTCTTTTTTGCAATAGCTTCTTCCTTCTGTTGTAGAGTTTGTTTATGACAGGGGACCACCAGATTGGCTTCCTTTTTTTTGGAGGATAGCATCTTGGTTCTGTTGGGGATGGCATGATCCATGCACTTGTGTATGTGCTTATACAGTGCATTTGTATAGGATTCAGCAGTCGTACCTCTATTTTCCCTCTGTATGGGTGTTGTGAAGCTTGCCACTTCTGTCTTAATAAGCATGAAGTTGGCTTTGGAGACATTTTTTATGGTAGTTTCTTTAATGGGGGTTGGGATATTGATGTCTAGGGTGATTAGCTTGTGGTCAGATCTGACCAGCAAGGAGTTGACCTCTGGCATGGAACATCAGTTGCCCGTATTGGTAATGACCAGATCCAGGATATTGCTACCCCTGGTGGAGATATAGACAAGCTGATCCAGGGCATTGGAATTTATGAATTCCAGAAAGCATTGAGCAAATGAGTAAGTACATCAGTAGTTTTCCCAGTTGATGGTGGGGTAGTTGAAATCATTATTAGGGTATTGGGCTGTATCTTAATATTACCCAGTATATCAAGAAACGTGGTGTGGGCATCCTGGGGCATGTTGGGGGATCTGTAACAAGCTACAACCTGGATTGCAGTCTTGCCCAGTGTTAGTTGCACTTGGATAATTTCAGATGCGTTATGTTGAGCAACTAGCCTGGAGGTGTGGATATCCTTAATGAATATGGACGCCTCCTCCTTTAGTGTTTCAGTCCAGGTTAGATGGCCAAAAGGTGTGGTATGAGTTATAGCCTGGTAATGCAGGGGTGCTCTCTGGAGCCTTGAACCAGGTCTCAGTCACTGCACAGCTGTCGATGTTCTCCATTTTAAGGAGTGCCTCAACTGAGTGCATTTTGAGGTTTAGACTTCTAGCATTGACTAGCATTACCCTCAGATTTTTCTTGCTTATACTTGCTATGGTGGTGAGTTCGTGGTTTGAACCTTGCCTAAAAAATGCACTATAGGTGTGGCAAGAGCCTTAGCCAGTATCCAGAATCCCAGGGTTGACAGGTGCAGGCCATCTCTGGCAAAGCATCGTGGTCTGTCGATCATGCTGTCCTAGGCAGACAGACGCTGGATCCCATTAGAATGACACCAGAAGCTTAGCCAATTGTTGAAGTGAATCATTTTGTCCTTGTATTGTGGTATCATTGTGGGTGATGGCAGGATGCTACTCAGGGCTAGGGTCATACCTGCCTGGGCTAAATGATCCTAGAACTCCTCCATGTCTCTTTTCATGTAGTCCAGGAAGGTACATCTTAGGTCATTCACAACAACATGGACAATGATAAAGTCATACTTGTTGTGGAGTGACCTGAGTACTTGCATTATGTGGCAGATCCTGGCACCCGACAGGCAGCTGACAGTAACTTTCTTCTTGTTTAGCCTGGTGAGTGGGACATCAGTGTGCCTGATTATAGAGTCACCTATGACTAGTGTGTTGGCTATGTTGTTTTGCTTTTTGGGCTGAGGTTGAGTGGTACACTGATTTTGTGGGCTATGTGTCATTTGGGTAGAGTTGGGGGGGTGGTGGTTTCTTGCATTTCAGCTTTGGAGGTCACTGTTGTTTGGTCAGATTTTTATAGAGAGCCTCTGTGAATGTAGGTGTGTGTTTTGTGTTACTATGTGTGGGTTTAACTGGTGTAGGTTTTGATGGACTATGTGTTGAGTGTGGTGTGGTGCAGGTGTTTACCTTCTCCTCTTGACTGTCTAGTACAGTCTTGGCTGGAGAGAGCTTGGCTTCCAGTTTGGCTATATAAGTGCATCTCTCACAGGTTGTAGTGTTGGGTGGTAGGAGGAGAGGGTTGTCAGTGTAACACGAGGCAATTGCTACATTGTCCCAAGATGCCCAGATTCATCATGTGGACAGGAGAAAATACCAGGAGCTGACCCTTACACATGCCTGGATAGGTGGTTATTAATTTAAGTACTAAAACCTATTTTCCTTCTAACAAGTGAGGAAAGTTGAGTAATGCAGTAATTTGTAGATTATTTAGTGCTTGCAATGAGTTTTGAAAAAGTGTTGAGCATAAGGAAACAGTTTTGAATGGTAAAACTAGAAAACTGGCTAGTTCTAAGGGAATATTAGAAGGGCAGACTTTCTGGCACTGAGAATAGTTTAACCCAAGTTAAATGGTGCTGTGCTATGGGCAAAACCTTGGAAACACGGGTTTTTAAACAGAAAGATGAAAGGGATAGAAATAGCCCAAAATGGCCAGTAAAACTACAGATTCTGAGCTGAAACCACACCTCCAGCAAATGATAGGCTGCTCAAAGCTCACCACTCTCACTGATGAACACAGAAGCTTCATTCTATTTTAGTAAGGTCTGGGCAACACAAAAACTACAAAACAGCCCAGAATTCAGCAAAATCTTAAAACCGGACTCTACTGGCTATAGAAAGGTGGGAAACAAGATAGGATTTTGTTGTTGTTGTTGTTTTTTTTCAAAAATTAAAACAGATACAGTAAAACAAACACTTTTAAAGCAGAAAAATGGATATCACACTTGAGTGTGTAGCCCTCAACAGTTGAAAAACAATTAAAAATGATAAGTTAAAGTGCAAACAGTATCAGAATTCAAAAAAAACAGTTCAGATAAGTTGCAAAGTTAATAAATAAATGTTCAGAATAGTGTGGCTAGCGAAAATATGCAATAAAAAGCAAAACAGGTACTTAATCCAGTCTAAGTCTCCTTTTTCTCTCTCTACTGCTGTAGAACTCTGTAGAACACCCAGGCAAGATCTTGCTGAGGTAATACAAGTGCAAAAAACATACAAAAATGGGCTTTTAAACAGAACAATGAAAGGGATAGAAATAGCCCCAAATGGCCAATAAAACTACAGATTCTGAGCTGAAAAAACTCTTCCAGTGATACATAGGCTACTCAAAGCTCAACACTCTCACTGATGAACAGAGAAGCTTCCTTCTATCTTAGTAAGGTCTGGGCAACACAGAAACTACAAAACAGCCCAGAATTCAGCAAAATCTGAAAAGCACATTCTACTGGTTATAGAAAGGTGGGAAACGAGTAGAGCAATAGGATTTTTTTTTCAAAAATTAAAACAGATACAGTAAAACAAACAGTTTTAAAGCAGAAAAATAGCTATCACACTTGAGTGTGTAGCCCTCAATGGTTCAACAGTTGAAAAACAAGTAAAATGATCAGTTAAAGTGCAGAAAGTATCAGAATTCAAAAAACAGTTCAAATAAGTTGCAAAGTTAATAAATAATGCTCGGAATAGTGCAGCTAGTGAAAATAAGCAATAAGGGTAATCTACTTCCCATTAATGCACAAATAAATTAATCTTACTAAAATGGATAAGAATTAATCACTTTTACCTATCTCATATCTTCATTAATACCTACTTGTTCTATTGTGCACATATTCATGTCAGTTACACTTTTGCCTATTATCTAAAATGTTTTAATTTTAAAGAACCAGCTAACACAGCACTATATAAAATGCTTGTTTAATTTTACAAAGGTAAAAACAATAAAAATGTATAACAGATGAGCACTATCACACCAAAGGTGCTTCATCAGATCTAAAAACAAACAAACAGTGCTTAAATGCAGTTAAGAAAATTCAAAATCATGTGGTTACTCATGTGATCTCAGTAAGGGTTTTAAAGGTATGTACTCATTTAATCCCTTCCCTTTATCAGATTGTAAAATTAACATTCATTTAACTTCCAAGCATTCTGTTTTTGTCTTAATATCACCTGCTCTAGCTCCTACATTCGATAATTCCAAAATTAAAAATTTAAAGGAGTGTTCAATACCAGTGTTACAAATATGTTTATACAAAGCATTCCTATGATCATATCTGCTTATTTCATACAAATGCTCCCTGATAAGATTCTTCAACATTTGAACAGACTGAACAAAGGTATCTCCGATTTAAACATATTTACACATGGTACATAGTTTGCATGGATGAGCCCCTTTCCAAACAGAAACACAGTGTCTATTTGGTCTATTTGTAACCACAGGTTTATATCAAAGCAGTTTCTTAATAGAACTAGTATTTTTATAAGGGTTCATATTACGTTATCAAAACTTTAAATCTTTGAACGCTATATGGTCGAACCCATATGCTCGAACTTTTAAAATTTCGAAAATGACAAAAAAAAAAAAATAAAAAACAGAAAAAGCCTACCTAATGGTTGTAAGCAAGCCTCCCTGCACCACCCACATCCCGCACTCTTTAAATATACCAACTCTGAGACTGTACTACAGTGCAATAAAGAGAAATCTTCCCTTTCCCCACTGAACAGAGATCTCCATTAACATGTTTGAACATATGGGTTTGACCATATAGCGTTCGAACTTTTAAAAGTTCAACAACGTAATAGGGAACCTTTCTATAACAAAAGTGTGGAGTTTCACCAAGGAAGTCCCTGCATCTGGCATCAGTAGTCAAAATATACCAGTGCTTCCTTATGATGTCACAAATAAGTTGAATGTCATTTGAATAAGTGACACACATTCTAAAATCATTTCTGTTATTGTTCTGTCTTACCACAGTGTCAACACAAAAGTTAGAAAAATAGGGTCTAGCTAAATTATTCCTATCTGATAGAACATCATTACGTGCCATCCCGATTTCATGTTCACAATAGCCCATAGAATGAGACATATGGTAAAACTGAAGATACCTTTGTATATCCTGTTACTGGACATACCTTTAAATTCAATTTTTATGCAGACTTTACTAGTAGCAACCTGGTCTATTTGGCTGTTTGTGATCAGTGTGGATGCTACTATGTTAGGAAGACAAACTGAATGTTGAAGAATTGTATCAGGGAACATATATATGAAATAAGTAGATGTGATAATATAAATGCTTTGAATAAGCATATTTGGATGGTGCAGTGGTGCAACATTAGCATTGTCACTTCACAGCAAGGGATTCTCTGGTTTGATTCTCAGCTGGAGTGCCTTCTGTGCGGAGTCTGCATGTCCTCCCCACATTTGTGTGTGTTTCCTCTGAGTGCTCTGGTTTCCTCCCACATTACAAAGACATGAGTCTGGAGCATTTTTCTCCAGGCCTCTGCTTAAAATTGGCTTTGTGCCACATCAGACTTTCCTGGTTAACAAATGTTAAATAAATAAATAAAACAAACATACATTTGTAACATTGGCATTGAGCACTCCTTTAAAGTTTTAGGTTTGGAACTATCAAATGTAGGAGCTACAGGAGGTGATATTAAGACAAAAACAGAATGCTTGGAAGTTAAATGGATGTTAATTTTACAATCTGATAAAGGGAAAAGATTAAATGAGTATACACCTTTAAAATCCTTGCTGAGATCACATGACTTGGCCACGTGATTTTGAATTTTCTTGAATGAATTTAAGCACAGTTTGTTAGTTTTTTTTTGTAGATCTGATGAATCACCTTTGGTGTGAAAGCACTCATCTGTTATATATTTTTTTGTTTTTACCTTTGTGAAATTAAGCACGCATTTTACATAGTGCTGTGTTAGGTGGTTCTTTATTTTATTTGTTGCTTTTGAATTTGCTATTGAACCAGCTTTCACCTGCTCAGTTTGATTCTGCTTCCATGTTTTAATTTTCCTCTTTTCTTACCAGCAAACTCATTGCAATGGATTGTAATACCCATTTATAATAGCTACTTCTATCCAATATTTTCTGAGCTCTCCTTTAGCGTATAAACATGCCAGACATAGTTCCCTAATTTAGCACAATACTACAAATAGTTCCTTGTATTCACAATACTTCCCCATTCTTAAATTAAATTATATATTCAAAACTCTTCTGTATCATACTACTAAGTATGTGCTATACACTGGTGCTTTCCAGTAATCACTACAAATTCCTCTTCATCAAGGGAACACCATATCAAATGCAAATCTGCCATATCATTAGAGAGTATTGATCTCACATTTAATCTGCCAGTCTATTATGCCACACCTATTGTCAGACATTTCTCCCAGCCTGCACATTAGAAAAAATACTGTAACCAAGTCTCATATATTTTCTTTATACATTCAATGTTTAAAAGACCATCAACAATAAATACAGCTCAATTTCTGTATACTCTTTTCCTTCTGATCTTGGGAATTAAAGGAAATTTAGAACAGCGTGGATCTGTCCATTTCGTCTTCACCCATTTTTTTTTAAAAACAGTTTTATTAGAAGTGCTGATGAAGACACAATCAACAAATAAGGAATGAACCATTTTAGATTATATGAAAAATGATCATATACAAAATTAAAATTTAACTATATACAAAATCGTTCAACATAACTCTTAAATATCAGCTTAAATAATACCTATATATACAAAATTTGCTGTGAAATTAAATTATTTTTGTAACAATTTATAAACTTTGTTCCAACTACTATAAAATAAGTATTCATATAACATCTATATTTGATTGTCAGTTTTTCCAAACAACAAATTTCATTAAGTAGATTTTTAAATTCTTGTAATTATAGACAGGATTGTGGTTTCCAATTCCTTGCAATTATTTTTCTGGCTATAGATAATATAGACCAAATCAAAGGGTAAATGGATGCTTTTATGCATGCTGGTATCGGAGTATTACATAATATCAGACATTTAGATAAAGTAATCTGTAAATATTGCCTGCATAAAATCATTTATAGTTTCCCAAAAATGTTTAAATTCAATACAAAGAACATATGAGACCAATCTGCATTCAACTGCTTATTACATCTCCAGCAATTTACATCTTTTTTCAATTTTGCTCAATATTAAAGGAGTAATAAAAGATCTATTCAAATATTTCCATTCAAATATTTTCCATTTGAGTGAGGAAGTAGTTAAACTTGATGATTTTAATATATTAGTTTTCTTTATCTGTAGGAAGTTGGCCATTAATGGAACAGAAAGAATTCCAATAACTGTCAGGGAAAACATCTAAGTCAGACTTTATAGCCATATATATATATATATATATATATATATATATATATATATATATATATATATGATAATTTGTTAGTATTTGGAGAAATACTCGGAATTGATAAAATTATATATTGTATTAAATAGGGTATTACTTTCTTTGTTGTTGAAGACATTCATACAATATTACTTAGAACAAGCTTCCTTTCTTCTTGCAAATCTAGCCAAAAAAAAAGTAATCAAAATCAGATTCAGTATTGAGAGTATTAATTGATTTCACTTCAGTATTAGACATCATCTGGTACCAAAAAGTTAAAATTTTCTGTTGAAAAGTGGACATTTTTATAGAATTAGAAGTAAAAAGAATTCCTTGTGTGTAAGCTATGGGAAAAAGAAGAAATGATCAGTCTTTATATATATTATGTTTAAGTATAAAATTTTTAAAGGATTTTAATAAGAGTGTTAAATAATTACTTTTAAATTTCTGAATAGAGAAAATAGAGAACTGATCTTTCAGAATCCAGATAGAGGGGTTATTTATAAATGATAATTTTTGTGAATTAATAATATTTAATGTGTCCGCCATTAAAATTTCTATTAATTTTTTCCATTTAGCTTGATATTTAACATCTATTAAAAGAGATATTTTAATCATGGATGAGATTGAATAAAATTCTAAATTTGGCATAGCTATACCCCCATTGTCCCAATTTTTCATATGATATGTTAATGCAATTCTGGGTTTATTTGGGTACCATAAAAATTTATGAAACATTATGTTTATTTTTTTTAATTATCAAGTTAGGGAGTGGTAAAGAAAGAGATTGAATAATATAAAGTATTTTGAGAAGTAAAATCATTTTAATAATAGTGAGTCTTTCATCCATGGAAAATGGAATTTTATTCCATTGTTTAATCAAATCTTCTATCGTTGTTAACATTGTATTATAATTAATTTGTGTGATGTCTTTAATATTTTTGGCGATTACAATACCTAGATAAACAAAATTGATCAGATTGTGCTAAATAATTTTTATATTTTTCTTGAAGATTGAATTGTTTTGGTCCAATTAAAATAATTTGTGTCTTATTATTGTTAAAGGTTAGACCTGATTTTATTTGAAAGAGATTTATATTTTTTAAAAAGAGCTTGAATGGAGGATTTTTCATCAGCATGGGTTAGAAGAATGTCATTGGCAAACATTTGTATTTTGGAAGATAACTTGGAAGTTAAGTTATAGCCTACTATATCATTATTCCATCTGATAAAATCTGTCCATGGTTCCGTAATTTAAGTGAATAATAAAGGGGATAGGGGACATCCTGGTTTAGTACCCTTAATTATTGGTATGCTTTGAGAAATACTGTGCCAATTTTAATGTAGGCTAGACTATCTTTATAAAGCTGAGAAATGAGATTTATAAAATTATGGGAGAAGTTTAATTCTTCTAAAAGGGTGAATAAGTAGTCCCAGTTAATTGAATCAAATGCACAATTAATGTCTAAGCTAATGAAAGTTAGATTTTTATTTAAATGTTTGACCGATTCAATTAAAATTAATGTTCTTTTAATGTTATCATAAGAATTCATATTTACTATAAATCCTGTTTGGTCTTCATCTATCAAATTTAGTAAAATATATTTTAATCTGTCTGTGAATATGGACATGAACATTTTGTAATCTATATTGAGTAAAGAAATGGGTCTATAAGAAGAACATTTGGTGGGATCTTTATTAGGTTTAAGTATGTGAGAAATAAAAGTGTATTTCCAAGAGGGTGGGATTTTGTTAAAATTTTTTGAGATATTGAAAATTTCATGTAGCAAATATAAAGCTTTGTTAGGTGATATTTTATATATTTCTGGCATAATACCATCTTTACCTGGAGCCTTATTAGGTTTTAATTTTTTTAAATTTGTGTCTGAATGTCTTTAAAAGATATAGGCTTATCAGTAGTATTTTTTGTTCTATAGATAAGCTTTTGTCAATATATTTATTAATAAAGGCTTTAATATCTTCCTTTGGATCAACAGTATTATAGTTTTGATTAATATTATTAAAAAATTCCCTAAATTCTGATAAAATGTTATGCAAGTTTGAGACTGTCTTTTGTTTTTGGGGTGAATATATTTCATTGATGTGATTAATTTTGTTTAGTCTCTTAGTTTTGTTTGTTAGCAACTTCAATGATTTAGGATTTGTTGTGATGTTTATTAATTTAAACTTTTCTAATATTATTTTTGTTTTGTGGTTTAAAGTTTCTAAATATTTCCTATTTAAATAATTTATTTTTGTTTGTCAGTTATATCTTTTCCTACATTTTTATTAAGCTTTAAATTATCTAATTTAAGTTGTATATCACTAAGTTATTCGTCCCATAATTTCTGATACCACCGTATAACTTTCGCATATAAATATGCTTTTAAAGAATCCCAAATATATATTTCTGATATGTTATTAGTTTTATTATGATCTACAAAGTTTTGAATTTCTAATTATATAAACTCTTTAAATTCTTCTAACTTTGTAATCTAAGCAGGTATTCTTTTGATTTGAATGGTGTAGTTATTATTAATAAGCAAATAAAAAGTTATAGAGTTATGGTCAGAAAGAGGACAGGATATTACTTTTGTTTTGATTAGGGAGTCTGTTAAATCTTTAGAAACCAAAACTCTATATATTCTAGAGTGTGAGTTATGCCTATGTGAAAAAAGGTGTAAAATAACAAATATGGGTCAGCAAAATTATTAATGTCTTTTAGTAAGGCTAGGTCAATGAAATCCTTTAACTTTTTTGCAGATGCTGAAATTTTCCTTTTACCTTTATTAGTAGAGTCATTATTATCAAGAATACAGCTAAAGTCTCCTGTTAGTATTATGCTTCCTTTTGCAAAATGAACAATTTAGTCCAAATGTCATCTAACTGTATTAGTTCCTATACCTGGAATCCAGTAAATATTGACTAATGTATACATTTTTTTATTTAATTCTATAATTATAGCACAAAACATTCCTTTATTATCCTTATGTGTCAATTACTTTAGACAAGGGTTTTGAGTTATTCCAAATAATAGCAATTCCTCTCTTCTTTTGAGAGTGTTCTGAACTAACCAAAATAGAGTAGGATTTATTATTAAGTTTAGATATATCTACAGATAATAAGTGGGTTTCTTGTAGAAATATTAGTTGTGTTTTATGTAACTTAAGTTATTTAAATAAATTCCCTCTCTTGCTTGGATTATTCAATCCATTAATGTTGATTGATATACTTTTCATTACTGACATCTTAAAATGTGTTATATGTAAAAGATATTAACCATGAAGTTATATAATTATAATACCTATTAGGAATACTATATATTTTCCAGTTGGTTGGAACCAAATTACTATTCATATAATTTTGGTTAAATTTTCTATTCATATTAAAGTGAACATTAATAAAACAATTAAAACACTTTTGTTATAACCAAACTTTAAAACAATATTTACAACTCAGTCCCTTCTGGAGTTTAAAACTCCCAGTTTAGGTGACATATTATCACCTAAATTAATCCACAAACTAGTAGCAACATCTAACCAGCTTCTGTCTTAATAAATGATATTATTCTTCAAACACAGAATATTTCATCTTCCTATCTCAATTTTATATTTGTAAAGATAGGACAATTATTAGTACCTCTATTATATTTTAAAAAGAAAACAAAAACTCTAGTTATCAATGAAAAAAAGATTTTCTAGAAAATCTAATTAATTACTAACCACATAGTAAATACATTTTAAACAATGAAACATAGATAAGCCCCTTTTAGATTAAACATTTTTATAACTTTAACTATCATTTGCTACTTTAATTGCGTTTATAATTATTATTCCAAATTAATAAAGTATATGACATTACACAGCATTTCTATTCTTTCTAAATTATATTTAACCTAGAATGTGTGTGGAAAAAGACATTTTTAATAAAATGTAAAACTATCATAGATATTCTAGATAATGCAAAGAATAATTAATCATAACAATTTACTATATTTGAATGCACAGAGATGAGTTTGAATAAGCTTCATAAAGTAATTTCATAGCTTATCAAGCTATGTATTTTGCGTTCGCAGTCTCAAAATTTCTGAGTAATTCCAATTGAAATATCTTCATTTATTACAACAATTATCAGATGCTGCAAGAGTTTTGATGTAAATCTTTAATTAAATATTTCTGTACTTACTCATTGTAAAGTTCTTTCTTCAATTCCAAAGTTAGTAAAGGAATGTTAGTTTACTTTAACATTTATATCAACAATACAATTTAAACAGAACACTAAGGTTTATTATTCAAAAGTAGCAAATAATATATAACAGTAGCTGTAGTAATTTTATACACTTTTCCAGTTAGAAACAGATGTATTTAGGTGAGATTTAAAAGTTCCCACCTATGATTAGCTAAAGTCAAATTGACTAGGAAAATAGTCTCTATCCCATTTGTTCATTACTTGAAAATCATCTAAGCCTAATACTGACTATTGGCTAAAGGCGCAACAAACATTGTTTACTAAGCTAATAATGTAGTCATTATCATAAAAGTATATGGAGCTATGTAACAAATGATAGTGTGTCTAAAAAGAGAACTACTATCACTGTAGCATCTAATGTCCCTCAAATGCATTGATTTTTGTCAATTTCCCATAAAGCAAAATCTATTTTACATAAAGGGTATGCCTATTCATGAAGTGATGTAAATAATTCTGTTCAGCTATTTTCCATTCTATTCTTACCCTAGTAGAATCTGTAAGTTTTGTCTATAAAAATAAGTAGTTATGAACCTAGATTCTGTAAAGCCCATATGACTGAAACTTTTCTTCAAAATCATATATTGTATAATAATGAGGATTTATATGAAATTCTCATCCTAATGCCCTCTGTGTCTTAAAGATAGTTCAACTAATATAGGAATCATGTGTTGGAGATTCAAATAAACAAAAAAGGCAAATAACTTTGTGACAAGAACAAAAATTGTAATCTGTGTATGAATGTGTGAGCGTGCTTGTGTGCATACAAAAAAATGCTTGTGCGTGTGTGTGTGTCTGCGTGAGCATGTGTGTGCGATTTTGCTAGTGTGCGTGAGTGTGCCTATTCCAATATGCACTTGCTTGAGTAAAAGGTGTACTGAGGATGGTAGTTAACTACCATGATGCATAGTATACTCTTGAACTAAATGCCAGGTCAACATCCACATTCAAATGCATTAAAACAAATGCAATGTGGGCATGCCAGACATAACATTCAGTATTCTGAACTTCTTATCACCTCAGAATAACCCTACAGAATTAACAAAGAATGAAACATATAATGCAGTGACCAGCACCAACCAAACATTATAACTTATATTAATGTGCTCGGCTGCCAATCCTTGTTCCCTGTGTATCAGCCTTCACAATATATATTTCAAGAACCTTTATAACCTTTGTTATGTTCCCTCCTACTATCATGCCAAGTCCATAAAAGCATTATAATGCTCCATTTCTCTTGTTTATTTTTAAAGCCATCACAGTAGTTTTTTTTTTTTTTTTTTTACAACTGTCCTAATATCTTCTAAAGCCACCTTAACAATAGCCTTTGCATATACATGAATATTCAGTCCTACAAGTCACAAAAGATTCTAGTATGATAACAAAGGAAATATGTCATAGGGTGTCCTTGCATGTGTTCAAATCTGTATCTTTATGTGACATTTGAAATACAGAGTAAAATATTTCTATGTGTATTTTCCTAAAGTACAGCGACAACATATAAGAACCATTCTACCTTTCTTAGTGTAAGCAATTTTCTATCAACATCAAATAACAATTTCTGTGTTATTTTTTAACTGAGAAGCACTGAATGTTCACTAACTTATTTCAATTTATGTTTGGGAAGTCCTACAAATCAACAAAATCACATTTATAATAAATATTATCAGAACATTGAGGAACTAGTCCATAATTCTTTTCATGTAAAGCTTTATCAACATTTTTTTTCTAATGAAACATTTATTTCTCAGGAATATTTCCTGATTAAAACCATGCAGATTACAGCACATTGTTTCACAATTTTTAAAGCTACGTATTTTATTGTAGACCAGGGTCAAATGTCATTTTAATACATCGGTTGGAGAGTCCTGGCTGCTTCATGTATACTGGGGTTATTGGATGCATTCCTCGAGCTGTTTTTCAAAGGTGAAATGAACAGATTCTAGCGGGAAACTAACAGTGCATTTTCTTAGTGGTTTGTGTCCTTGTTTGGCTTGAGACTTTGCCAGTTACACACGGCTTCAAATGCAATGCTTCAGTTAACCACCACAATCCACGTAAGCCCAAAACCACCCCCAACAAAACACAATCAAATATAAAGCAACCAGCACTGTAATCAAAACATCAAAGTAACCAAATATCTTTGAATCAATAAACTCCTCCATTCAGCAAAGCATTATATCACTAACACATCTGTATTTTCTGCAGTCTAGTGAACCTGCACATGAAAGCAAACCCATCTTCAAAGTACAACGACACTGCAGAAATCTACAGCCTGCTAGAGGCAGGGAGACTAAACCTCGCCTCCAAGTAACTGCTCTCTTCCCAAGCCCCAACAGCCTCACACATCAAGCCTTGAAACTAACAGATAAATAAAACTATTCGAATTACCCATTTTATATGAGTGTGCTCTCCAAGACTGACACAAAGACGGAGACTGCAAGTATCCACACAGCATCCACAGACCACCAGACTAAAACAATGGAATGAAAACTCAGAAATGTGCTTTTGCAAGTCCCACAACCTCCAGGCAACCACAGCCCAAAACTCCATGTAACCAAAATAAATACATCATAGTATTTATTAATTCAGGCAAGCCTTCGATAGCCATTCAGAGAATCATGCAAAATAAGCCACTGTTATAATCAATCATTTCATCAAGCAGATAACTGCAAGATGTACATATATTGCAACACGTCATATAATAATATACATTTGTAGCAGGAAATAAACAAGAAGCATACCATCAAAGTATTTTACTCTAGTTTTAGAATAGAGATATTTTACTGTATAACACTGCAACTACCATTAAGCAAAATTCTATTAGCAGAAAAGTAACACAACTAACAATATAGCAACTAAGTTAAAAGGCTTACCTGGAAATCCGATTTCCTTTCCCCGACTTGTAGGGTCAAAATAAATAATAGTAGTGTATATTCAGTTTACAGTTTTATTTTTAAATCAGATTTTTTTTTATGTTAAAAGGTTTTAAAAAGTGATCTTTTTTCTTAATAGCTGTTACTTTTGAATAGTTGAATATAAATCATTTTTAAGCTTCTTTTTAGGATCAAAAGTTTTCTGAGTTGTTGTCTGCTAATCTCTTAACGCTAGTATTTGCCCATTCCATGTCTTCTATTTTTTCTATAATTTTGTTATTTTTAATGTATGATATAGCAGAGTCTACATATTCAAATATTTTATATCCACTTTGATGAAAGATTTTTAGTTTTGTAGGGAATAGCAAATGTGCTTTTATTTGATTTTTCTTAAGTTCTTTGAGTAAAGGCAAAATTATCTTTCTTTTTGAGATCACGGCTGGAGAATAATCATTATCAAATCTAATGACTTTATCTTTTATTTTGATTGGTGATTTTGCCCATGCTGTCTTTAATACCATCTCCTTGTCATGGGAAGAGAGAAATTTTACAATGACAGACTTAGTAATGCTAGTTTTGTTATTTTTAGCTGTTACCAAGGATCTATGTGCTCTTTCGATAACATATGAAAAAGCTTCTGGAAGATCCAAAATTTCAGGAATCCAAGAAGAGAGGAATTTCACCATATCAGTTCCTTATGTTGTCAGGTAAGCCAAATATTCTTATGTTGTTTCTTCGTTATCTATTAAGAAGGGTGTTCTGTTTTAATAAAAATTCAATGTTATGCTCATTTTCTTGAGTTCTGCTGTCTATGGAGCTGTTTCTATTCTGGATATCTGCTTTTTCTGCTGGGTAAGGTCATCATGAATAAGATCCATTTGTTGAGTACATTTCTCCTTAAAGTTGTCTAGTTTCATATCCATTTTATCTAGTTTTGATGAAAGCTCTTGTAGGTTAGTTATTAATGACTGAAATTGTTTTTAAAAAGATAATTCTTGATGAGAAGTTTTATTGTAGCTCATGTTGTTCTGATGCTGAAGTTTCCTTAGTAGTATTTGACAGGAAAATTTAATAATTATAAAAATAAATTTGTATATTATCATAATATATAGTCTAAAAAATAGTTTAAGACAATAAATCCAAAATTAGGATAGATATGTTTTTAAATTCCTGTCAAAAAAGGTCTGAAAGACAGAGCTGATAAAAAATGCTGCTACACCGTGGACATCTTGGCCACGCCCCCATTCACCTATTTTTTTTACAGCATCCTCATTCAAGCAACACATTCCCTGAACAAGGCCACTAAGTCATATGTCTTCACTCTTGTAACCTTCCTCATAACTGTGTCTACCTTCACTAGACAGATTCACTGCATTATATAATCGCCTCCAAATTTCCCTAGTTCCCCCTTTGTGATACTGATCGTATAAAATGCATCTGTTTCCATAACAGTATCATCCATGATAATGTTATTATTATCACAATGGCTCCATATTTCATTCATATTCATTTTAATCTTCACATTGCATTAGACTAAACTTGTGATCCAAATTTTGCACAATACTGTTTTATCACTTCTGTAACTGCTAATTAAAAGTTTAAAAAATAACTTAATTTTTTTATCAATATATTATCAGATATCTAGTTACAAGTGTAGTAATTAAGAAATTCAGATAATTTTCCATTACAATTTAAGGCTTCTGGGACACATCTGAGCAAGTGCATGTGACAGATAGCTTAATCCAAGTTCCCCATCCATGGCTGACTAATACAAGTTTTGTTTCAAAGTTTTGTAGTAGTAATATCTATTGTAAACCATTATCATGATTACAAAGTAGTGAAAGCAATAGTACATTTAATATTTACTTTATCTTGTCATTTCAGACTACAGTGATGCATGAAAAGACTTACAAATATGGGGAATGTCCCCTATGGAGGTTAGTAACTATATCAGAGCTATTCACATCACTATACACCTTAACAGCATTGATGCACACTACAGCAACATATGTTATTTATATTAAAAATGTGGTAGAACACAATCAAACACTGCAACAGCTGTCCTATCAGCGGGAAGAGCACCAAATTCATGCACATGAGATCTGAGAAGCTTTATCCTCCAACATACATAATGTGAGTGATCTCCAGGCCCATAAACTACAACTGGAGGCAAGGATCAATGATTTGGAGAATCAGGCTAGAAGGAGTAGAGAATAGTTGTGTAAGCTGAACTTACCATAACAGTAGATATTCGAATGGTCGCTACTGTGGTAGGCTTAGCTAAGGATATAACAGCCAGCCAGCTTCCAAAGCTTCAGGGCACCACACAAACAGTTAAGCAGCTTGAGCTGAACTGACTAAAAGACAAATTTGAGAGGTGAAGCCCTTCAGAGCTTTCCTGCCAGTAGAGAGAAGGAGGCTGAGCCCTGAAAGGACAATGCTAGGAACAACAAAAAATAAACGTTCATGCCCTGGAATTAAAAAAAAAAACACCAAAAATAAACAAGGGGGTAGATGGAGGGAGGGAGTGACTACTGCAGCAGTGATCACTCTAAAATTTACTGTTATGGTAAGTTCAACTTACACAACTGTTCTATGTTCATCGTATTGATCACTTCTGCAGTAGCCTTAGCTATATGAATAGATTGCCATAGCTAGCTACATTTAGGAGGTGGAACGTGAAGAGTTCAGGAGCTCCTGGAGAATGGTCCTAGCAAGCTTGATCCGGACCTACAGAAAGAGTCAAATGTATGGTACTTTGTAAAAGTATGTACAGGGGATTAAGTAGAAGCTTCTACAATACATCTAGAATCCAACCCTTTCCAAAAAGCAATAGATGAGGTCAAGGACCTGGTAGAGTGAGACTTGAAACTGCCTGTAATAGTTATGGTGAGTACAACAAAAGGTAATAGTAACAGACAACCCTTTGAAAGTAGTCTGTTTTGACACAGATTGTCCCTTCTTTTCTTCATAAGAAATGAACAACTGATCCGATGATCTGAAAAATTTACTTCAGCCAAGATAATACCTGGGTTGTCTGGTGACATCAGATGAATTAAGTATCTTTTCTGCCTTATTTTTGGCCGCAGGAAAGAAAATGGGGAGATGAACAGTTTGGTTTAAATTAACTTTGATACCACTTTAGGCATAAAAGGAGGATTAGTTCTCAAGGAAACCCTGTCCCTGTGGAAAATGAGATAAGGGTGGACACACCATAAGATCTTGCAATTCAGATACCCTTCTTGCAGAGGTCAAAGCAATCAGTAAAACTTTTTTCCATGTTAAGAACTTTAAGTCAGCTAGATAGGCTGGTAAAAAGGGAGCAAGTGTTAGTTTCACTAACACAGAATTAAGATCTCAAAGTAGGGTCACTGGTTTTCTTGGAAGCCGCAAAACCCTTTTTCAAGAACATTTTGACATAAGACTGCATTGAAGGAGAAGGATCCATGGGCAGACGTGCTGAAATGGTTGAAAAATAAACCTTGATAGAGGAATAAAAAAGGCCATAGGACAGTAGCTCACACAAATATTTAAAACCAGAGAATAACTAGCCTTGAATGGGTGCTTGTTATGTTGTTGGCACCAACTAGAAAACTTTTTCACTTGCTAATATATGATTTTAGAGTAGCAGGCTTTCTTGCCTCCATTAGTACCTTTTGCATCCCCTCAGTAAACAGGTCCCTTAAAGGAATTGAAACTCCATTATCCAGGCAGTCAGCTGAAGATGAGTGATGTTTGGGTACATCAAACAACCCTGTTCTTGTACGAGTAGACTTCCCTTGCCATGTTTTCTTAAACTTCCATTTGTCTGAATTATGTTTAGATTGTTTATCCTGTTTTTCACCAAGATTGGATACAGATATAAAAAATACCTTGGACAATGTGGAAAAGGAGGGATATAAATCTTAGATTCCCTGGATGATCTTGCCCCTTTCATCACACTTTTTCATCACCTCTGCAGTAGGCAGACCAAACACTAAGGCCAATATTCATGGTCTGGGGCTTCGCATTTTCATAGTGTTAATCCATGCAGGAGTGGCCTTAGGTCAACTGGTGCCCTAGGCAAAAGGGCTCTACAGTGCCCCCTACCATACCACCCACTGCCCCCATCCTGGTCTACGTGCACCAAATAAATACTGGAAAAGTGCTCCTACTAGAGGGGCGCCCTAGGCGGCCACCTAGTTGGCCTATGCCTAAGGCTGGCCATGAATCCATGAAGACCAGCACTACGTATTTATGCATATCAAGACTTCAGGTTGAATATGTAAATGTGAAGGCCTTTTTATGAACATGCCTCCCTGTTGCAAAAACTTAATATGATTAAGACATAAGTGAGAGGGGGCGGCTGATACACAGATAAAGGGCACTACACATTTACATACTAGTAGGATTCATAGAGATGAATCCATAATTAGCTTATTTGCATATAACATGTGTAAATGGCTCTACATTTAAGCCAATAACAGCAATTTAACAGAAGAATATGGAGCTGCAAGGGGAAAGGAAAAATTTCATTTGGTGTCAGGGATGTGCTTGAGAATAAATGGGTAGACTACTGAAGGAGTGTTGGGGAAATGTTTAATTTGGTGTCAGTGAAGTGCTTTGTGCATACTGTTGAAGGGATCAGTGCAGGAAATGTTTCATTTTGGTGCTTGTAAAAACTGCTGAAGGGATCGGTGAGGATATGTTCCATTTTGGTGCTTGTGCATACTTGAACATACTATTGAATGGATCACTTGGGGAAATGTTTCATTTGGTGTCATGGATGTGCTTCCTGCATACTTGGACATACTGCTGAATGGTTCAGTGGGGGAAATGTTTCACTTTAGTGCTTAGAGATACTGCTGAAGGGATCAGTGGGAGAAGTGTAAATTTTGGTGCGTGTGCATACTTGAACATACTGCTTATGGGAGCGTGAGGAAATGTTTTGTTTTGGTGCTTGTACATAGACAAACTGCTGAAGGGATCAGTGTGGAAATGTTTTGTTTTGGTGTCAGGGATCTGCTTGTGCATACATGGGTGGACTGCTGAAGGAGCCTTTTGGGGGGAATGTTCCATTTGATGTCAGTGAAGTGCTTGTGCACACATGGGCAGACTACTGAAAGGGTCACTGGGGAAATGTTTCATTTGATGTTAGTAAAGTGCTTGTGTATATTTTAACATACTGCTGAAGGGATAGGTTTCATTTTGGTGCTTGTGCATACTTGGACATACTACTGACAGGATAGCTTTGAAAGATATTTCATTTTATTGCTTATGCATACTTGCACACACTACTGAAGGGATAGCTTGGGAAAGCATTTAATTTTATTGCTTGTGCATACTTGGACACACTACGAAGTGATTAGTGGAGGACATGTTTCATTTTGGTGCTTGTGCATACTTGTCCGTACTACTGAAGAGGTCAAAAGGGGACATGTTTCATTTTAATTCTTGTACATACTTGGACATACTGCTGAAGGGATTGGTGGGGGAAGAGTTTCATTTTGGTATTTGGGCATACTGCTAAAGGAATCAGTAGGGAAATATTTCATTTTGGTGCTTTTGCATATTTGGACATACTGCTGAAGGGATTGATGAGGAAATGTTTCATTTTGGTGCTTTTGCATACTTGGACAAATTGCTGAAATGATTGCTGGCCAGAATTTATTTTGTAACATTTTAGTGCTTTGTATACTTAGACAAGCTAGTAAAGGTACTGCTGGGGGAAATAATTAATTTATTTGCTTGTGAAGTACTTGTGCATACTTGCAAAATTACTGAAGAGATGGCTGGGGCAAGTTCATGGATTGCACCTCAGATACGAAAGGCAAAGTACCGCATTTAACAAGGAATGTATGTAGCACACGGATACTGGGGTATGAATTACAAGATTCCCTTCATTAGCATATGCCGCTTTACCAAATTTCCTATTTGCATCTCATTATACTTAAGGCATTTCACATTAAATTATATAGCCTTTATGAATCACGCCTTTGCTATGCTGATTTGTAGAGATCAGGGATACTCCTATCGCATTGCGCAAATGACGATGAATACTGGCTGAAATCTCTATCCAAGGAAGAATTTAAAAATCTAATTTTTATCATCATGTGGTAGGTTCTGAGAATGCAGCCATGCAAATCTCCTCAAAACAGTACCAGTGGCTACAGCCATGGAAGAAGTATCAACAGAGTCACACACTATAAACAAAGAGCAGCGTCCTGTGTAATAGAAGAAACTTAAGTTATTTACAGCAGATTTTTCCTTAAAAGAAGAAACTGCAGATAAAACAATCCTCATACTTTCACAATCTGTTAGAACAAACTTTAATATAAGAGCTCAACAATTCAAAATACTGAAAATCAAAGTTGTACAAGTATTCACTTTTCCCCCCATACCTATCAATAATTTTCTCATCCATATCAGAAACAGTAAGCTTGGAATTAACCAAGTGCTTAGTAGCAGTGGGATTGACTAAGGCTGTAGCTGCTGGGTCAGGTTTGGGAATAGTGTATAAAAAGTCAAAAGACTGAGGAACTTTACACATCCTATTCACCTTTTTAATGCAGCTGGCTGACTATCAGGAAAATTTCAGGCAGTAACACATGGATCCACTAAAGCTGACAGAACAGAAGGAATGAGTGTAGGTTCAAAAAATCCTTCTGTAACAATGTATAGTATTCTCTGAGGGACTGAAAAACCTCAATGTTCTCCCACTGAAAACACTGGCATATTCTAGCAACAGTCTCAGAGAAAGAGAAATCCCAACAGGTAGAGTCAGAAACTGAGCTCTCCTCTTGAGTCAGAATCAGAAACCTGAGAAAAAATCCCTGTATACGTCCCTGCATCTTCCTGTTCAGATTCAGCATCTTGAATCTTTTCATGAAAAGAGGACTCCCTCTTTCATTTACCAGAAACAACTTTAAAAGAAGGATCAATAACCCGAATTAAACCCTTAGCGTGAACCAGTAAACTACTCCTATTAAAAGAAATTTGAGGAGAATTAGACACATGCTTGTTTTTTTTGTTTCTTTTTGACAAGAAAATGGGGCCAACTGTATTACAAAGCAGCAGCAGCTTTCCCAGGGATGGGCACAGCATTCAGACACAACAGTGAAAACTTTCCTGTTCCCTCTCTGAGAACGAACAAGAGCGGTTCTCCCTTGCCCACTGAGAGGACTCCAACAGCTGCACAGCACGTGGCTAACTTCTCTTCCATAGTGCCTGCAGGTGCTATACCAGAGGTGTCCAGGGTAAAAGATGAGTGGTCTGAGGTACAACAAATGGCTACAGCAGAGTCCCCTGCCTGTGGCTGAGGCAAACTGCTAGCCTGCTGTGGTGGCAAAGGCTGTTTGTTTATTTTTTTCTTTTTGTGGCTGAAAGACAGACCAAATGTGGGACTGGTAGTAAGTTCCATGGTCAAACCAGAAATGGTATCTCTTTCCTGGGGAAGCCAATCAGCAGTTGCTGGTAAATACTACCAGTCCACAAAAGTTACTTTTTTGACAGAAAAACACAGTAAAAAGCATTTTAAAACACTATGGCAACCCCATATAAAATAAACACAATTTTACAGAAAAAACAGATTTCAATTATTTTGCACAGCTTTTAATCTGACAGGAAAAAAAATGAATGCTCCATTTAAAAGTACATTACAGTCTTGAGACAGTCCATTAAAACAAAACACTCCTAGCCTTTAAAATAACTTTTCTGAAGAGGAAAGTAATAAAACATCAACAAAACTCAGAAAATGAACACTTTTATTCCACAAAAGGGAACATACCTGCCCAGCAAAGGAAAGCACAAGCTTTTAATCCTCGAAAACCTCACCCAAATTGGTCTTTTAGTCAGCCCAGCTCAAGCTGCTTGACAGTTTGGCTATGTGGAAGGTGCCCTGAAGCTTTGGAAGCTGGCCAGCTGTTATATCCTTAACATGATATCACCCATATACCTAAGGCTACTGCAGCAGTGATCAGTAGGTTCATAGGTACATAGATTAGTACTAGGCTAACTGCCCTTTTTGGGCCATTTGAAGCCTAGCCAGTTACTCCATGTGAGAATCAAACCCTGCACCTTGTGTCTTTAAGGTAAACACCTTAACCATTATGTCATCTTCACAGTATGATGAACATTTTAGCATACTAGGTCTTTCTGAATGAGTAGAGAGGCTAAATACCATGGAATTTACAAAGGAGTTGTCCAGCTTTTTAAATGTGGAGATTTCACCTGTTATTGAGCAAACACACTGGCATTTTATGTTTCATTGTTTAGATTTTTATGATAGAGAGAATACTGAAGGTGGAAAGGGAAGGCAGCATCACTCAAAATTGCTGGACAAGCTGTTAAGATAGTTCCCAACTGCAGTACAGCATTGTTTACAAAATGGAAGGGCCTACTTTCTTACTTGAGATGAGGCAGGGAGTTAGGATTTAACACAGTATTGAGATATCTTGCTATGCTAGTGTTGATGAAAGGCATACAGAAATTGTATTTACAACTCCCAACAGATATAGAATGTTTTCTAGAGGAATGGGATGCATCACAAAAATGGTGATACGCTGAAGCCATGAAAACATCCTTGTGTATACCTATGTAGAGTAAAAAGAGGAAGAGACTCCTTTCTTTGTCTCCCAATAAATTCTCTCTTGGCAGGAATGGGAAAACATTCACAATGCATGATATAAAGCCAGCAACCAAGGGGGCCCAAGACACAAACTGGAATATCAGTGTAGCTCAAATATTAATATTGGTCACGAAACTTAGTCAATACCAAATACAATGAAAGAATCCTCCCCAACTATGGACTCTCAGGACTTTGATATTTCACCTGAATATCTTCAAGAAATTGAATCTACCTGACTATGATTTAATCATCATCATAAATCAAACTTGTCTGAAAAGAAAGATTGCTAAAACCTAGATTGAGTGCAATGCAGGTAGGAGCATTCACGGAACTGTTTTTGGAATATTTTGCAATAGTATAATTTAACTGCATAGTAGCACTATGGTGTAAAATATATCACTTGTATTTATGTGTTATTTTAGTTCTTGTTTGGCATAGTTGTATGCTTGTTCTTTATTGGGAAATTGCCATGTTCTTTTGTTTTCAGAGACCCCTGGCTTCAGGAGGATTGCAAGGTAATGATTTTTATCAATTTTTATGCACATACTATTACTTCATTTCAATCTTCAGGCTTCTATAGTCTAAAAACTATAACTAATCTTGGTAGCAGGATTTTAATCCCCCTTTATGTTTTTACAGCTTCCATGCACATTTAAAGATCATGTCTAAAGGTGAAATAAATTTTCTTTTCACACAAAAAAGTGTTTGTATGCGTCATTATGCATGTAAACACTTTTCTGTGTAAGATGAAAAGTTAATTTTGTAGCCTTTAAAAAGTTACAACATTTTAAATATAGCTTCCAAATGCAGAGGACTAAAAATATGGAGACGTGTTTATGGCATTAATATTAATAGCCAGGTAGGAGGTGTTTATGTCAGTCTGGGTACCAGCTCTAATTAAGCCGGATTACCTTAGTTAAGTAATTGTGTATTAGTTAAGTAATTGCCAAACTGTTAAATTAAGTTTGGCAAAAAATTAATCATTATTTTTTTGCCAGACTGCTAATTTATTGGTTTGGCAATTGCTTAACTTACACACAACTACTTACCTGTGCTAATCCGGTTTAATTACAGCTGGCACCCAGTGACGTCAACACCTCCCGCCTGGACCATTAATATTAATGCCGTAAGCACGGCTCTGTATTTTTAGTCTTCTGTACTTGAAAGCTATATTTAAAAACTTGTATACTTTTTGTGTGAAAAAAAAAATTGCACCTTTAGACATGATCTTTAAAGGAGTGATAAAGTGGTAACTGCGTAAAATATCTGAGATTGTGTTAAAAATCTTTTTTTTGGTTTCTAATCTCTCTGTTTGCGAAAACTACTTATTCACCATAGTGTGCATGTCCTCTGTTATATTAATTACATCTATAGCAATTAGAGTGCCACATAATAATACTTGCACTACTGGTTTTGTCATTTAAATGTTTCTGATGAAGTCTTGTTACTTTAGACGAAAGCGCGCTCAAATAAATTTACTTTTAGGCACTTATTAGTGTCCATCTACAGTTTACTTGCAGCTAATTTTAGCTACTTTATACTGCTACACTCAAGCATTCCTTTGGAACTGTATTTTTTTGTTTAAGCTGGTTGGTAGCAGTTCCTGTGTTTTCTTTTTATAAGTGGTTTGTGTTTGTGGAACTGACTCAAGTGGTACTACAGTCGGTAGTGCCTTTGAAAATTACTAAGTATGGCAGATTCGGTTGGAAATGGGGGAAATGGTTTGTCTCCCTTCTCTTTGGAAGAGAATGAAGTGAGGACACCTATAGAAAACGTTAATGGAAGCGTTACACTGGCACAACTCACTAGTGTTATTGCAACTCTGACAAACAAGGTTTCAGAGCTGCAAACAGCTGTCGTGCGTTTACAGGGGCTGGGTGGCTCAGCAAGGAGGGCGGAGACTATGCCGACATCAGCGTTGGACGGAGGTTGCTCCAGGAAAAATGGTACTTCAGTACGAGACTTGGGGGCATGCAAGAAGCTTACTCAAAGCTTCTCTAGTCGACTCAACACACAGGATTCCATTCCTTGTGGTCAGGGGCAGAAAGACACTACTTGCAACCTAAGGAGGTCATCACTGAGTGAATGGTTGCAAACGGACTTTTTTCCATCTAGCCCTACAGCACCAGGAACACAAATCCGTGAGGGCAATATTAACAGCATGTTGAGGGACTTGGAGAAGAAATTGGGGAAGGTACGTAACCTTCAATGTGACAATGGGTTTTTGAAGGAAAGCATAAAGAATAAAAGAGTACCTAAGAGGTTAAGGGTCTTTCGTTTTCCAAATGGGTTACTTGAAGATGACCCTGAATGTACTGAACTAACACAAATGTTTGACAGACACGGTATAGAACTCATGGAGTTCATAATTAGAATTAATAATAAAAAAATAGAAATATTGGTTGATGAAGTGGAGAATTTAAATGAAAAAGTTTTAAATGATGTGCAGTTTGAAGAAATTGGTTATAAGTATGACAATATGTTTACTAGGATTGAACAGCAAGTTAATGACAATGTTAAAAGGAAACGTAGGAAGTTATGTAGGGATGCATGTGAATATAAAGATAGGAATGCATACCCATTTCCTAAATCATATTTCAAAGGTAGAGAAGTGAATAATGGTGAAGTATTTCATGCCTCTAATACACATGTAAGTGAGGTTGTTTAAAACTATGACCAGGAATACCCAGCACTCAGGAGATCTGAGAGGCTACAAAATAAACAAAATGTACCTAAAGGGAAACATTTTTTAGAACAACAAGGGGGAAACAAGGGAGGGGGGCAAAGAGCACCTTACCACAAGTGGAGAAATGGCAGTCATTATTAGTTGAGCTTGAGGTTCCAGACGGAGAGATAATTAACTCTTTTGATGGGTTACTACTGAGTTATAAAGGGTTTAATATATATAATTACGCTAGATTAGAAATCAATAAAGACCATTTCTCTTTACTGAAATTTTTTATCAAGTTTGTTCCTAGTTGTAAGGGGGATATTTCCAACATCATCATGGATTTTAAGCTATACACTAGGAAGTTAAACCTGAGCTTTTTGTTTAAGGATACTGCTGTAGTACCCAGACCTGTGAATTTTAAGCAAAAATTTTGTTTTAACCCCCTTTTACAACCTATAATTTCTACCTTTGAAAAAGTATGTATACAGGAGATTTATGAAATGTACCACAACTCCAAACATAAACATTATAATCTCACTCATGAGGAGAATCAACTCCTAAAGGAACTTTGTGGGAACACCAATTTGAGATTCATGAAACCAGATAAAGGGGGTGGGATGGCTATTGTGGATAGGATGGATTACATCAATAGAATTTACGGCATGTTATAAGATGATGACAAGTATGAGATTTCTTCTATTAATGAAATAAATGTAGCTCAAAAGAAGATTCAGTTAGTTCTGGAAGACTCACTATTCCAGGGTGCAATTAATGAAGACATTTTTCAATTCTTGTACAGTGAACATCCTAGAATAGCCATCATGTTTTGTATTCCAAAAACCCACAAAAATATTACTGACCCCCCATACAGATTGATTATAAGTTCAGAGAACAGCATGACTTACCCAATGGGGATTTTTGTAGAAAGAATGGTCTGTGGGAACCTAAAGAACATAGATTATATATTACACGACACATGGGACTTCCTAGGTAAAATTAGGGAAGAATATTACCATGAAGCAAATGTTTTTTCTACTATTGATGTAGTTGAATTATTTACTTCTATCCCCCACAGTGTGGGTTTGAACCTATTCCATGAAGCTTTATTGGAAGTTTGCAACTTGAGTAACACTTTACTTAATTTTGTAATGGTCCTTATGGAAATTATTTTAAAGAACAATTTCTTTATATTCGAGGGGGAATATTACAAACAGACTAAAGGGGTTGCCATGGGTATCAGCTGTGCACCCCTTTTTGCAAACCTCGTTATGTACTCCTGGGAGAAACTTTATATATTCCAAAGTAAATTCGTAGGTAAATGGTGGACCTACCTCCGGTTTTTAGACAACATTTTTATTTTATGGAGGGGGGAAGAAGCAGTAAATGAATTTTTGACTTATATCAATACTGTTACTGATTATTTCAAATTTACTGGTACCTATGATAACAAATCTATAAATTATTTGGATGTAACTATTTCTGTTGACCCTATTAGGGCATGTTTTATGTCAAGAATATATAGGAAACCTACATTCTCAAATGATTACCTGGAATATAACAGTTGTCACCCAGGACATACCAAGAAAAATATTATAAAGAGCCAAATGGTCAGGATAGCAAGAATGTGCTCTTCTGAAGAGACTTGTAAGAACGAGATAGCTTACTTGGTTCATCTTTTTATGGAAAGAGGTTACCCAACTTCTCTGTTACACTCTATTAGTAAAGGAGTTTTAAATGAATGGGGTAAGAAATATGTACCCCTATTGGTGAAACCTACTGAGAGCTCAAAAAATGAAGTCAAACAAATTGGGGACAGTAATAAACAAAATTACACACAATCTATGGTACTGACTTATGGTTCCCAGGTGAAGAACATCCAACAAATAGTTAGGAGAAATTGGGTGATGTTTAAGGGTGAAGAAAGTTTAATGGATGTTGTGGGAAAAAAAACTTGTTTTGTGTTCAAAACTAGTAACAACCTTAAATATTTACTAGAACATCCCATAAAGACAAATGACATATACAGAGGAACTAGGAGATGTGGTTCTTGTGCTTACTGTTCATATATTTTAAATGTTGATTGGGTGGAGATAGGGACACCTAAGAGGAAAGTATATTTGAAGAGAGGCTCATGTGGTTCTAAACAGCTAGTCTATCTTTCTGTCTGTCAGAACTGTCAGCAGTTTTACGTTGGGAAAACTGAGAGAGCTCTGCGCAGACGGATATATGAATGTCTTTACGCTATTAGACGTGAGGACGAAAACAATGCTCTTTATAAACACTTCAGGAATAATAACTCCTGTAAAACCTTCCACTTTGGTATTTTGGAGAACCTAGGTAATGACCACAGGGGAGGTGATTGGAAAAATAGGTTGGAAAGGGAAGAGTTAAAGTGGCAAATAAGACTGAACTCCACCCATTTTCCAGGTATAAATGAAACATGTAGTATTATGCCTGTTTTAAAATACCATTCATTCAAGTTGTAAAATATTTTATATTATGCTTTTTTATAATGTTTCTTCATACGATGTTTATATTAATGTAGAATTTTTTGTAAAAGTTTTTAACTAATGGCTTAGTAAAGTTTATATTAAATATATTAGGTAGTATTTTAAATAGTAAAGTATAGATGTTTAAAAGGGTACTTTTAAATGGAAGAATTGTGAACAGTAGAAATGTTTCTTTAAATAATGAGAGGGAAGCATTTTCATTGATTGGCAATTATTCAATCTGTTGTAAGATACAAAAGCACTACTGGTTTTGTCATTTAAATGTTTCTGATGAAGTCTTGTTACTTTAGAAGAAAGCGTGCTCAAATAAATTTACTTTTAGGCACTTATTAGTGTCCATCTACAGTTTACTTGCGGCTAATTTTAGCTACTTCATACTGTTACACTCGAGCGTTCCTTTGGAACTGTATTTTTTTTGTTAAAATACTTGTTTTTACTTGGTGTAGTAATACAACCATTCCTGATGTTGATTACCTGTAGAATCTGTATTTAGTTTATAGCTTATTCTGCTTATTCTTTAATTTTTATTTGGATTATAACATTTATTAGACTCCTAGAGAATGGCTTTCTCATTATTTAATGTAGTTACTTTGAATATTAGGGGCTTAAACATGCTTTCTAAAATGAAAACCATTTGTCAAATGTTAGTGAAAAAAAAAATATATATATATATATATATATATATATATATATATATATATATATATATATATATATATGTTTAGAATTCTATTAAGGAATGAAATTAGAACAATCTACTGTACCTAGACTGCAAGGGATTTGGAAGGACCACAATACAGATGTGAGGAGCATACCTCTCAACCTCAGAGCAAGAAATCTGGACAAAGCCATAAATAAAAGTGGGACAAAGGCACAAAATAGGGACAATTTGTAAATGCTGCTCTTACAAACTTAGAAAGTTAATAGAATAACAGGTTTTACATTAAAAAGGAGTTTCTGAAAAGTATGAAGTTTGAAACTCAAATGTCTGTCATTATTTTTTAACTTTACTCTTTAATGATTTGCCGCTAATTTGCCAGAAAACCACAATTTTTTAAAAGTGGACCAAAAATATGAGGCAAAAATCTGGACATTCTGTGAAAATCTGTACAGTTGATAGGTATGGTGGAGATAACTGCCCCCAGCCAGGGGCGGCTCGTGGCATCGGGCTGCCGGACTGCAGCCCCCTCAGCTAGACAGCTGAGTAGTTTATTTTGTTTTTTTAATGATGTAAAAAAAAAAAATCTTTTTTTCTATTTTTATACTTTAAATTTCGAGTCCGCGACTCGAAATGCAAGATCGCATTGCGCGCTTCAAAGCGCAACAGCGTTTTTTTAAATTCTTGCTGCAATGTTTTCATTGCAGCCCGGAGGAGCAAAGAAGGCATCATTGTGATGCCCAGAACTCCCCAGAAGTCTATGCGGTTGAGACACAAACCGCATAGATATGGAAGGGGCTCGGACTGCGACGTCCGCAGGCACGTCATGACGTGCTTGCTGGGCAAATGCTGCTGATTGGTTGTCGCTCTCTTCCCGGGCTTTATGTGCTGGGAAAAGAGCGAGAATCAGTCAGTCAGTTTTCGGCTTTGGTGGACTTTATATTACCTTTTTTTCCCTGCTGTAATTAGTTTAAAACATTTTTTTTTATTTAAAACTAAAAGACAAATTATTTTTAAAGTAGAGAGCGAGGCAATCAGGAGCAGTAGGACTCACTGTGGTGGCGACCCGTGGATTTATTTGCATTATGTGTGGCAGTGATTGAAAGAAACGGCATAGAAGTGGCGGTAGTGAAATCTGCCTTTAAATGTGAAGTGTAAACCTTTGCTGTAATAATTTTTACTGTATAAGCGAACAGAAAGCATCCCCAGCTGGATTTATTTGTGCAAAAAGAGATCGCATCTTACTGGAGCACGAGAAAAGTGCAAACAAAAGTTGCATTTGAGATTGTCGGTGAGTTGGGGAACCCCGATTACTTTTTGTAAACAGAAATCCGTACTGCTTCTTTAATGGGAAAATTTCGGAAACTTTTTAATTCAGACTTTGTAGCTGGAGGGATGGAAATGCTGTAACTTTGCTAGGAGTTTGGAGGTGCTGGGCCGAAGTTTTTTGTTAAAGGGCCAGCCGCCGCGTTCGTTGCTGCTGCTTGGTCACGTTCGGGTCAGCTTCTCTTGGGGGGTGATGATGATGATGATGAAGCGCTGCAAGCCTTTGGTGCCTCTGCTGTTAGGAAAGCAGCCACATTTGAGATTATTTAACTGCTTTCCGGGGGGGAGGGCAGCTTTGTACATAGGCTGCCATGCTGTTTGTTTATTTATTTTTGTCTTGAAAATGTGCTAGTTTCTTTGGGGGCTTGGGGTGCTGCATATAATTGGCGCACTTGTAGAATAACATGTTGATAATCATCCACCCGCTACTTTTTCCGACTGTTTGTTAGCTCGCTAAAAAACAATGTGAAGTTTTTAGATTGTTGAAAACCGGAGTGCATCATGCCATATGCAAAGAATGCTTATCATCACACATAGACAATATATTTGTGTCTGTAATATTTTTCTAACTCTGAAATAAGTTTCTCTTTTTTAAGGATGATGCGCTTAGAAATGGGTTATAACTTTTTTATAGATTCAATTTAATCGTTACATCTGTTAGCACTTTGTTTCTATTGACTAGTGCACTGAAAAAGTAGTAAAGCTGTGAATAATGGATGCTTCTTGGGTTGTTGATATGTACCTTTCTGTCTGTAAAGGAAAGCTGCAGAAATTCAGAGTCTCAGGAAAAGAAAACATAGTATACGACTTGTGAAGGGGGTGCTGGAGAAAATAAGTGGATTATAGGGTTGTTTGTGTGCCTCTGTAAGATTTACTGTAACCTTTGGATGGAGTTGTCACATATTTATTTGCTAGCCTACCTACTTTATTGGTATAAAACATGTGCCTCTTCTTTTAGTTAAAACAAGTAAACTAGTTTAGCAGATGTAAAATATGTAATAACGTTTCTGTCAAAGAAGTGTAGTATGTACATTTAGGTAGTAGACCAGCAATTACATTTTGTCATTTGTGGAAGGAGTGTATCACTTTCTGTACAAGCTCAAAGGGAACACAGAATTTACTTTCATTCCCCTTGTTTAGCTTTGTGAAGTAATTTACATTGGTATTTTCAAGTTATAATAATATTCTAACTGATATGTTATACAGTATTAATCAAACTAAAGAAGAAAAAATGTTTCAGCAAGAGTTTAGTGTGCTGTATATGTACACACGTATTACGGCTGTGTGCATATGATTATCTCACACACAGGTACATACAAGCTTAGATATTTGTTTTTTTGCACCAGTAACAAATTATTCATATAAAGAGCATAAGCTGGGATTTGTAGGTGTTTATGTTACATGATCACAACCCATTTGTCTACTGTGTGTGTAACCCACACCAATATCTGTGCTAACCCACCTGTTACACCAATTCCAGTGCAACACAGCAAGTTTTATTTTATAAGTGCCTAGAGAAACGAAGTGTCCAGACACGATTCAGATTGACCATCTCATTCATTAATTTTTGTTTCTTTGTTGTTTTTCCACTGTAGAGAGTGTTCTACAAGCCCAGGGTCTTGTAACTTTTACCCTTCCAGTCAACCCAAGTCTGTGGTACTTTTGTTTCCTTCCATGGTGTTCTAATGTCCAAGAGAATTTCTTGAGCATGGAACTGAAGTCTTTTTTGTCATCAATGAACTGACTATGATGCAGTCTTGTAAGTCTTTGCATAGCAGTATTGTTTTGCAATGTTGTTGCACTCAACTGGTTCAAAGCTTCAAAAAGTTGCTTAGGAAGGATGAATAAAATGATACAGGCCATGCCAGACCCTAGATATGTAATGCTGCTTTGCAACTACATTTACATTAAAGTAAGTAAAGCCAGCTTAATTTGCATAGAGGTATAACGCCCTAACTATGTGTCAGGTGATCTGTGTTTAACTAGCACTGCAGGGTCTACTGGTGGGCCTGCCTATCTTGGGGTGGATGAGGGCTTATTCCCTCAGAGGAGATGTAGTGATGCTTGTTGGTACTCTTGGGGTATATGCTCAGTTTTCAAAGTTGCGAACATGGTACTATACACATGCAGCAGAAGGTATAACAGCCTTTGCAGTGAATACATATCCCTCAACTGTTCAGATTTTTGTGGAATGTCTAGATTTTTGCCTCATATTTTTGGTATATTCCTCATAAAAGTTATGGCTTTCTGGCAAATCATTGTGGATTAATGTCACTAATGACAGATGTTTGAGTTTCAGATTTTATATCCTTCAGAAATTGCATGCTAACACAAAATATGTTATAGCTTCTTTCTATCAGTAATAATAAAAATCTGTCCCTATTTTTGGACCTTTGTCCCCCCATTATCTTTGGCTCTGGCCAGATTTCTTGCAATAAGTGGTTGATAGGTATGAGTGAAGTGGATTGCATGCCAATCCCCAAGAGGAGGGATTAGGTGCCTAAAAACATGCCATCATTACTGGGATGGTAGCAAGAGCACAAGCAACCACTGTGGCTACCTGGATGATGGCCCTTTTCTATAGATACCTCTCATCACTCTGCAGTAAGACAGTACCAGTAATGGGGAATGAATGGGTCAAATTCATTTGAGGAAGACTTGCTGGTTGGCATTCAAACAGACAAAAAGAATGAATGAATGAACACATAAATATGTAAATTAAATAACTAAATAAACTGTATGCTTTGCTGTACGTGTATAAATGCATGTGCTTGTTAATTTAGTGTAATAGACAGACTATTCAGCATGTGCCATACTGACTGAGCATTTATTTCATATAAATAAGTATGTGAAGCATTGATCCCATTGCGCCATAGCCACCCCGTCTTGTTGGCCACACCCCGTCTTGTTGGCCACACCCCGTCTTGTTGGCCACACCCATCCAGCTGTCTCCTGCAGCCCCCCTATGATTTGAAGTCACCAGCCGCCACTGCCCCCAGCATTAAGGCAGAAGACTGACTTCATTTCCTTGTAATTTGTGAAAAATGAAAAATAAAAACACATAAACATTACAATATTAAGCAACAGCAATAAACATTCCAAAACTTCATATGTTAATTCCTCTTCTATGAAGGCACAGAAGAAACAAGCTCAAAACAGGCTTAGGCACTGGAATAACTTTGCTTTAGTTTATGATAAGCACTTCTGTTTACCAATTGGACGTCATCGGATCAACTTATCAATGACAGCTTTAATCCATGGAAAATAAGGTGTCATAAAACTCCCCTCACTACAGGCTATTTAGTACCAAGGTGACAACAAGATCCTGTCACAGGATCAACATTGTATTAAAGACAAACAAAAAGAAGTGCTTTCATGCTTAGGACTTCATCAGATCACTGTTAAAACTGAGCATCCAGAAAATCAATCATACACTAAAAACAGGGAAAAAAATCAATAAAATGTGTGGAAAAATGCAAAAGACTGTATATATATATATATATATATATATATATATATATATATTGTAGCAGAACACAAAACAACCAGAAACCACCAAAAATTCAGGCATAAAAATGTCCAAGAAAAGTGAAAAAAGAGCAAATGTCATATCATAACCAGTAATAAAATAATTTGTTGTTCAATTTCCTAAGCTGAAGAATGCATTTAATTGAACAAGTAGAATTAAGTCCAGGCAAACTGTAAGCATTAAAGCAAATCTGCCATTCAACTTCCTTATTTGCAAGGATGGCATTACAATTCCTATCCAGTGGACCCATCCTGATCATGTTCAAAATGAGAAAAGTGAAAAAAGAATGACTTGGTGATTTGATGCTGTGCTTTGCAAGAGAATTCTTGCTTAGTCTATTTCTAATTTCAAATGTGTGTTGGACTATCCTCCTTTTAAACTTAGAAATAGTCTTTCTGGCTTTGTTTTATTGTCATAACCTACCGGATGCGCAGTAGCAAGCGCCGTCCAAACCCCACCCAACACACAGAACCAGGTAAAGTTTTACTAACTGCATGAACAAACATTTTGATGTTTTACTTGTCTGCACGAATATTCATCCACGATTGTCAACATGCAGATAGCAGATACAGTGGGCTTTAACACACACCAATACCAAAGGTGAGAAAAAAGAAAACAAAGAAAAACAGTTATTACTTTCCATTTAAACACTAAAATTCATAGACAGATGTTTAATCTAGGGTGAAACAATGGCCCCATCTTTACAGTCCTTCTTTCTTTTTATTAAGATTACTTTGTATACATTACCTATATATATTAAAATGGCAGAGTGATTACTATATTATAACTGTTGGGTCATGGACACATACACTGGATAAACAATAACACATTGTAAAATGCCACGTTTATCCTTACCACTACTAACTATGCTGCCTTTATCAATTGCTTCATTCAGTCCTAAAAATTCAGCAAGGCAGAAACAGAAGGTCTGTTGCTTACCCCCACCCCCATCACTCTGCCAGCCTGGCTACCTGGAATTTTGTAAATAATTCTATGTCATTTGTGAATATTGATATGATTTATACAGAATTGTATGTTATGTACTGAGCTAAGATATATCCACAGTGTACCCTGCTGGAACACAGAAGATTAACCTTAAACTTAAGAATAGTTGTGGTTAAGTTACTTTATAGCTGGGCCATAAACAAAATATGTTATCTCTCAGTTTCAGTTCAGTAGCAGACACAATATCTAGAGCTAGAGGTTTTTTGTATTTTCTTGGGCAGAAGTAATTACTAGGTTTCAAATGTAAAAGCGTTTTATTGTTTTACGACTTCCAAGATCTGCAAAGATCTGAGGGATATGTATTTCTCACACAGAGATGTTAAATTCTGTTAAGTTTCTGTTTAGCCTGGGAACTGAAGTTAGGTGACAAAGAGTGATGTCATCCAAGCTGGCCCAGCAGTTATGTTTGATATTAATTTGGGAACTCTCTCAGAGAGAGACTGTGCATTTTGTATTTGTCTTGAACCTAGGAAGAACATCCACTCATCATCAACATCTGCACTTGCCTTTCTATTATTAAGTAACTAAGGTACAGTAATTTGTTTTAGCTATAGTTAGGAATATAGTAAAGATTAGTTTAGATGTTTTCTATATTTATTTGAGACTGTCCTGCATTGTTGTTTTAAATATTTCCTGTGATTTTGAACTCTGAAGTTACTGTGTTGAGTTACTGAGTATTGTCTTTTATTATTTATTATTAAATATATTTAAACCCATCTTTGTAGCTGATATTTGTGAGACATATAGCGTACTTGCATATGTATTTGGTGACGCTATACTTCGAAAATAGCCTTGCAAGTCTTGGGTAGACTACCATTTGGATAATAGTAACATTACACAGTAGGATTGGACACCCTTTGTAAGGACCTTATAGTAGCTGATAAGTAGAGGATGGAGCCAGTGGAAACTACCTTTTAGTCTGGGCAGAAGGGGGCATAGCTAGTAAACTTGTGCCAGCCTTCCCCAGGTGTGTGTGTGTGTGTGTGTGTGTGTGTGTGTGTGTGTGTAAATCAAATCTCAAAGTGTGTGTGTGTTAGCTACTTGGGCAGGGACATGAAGCACTGGTTGGACAGAGAGAGTGCTGGAGATTTTGGTTTGGCCACTCAGCTGAGATCTCAACCCTATAGCTGTGCCAGTGGGGAGTCTTATTGGGGATCTGCAGAAAAAGGAAGAAATCAGCCCCAGACTGACTGTGGTTTCTGTGTGCTCTTAAAGGAAATTGCACTTTACTTTGTGTGTACTTGTCATCCTTCCCAGTGTGTACATCCCCTAGCTGTTGCCAGCGGTGAGGAATGAGGCTCCTTGATTAATGGGCCAGTGCAGGGGTGTCACACCCCCTGCACACTAAAAAGGAAAAAAAGTTGGGAAAGTTACTACTACAACTACTACTGATGATGATAATGATGATAAAGAGCAGATGCAGTGTACCCATTTTCCTGCAATTTAAGTCACTGCACTTCTGACCAGATAAATTACAGAGCAGTTGCTACACAAAGTATACTTGGACATTGCAAGCTAGCTAATGCATGTGTAAACCTGTTATTTTGAAAGTGGCTAAGCTTCTGAGGGTTGTGAGAAGAGCCACATTGTGAAAATTTGCATACAATAACAACAAACCTGGTTAGCCATAAAAATAAGAATTATAAACCGTTCCTTACTTATTATGTAAAGGCTTCCCATTTTGACTGCATGTGAGAGAGATCCTTTCAATGTAGAACTCCGAGGGACACGGGCTTTCTAAAACTCATAATCAGAAACTTTCCTCTTAATGGAGGTACACTTAAGAGGTATGTGCGCCTTAGGACAGTGCCAGCACTAACTTATGCCTCTAAAAATGTATCCACATAGGGACTTGTGTTCCTTTATCTTGATCCTTACAGAAAATGTAATGTCAATTAGAAGCACAAAACACAATTATCAGTAACCTAAAAGTGCAAGTGCCGAGTTTAAATGAAAAAAATAATTATGTTGTTTAATGTTTAATTATAAAATTATACAAACATTTTTGTACACAGAATTTCACAAAACGGTCCCTTAACCAATGAACACAATCCAAACAAACTGCCCTGGGTGATCAAGTCCTCTTCTACCCCACCCTTTGTAAACACAGCATCCTCAATCCTTAAATTACATATCCTCATGAACATCAGTTATAATAATCATAGGGGATACTGTTCAGTGATATCACTGTCAAGGGTTAGTAGTATAAAACCTGACATCGTATGCATCGTTGTTAAATTATCACGAGAATTAGACACAAAAAAGAAGAGTAGAGAAAATCCTGTAATCAGGGACATGCTTTAAATATCTCTGCTATTCATTTAAAATGTTGATAGAAAAAAGATGATGGGCTTAAATACCTTCCCTAAAATTAGGGACAGTTGGGGGGGGTGATCATATGGTGATATTCAGTATGCAGTCTACCGATTACTTGTATTAGTTTGAAGCACTTAAACATTTGAATGAAAACACTACCAGAAACCAGGCAGATATTGATATTTGTTGACTGGGAAAGTATACTGGGTCAGAAACCCATAGATAACTAGAACATTGTTAATTTAGTCACAAGATATATTTTTTTCTTGTACAGGAAGGAGATGTATGCTTTTTATATTTGTAAATTGTTTATATGTATGCTTTTTATATTTGTATATATTGATAAATGAGAATATTTGTCCAGAAAATTTTTTAGCCATCACCAGTGCTCAAAGGAAACAGGCCCTTAAGAGATATGTGTATTTAGAAAACTTGAACAGTAACTGTGGTCTATTTATCGTTACTAGTACATGCCATGAGTAGATACTGTAAAAATGTATGTTATGCAATGGCTTTATATAATATGCTCAGTATTACCAGTTGTGACAAATTATTTACATACTTTAACATTAAGCTCTAGATGGGGTTTGCCTAACATATACCAATCAACTGAATCAACAAGCAATGTATGCATGATGTTATGGCCAAATCTGCATGGCATGTCAATCATGCATCATCTGCATACTACATCACAGCCATTAGGCATGTCGGTCATTCTGGTCATTCCCATTCCCACAGGAAAAGGCTGGTAGGTTAAGACAGTAAAACAAAGCCATCTTTCCTACATAAAAACCTTGACATTTGGAGCACAGGGCCCCTTTCATTGTTACAGTTCCCAGCCACCTTACTGTTATATTTTTTACCCATACTAGAGCAGATGAAAAAAATGTCTGCAACTCATTAACTCACAAAAGATGCAGAAAGGGGGCCCACACTTTAAGGTACCAAGCCTCTCCATACTATCCTTGTTGGACATCCCTTCTAAATAAGACTAATGTTCCTACCATTTTTGAAAACAAAAGAAGGACAAGGATCCAGAATCTTGCTCAGCAGTCTTTTACTAGACAAAATGGACCAGTTGTCAGAAGGAAGACATTATTTGTAGTTCAGCCAAATCAGTGAAAAGGGAGTGACAGTTCTCATTCATTAGTCTCCTAAATGGAAAATATGTTACAACATGAAAGACTCTTCAGGCCGGTGGATGCTGACTTTGATTGATACACACTTTGTGTACTTATAGCCACTTGTTATGGGCCTAATACAATTCACCTCACGTATGGCAAAAATTTGCCACACATCCCTCATTGTATTTTGATAAGAATACACTTATAATTCTGGATGGTGATTTCAATACTATAATAGATCCCATGATAGACCCATGGGGGTCAACTACTCTCCTAGAATAACTAAAGCATTGTTAGGCACCCTACATGAGCTAGTGTATGGAGACTCTTTAATTCAGAAATTAAAGCTTATACCCAAGTAATAAAATAAAGATTGTGAGCAGGTTAGACATAATATTTATATCCAAGTCCATGTTTCCCAAAGTTACAGATATGCAAATCATTACAATACCCTACTCATATAATTCATTGCTAATGGTTTCTTTGGGCTTCATTGCCAAAGAAACTAGAGTATTTATATGGAAATGTTATCCACTTTGGATACAAAAATAAAGACTTATCTTTGTGGATCTAGGGCTAGAAATTAAATTATTGACTATGCTACCTACATATACATACTGCCTCAGCTCTTAACTTGCAAAACTTTAAATCTACTACATAATACCAAATCGCATCTGAAGTAAAAACAACTGGAATATGAGATGCCAGATGTAGAATATATTTATAAGAAGTCAGGATTTAGCAATAAATTAGCTCACCACTAGTTAAATGAGGCTAAGAGAAAGTACAGGACTTGTGTAACACTTAAAGCCATGCAAAAGTGGGAGAGATCTAAACTATTATTTTGGGCAAAGGGGATAATTTCACCTAAGATGTTAGTAAGGAAATGTCAGCAGTGGAATTCAGACCTTAGGAAAAGCATTGAAAAGATGAGATGGCTCTAGTAATACAAACCTGCATTAAATTAATGAAGTTATGTTTCAAGAATATAATGCTAAGGTGACAATTATCACCAGCTATGCCAGAAGAAGTAGGCCAGTGAATATGTAACATATGCCAGCATAGCTTGCTGGAGTTTTGTAAAGAATTATATGTCATTTGTATATCAAACTGATTTGTACAAATTCTTGTGTGGAAAATGTATTTGTAAAGCTTCTTGTGTTAAAAATGTACCAATAGTGGGTCCTGCTGGACAGAAAATAAATACACCTGTATGCCAGACTGTATTGTAACTGTTGAAATGAATATATTATAACAGATTATACTGGAAGAGAAGAGGTTGATCTTAGTCCAGCTAACCTTGAAAAATAGCCTGAAATTAAATTACCTGGTTTAGGCCATAATGATTGTATTTTACAGTTCTGATTGCAGCCAGAGGCAAAATGTCTGTGAAAACCAGGACTACGTATTCTACTGCATTGTCCTTAGGAGGGAACTAATTGCTACCCTGGAAGAATGGAAGTTTTGAAATGTTTTTCTAGCTTCCAGGTGCTATAACACATCTCAGCAAAGCTCTATCTGTGTGTATGTTAATACATATGTGCTAAATTCTGGTTTAGTTTCTAATAAACGGGGTAGTGTGGGAACCAGAAGTTAAATGACCAGATGTATGCAATTTCATTCTGTAATTCAGCACTGAAATTATGTTTTAATACTAGATGAGACAGAAGTCTCAGGGCAGTCTGTTTTTTGAAATCTGACAAAGAAGGAATATCACTCAACCATTTAATCTTGCCTTGTTTTACTAAGATACCAGAGAACAGTAATTCTTTAGATCAGTCAGGAAAATATAGTGAGATTAGTTAAGTACTGTTTTTCTGTATCGGTGTGAATCTATCCATCTATGTTATTTTTAATATTTCCTTTGAATGAAACTCTTCTGTTTATTGTAAATATATATTTAGTATTTTCATGTTCTTTTATTATTTATTATTAAATATATTTAAACTTTCCATTGTGGCTGGTATTTTAGAGAATATTTTAACTTTTGAGCATACTTACATTTATTTGGTGTGTAAAAATCAAATTTCAAAGAGAGAGAGTGTGTGTGTGTGTGTGTGTGTGTGTGTGTGTGTGTGTGTGTGTGTGTGTGTGTGTGTGTGTGTGTCAGCTACTTGGAGAAGGGACACAGGGCACTAGTTTCACAGAGAGTGTTGTGAAGGATTTGGCTTGGAACACTTGGCTAAGGACTCAACTCTACAGCTGTGTTCAGTGTGAAGTCTTAATTGAGGCCTAGTGAGAAAAAGGGAAACCCAGACCTAGAATGGGAGTGTATTCTCTATGTGCTCTTAAGGGAAACTGTGTCTGGTGCAGAGAGTTGCATTTGGAAATACTGTGTTTATCTACTTTGTTCCAAATGAACATCTCTCACCACTGTCAGTGGTGAGGATTGAGGCTCCTTCATTACTGGTCCAGAGAAGGGATATCACAGCTATTTATAAGAATCACCCTCTACATCTATAAATGATTGTTATTCATTCTTACAGCAAAATGATATTCCTAAGATGCCAATCAGTAAAAATCTCTTTTGGATAAACCTATAAATATACAGGAAATAAAGGCAGCCATCAAGCAACTTTCCACAGGAAAAGACCCAGGGTTAGATGGTTTCATTCTAGACTTTTATAAAGCATAATGTAATGAACCATTATAGCCATTTCTAACATATTATACTGAGATAGAAATGTTAGAATATTTCCCTGTGGAAGCCAGTTGTGCAATGGTATTCCTTTTCTCTAAGCCAGGGGAAAAAACAGTGATCCCTTCCAATTAGTCATATTAAACTGATTTAGCTAGATGTTAAACTATATGCCAAAATATTGGCTATGAGGCTTGAATGAGTTTTATCCCAGGTTATATCTATGAATTATCAAGAATTCATCAAAGGCACAGCCAGGGGCCCTGATTTAATTCGACTATGGTTAAATCTTCAATTATAAGAAAAAAGAATGAGGAATCTTCAGACGCATTGTTGATTGATTTTCACAAACCATTTAATATTTTGCAATGGGACTTGATTTGGGCCTGCTAAAATCTACAGATTTCATGATACAATTTATTCAGCAATGTCAGCTGTTATACAGTAATTCAGATGCATGCCTCAATGCAATTAGGATTATATCAGCTAAGATAAAGCTTACAAGAGATAACTTGTCAGGGTCATTCCTTCTCCCCTCTGCTGTTTATATTGTTTGTGTATGTTCTGGATGTTGTCTTTACAAAGTATCATACTAGAGATGTAATAAGCACTAACAAACCCTATTCTTTCTTCCTGGTTTGAGGCTGATTTCATTATGTCTGATGAACCCATTTATCAGTATCCATCTCACTGTTGATACTCTGCAAGAATTTTCCAGAATTTTGGGACTCAGTTTAAATATGAAAAAGACTAAAATCTTTCCCCTGACATGGCAAACTCAAATGAACCTCTCTGACTCATATAGAATTCCCTCTGAAACAGTTACCTAAACAAAATATTTGGGGATTGTTACGCATATAGATTCTAAATATACTCTTATATAGAATATTAACTGCATCTCTAATTGTAATTCTTCTTTTGTCAATACTTGGAAAGACATGGCTCTCCCCTTCCTAAGCAGAGCACAAATAGTTAAAATGATGCTCCTTCCTAAAATTATTTTTGTTGTAAGACACTTACCTCATCTAGTTAAAATTAACATACTAGACAAGTGACAAAAACAACTATTTACTTTTCCCTGGCAGGGACAAAAAACATGAGTTAGTATGAGGAAATTGTATGCTCTAGAGGGGTTGTCTTTCCTAATCTACTTACATATATTCAATCCGGTGTTGTCTGGCAATTTGTAAGGATTATACTATGGTTCATACCAATTTGTTTTCAGGTTGAATTCTATGCAGAGGGTGCAACTACTAACACTTAATAAGCCCAACAAAATGAGGGATCCAGGTGGTCTAGAATCACAGTTCGAAGGGGTGTTAGGTAACGGCAAATTATATGTGATAAAGAGTCACCAGCTTACATATTTGTCAAGGATATGGATGAATCCTTTGATCATTATTGATGCAAAACCACTATTATGGTGTAGTTGATTAGCTTAGGAATTATATTAAGTGATGGATGTATGGGATAAAGCTGGTGGCAAAATTAAGACAGATATAGGATAACAAGGTATACACTGGGCAAACTGTACAGTTTCATTCTTGTTTAAATGTTAGTAAATTGTACTAGTTTTCCATGATTTAGTGGATATTCAACCAAATATGTCAAAAACAATGAAATACTTCCCCACAGGGTTCAACATATATAGACTCAATCGGAAAAATAAATGTGGAGGAGGTGTAGCAATAATTTTTAAACAAAATCTAGCCCTAGAAGTTATCAACACCACACTTCCTACATCTAACAATGCAGAACTACTCATCACCAAACTGAATATCAACAAGAACAAAACACTAATCATAGTGGTTATCTATATCCCTCCAGGAGATAACACTAGCACAGTTGAAGACATACTTCACTGACTATCCACAACCTTCCACCAAGAAACCATAATTATGGGTGACCTCAACACTGACTGGTCCACCTATAATTCCAATAATCCATCCAATTTCATAAACCTATATGGTTTCTCCCAGCTCATACAAAACCCCACAAGAATAGACAAAACCTCCAACAGACAATCCATCCTGGACTGGACTCTCACAAATAAAAATAACACAGCCCTTCTAGCAGGATGCCTCCCCAGTACCATAAGTGACCACCTACCCACATACCTAATTAGAAACAATCTTAGCCCAACTAGACAAGTAGTCTATAGGCTAATCCGCAACAAGAAAAAATTTAATACCGACATTTTCAACTCCCTCTTCCAGCAGATTAACTGGTCCCCCCTCAAAACTCTACCACTAGATGACGCTGTTCAACACTTTAACACCACCTTCCTCAACATCCTAAACAGCCTGGCCCCCTGCAGAATAGCTAGAATAAAACATCACCACACACCCTGGCTTAGAAACAACACCAAAGACCTACTAAAAGAAAGGGACAAGGCATGGGAACACTGGCTAACTAACAAAAGCAGTAACAACCTTCTACCTTTCAAACAACTTAGGAATAAAGCCAAATCCCAGATAAAAGCTGACAAAAAAGCCTACTACATCACTGCACGGCAAAGAAACAAAAACAACCCCAAACATTTCTGGGCCACTATAAACAAACTCCTGCAACATGGTAGTACATCCACCCCCAATCCTACCACACCCCCATCAAACGATAACATCGCAACACAATTCAATTCCTTTTTCATAAACACAATTCACTCACTTATTGACTATGACCAAAACATCACAACTATAATCCCTGCAACCAACAATGAGGGTGTAAAGTCCTTCTCCTTTAACCCCATCCCAACCCATACCATAAAAAACTACTTAGTAAGCTCAAGCCCACCAGCCTAGCTGCTGACAACCTCACATCAGAATTCCTCAAAGCTGCCTCCAAAGTCATAGCCTACCCCATTTCTATCCTCATCAACCACTCTATCTCTGAGAACCATGTCCCACTAATCTGGAAAGTCTCCTATATCACCCCACTGCATAAAGGTGGCAACTCTACTGAGCTTACTAATTACAGGCCCATTGCCATTCTTTCACCTCTCTCCAAAATACTAGAAAAATGTATTCACTCCCAGCTTCTAAACTACCTTCTCTCCAATAACCTCCTATCACACAACATGGTTTTCACCTCCACCACAGCACCACAACTGCCCTCCTCAGTTTTACTAATACAATAAATGAACACAGAAATCAGAATAAATATGTCTCATCCATCTTTCTAGATCTCTCAAAGGCATTTGACACAGTTTCACACCAAAAACTGCTGTCAGAACTGGCCACATTACTTCTCAGTCATTCTTCCCTAGCTTGGTTCCACAGCTATCTAACCAAATGCCAGCAGGCTGTTAGATGGCAAAAGGAGCTATCATCTTTGCTCCCTATTAACATAGGAGTTCCACAAGGCTCAATATTAGGCCCCCTACTTTTTACCATCTTCACAAATCAACTCCATAAATCCACATCTCTCGCCTCTGTCATCAGATGACTCTACCCTGATATGTTCCGCCCCCTCTCTAACACAACTACAGGCTATAACACAACAATCCTTCCTAGAAGTAGAATCCTGGCTAACTAACACTAACCCTCATACTGAACCCAAACAAAACCAAACTCATGCTCTTTCTCCCCACCAAAACACCCAGTCCCTCAGCCACTTTTCAAATCCACTCACCCAACAACACAATCATAAACACCAGCTCACATACCAAATTACTAGGTGTCACAATTGACAGCAAATTAAAATTCGACCTACACCTCTCTCAAACCATTAAAAAAACACACATCAAACTAAGCTCCCTTTACCAAATTAATCCTTTCCTAACTAGCCATTCTAGACTAAGCATCTCCAGGACTCGTCTCTTATCTACTGTTCTCTATGCTTCACCCATCTTTACAAACCTTAACAAAACTGACATTACCAAACTTGAATCAGCCTACAATAAAACAGCCAAGTTCACCACTAGCTCCCCATATAGGTTCCACCACTGCTCTGCCCTACAACAAATAAATTGGCTAGAATTCCCACAACTAACCTATACCCAATTTGTCTTTACTCACCAACTAATATATCAGCCAAACAGAACCCCAGCCCTACAATTACTCCAACCATATGCTAACACTCGGCAACTCCGATCCTCACACAAAACACTCCTCCAAGTATCCAAAAGCAACAACAAAGCCCTGGACACCCTTTACTCCCACCACATTTCTAAACTTTGGAACTCAATCCCTCAACACATCCTAAATGCTACCTACCTACACCAATTCAAATCTCTGCTCAAAGACCACCTCACTAACAACTGGCTCTGCTCCTGCACCAAGCCAGGCTAATACCACATAAGCCCACATCAAATTTCATCCCCTAAATTTTATAGTCTCTATGTATACCCCACTCCCATTTGTTAACACCACCTATCAGCTACTTACAATAAGAGTATAATTTGATAACTTCTTTTCTTTTGCAAGGGTATACATATGTACACGTATTAAAGTATACTCAAATGATCAACTAAAGATGGACCCCTGCCCTCAAAAAAAAAAAATTAAAAAAAAAAAAAAATATATATATATATATATATATATATATATATAGATAGATAGATAGATATGACTTTACTATATTGTAATAACTTTCTCCATTTCACTAAAGTGCCTATTGTATATTGTACTTTCTTTATTGTCTCTAGGTGTTTCTGTTCAGTTCTACATAAGACCGACTGTACCTGTCAATGTTGTTCTTGTTTTATTCGAGCTTTTCTCCCCGGGCCTTCGGTGAAAATAGGCTCACACCCAGACGGGCAATCCCGGTCAACAAATGTAAAATATATAAGTAAATATTAAGAAAGAATACAGACACCCCAGTCTATTACTGCAGATAGAGCCTTTCATATGCAGTGGGTGAAGTTACATAACTCCCATTCAAATGAGGTGTAGAGCAAATGGGCAAAGATGAAAGGTATGACTTTTCCTGAACTTGATTTGGAGAGAATATGGAACAGAGCAAGACACACAGCTATTTCCTCATTAGTCCAAGTTATCTTGTTTAAATGTGTACACACATGGCAATGCATTCTACTTGTCTAATGACATAAATTCAAACTAGGACATGCAGTGTGTTGGCAATGTGGTCTTGATAAAACAAATTATCGTCACATGGTGTGGGCATATAGTCAATTTCAGCAAATGCCGAATACAATTACAGACTTAGCTGGATGGTCTGCAAGGATATCTCTTCCTGATTATAAAGATATTTTCCTTTGGTTAAAAATACTTGCCTCAGATAGACTTAGAAAGGATACAACTACTTGATGTTGAACTAATGGTATTCTAGCTGCACTGCTTATGATGATTTTTGCATTTTGGAAATATATTGCTAAAGACTGCATACATCTATTTTTGATCTATTTTAATAAGACTAAAGTGTGGTTTCATTACGACATAGACAATGCAAGATGGAATGATTACACTACTATAACAGTGTTTGATGTTCAAAGCACTGTTTTGGAATTGAACAGCCTTAGTGTGCTGCTATAATATCACGTTGTTTTCTTTTCTTTTCTTTTTTTTTTTTTTTTTTTGCTTATGTAAGTATTTAATCTTTCAGATCCCTGTTATCACTTATACGTTATATCTGGCAGGATTTTATAATTACACATAATTTACATAAGACAAAATGTTATATATATAACAGGTTAGTTATTTCATGGAGAGGAGGAATTACAACAAATCATATCCGCACCATATCTAAGTTCAATAAAAAAAATTCAATTCCACCCTCTTTGAGCAAATATATGGCTATTGCTAAATACTACTACTTGTATAAAATCATTATCCATGTGGTGGATATATAGGAAATATTAATAGTAGTGTCAATGGCTCAAAAAGTTGCACATTCACCTTTGGTGCTGGAAAATCAGAAGGCTGTGGGTTCTACTCCCAAACCAGTTACTTGGATTCATTTCTGTTACTGACACTGCAGTGCAGAGTAAGGCAAGGTGGTGCTGCACTCCTGAATGTGCCATCCTTCAGGTGAGAAATTAAACTAATGTCCCATATGCTTGAGTTGGTGGTAGCTCAGGTTGATATAAAAGTTCCCATGGCACATACTGGAAAAAATAGTAGGGGAAGTTCCCCAGTGCCATTGCCAAATTTTCTCTAGTGAGTAAGAATACCACCTCAGGTCACCATTGAAAAGAGGACACTGACCTAGTGGGACTAACCCAGTTAACAAAGAGTAAATAAATACAATAAAATAAATATACCATATAAATAACTTCTTAAAATTGAACCTTACATTATTGTACACTCAGTTAAGAACACTCCAATGAAATAACTAATTTGATAGACATTAGAGCTTGCAGCATTTAAACCCAGCAATTACATATTGTTTCTAAGAATTTACTAAAACAGAATAGCAGATTAACGTTCCACAGCATAAGGGATGTTTTAACTCAAACAAGCAACTAGACATGCTACAATTAGGAGTCTGTATTCTGTACCTTTAATGTTCATGGTTATATCCATGGTCCCAACTTAAAACAAAATAGAATAATCTCCTTTTACAGTCTCTCATTTTGTGTCCACATTAACTACACTGATTCTATATACTAGATACTAAGCTGACCCACTATAGCACAATGACTACAAGAATAAGTATGTACCACCGGATATTCATCTGTCTTGTTGAAGTTATTTAAACTATGGAGAAAGTACATTAATCCTTTCCCCTTTTAAATATTCAGCACTTAATTTCCAATGTCTTTAACACCTATCCCATGTTGTTACTTCCACAAAAAATCCCAATAAATCAACTCTCAGCAATGCCAGTCTTCTAAGACATACCTGAATAGGAATGTTTATGTTTCTAAGTCATACCTAAATAAGAATGTTTAAACATATTTCCAAGTCACACCTCATTAAGAAAGTTTAAACATGTTTCTGCTTTAGTAGTTCCCAGTCGAGCCCTGATATAAAAACTCCTCTACCATTATTCTACTGCTATATTACATACCCCACACCCCCTTTTCCATTCAATTCCTCACATTCCACTTTCACTTCCACCAAATTTACTGAGTCAGGTGGATTTACAAATCCTGTATACCCATTCTAAACTTGCTTATAATTAGCAGTTGCTTCCTCAGCCTTGGTAAGAGACAGCACTCATTTCACAGAAAATATTTTCGACACTGCTGGAAAGGTCATTAAGCTTCAACTTACATCAATAAACTGTAGTCTGCTAAAAAGTTGCATTTGAATAATCACGATTCACATACACCATTTGATCCACTATAATAAACTTTCTCCCAGGCTGTCATCATTATGATAGCATCTGCTCTTTCCCAAATGTAGTTGGAAATTGCACCAAAATAACCCCAAGTTTACCAAAAGACCCCTCTGAAGCAGTCTAAGGCAATCTAAACACTTTCACAACTTCCAATGATAATTTTATAAAAACTGTCCATTGTGTCATCTAGTAAGCACAAACTTCCTCCACCTTACAGCACACAGTCAGGCTCAAATTCTATCCAAAAGCCTTATCCTCCATTACACCCAACTGAACATTCATATTAAACTGTGATCAATATTGTTTCATTGTGAGAGTGCAACATTTGATTCGGCTTTCCACTACTAATTTTGACTGATATGAAATTGAGGAAGGTAAGGAAATGTCCATAAGCTAAGTTTGTCAAAAAATGTCATTAGATGGAGCCTACATGAGACAATCATTAATACATGGTTGAGTGAGAATGGTATAAGTTCTAAAAGCTCTGGTGGGAAAACAAATTTGGAAAATAATCTGTAGTAGTGACTAATTCAAAGGTGGATTATTGAGAAGTGGAAATGCTGTTCAACATGAAACATGGGGGATCTACCTCACAGCCTGTAAATGTGAATATATTAGGAAGAATTTGCAGGCAGATGTTTCTTCTTAAGTCAAGAGGTGTGGCTGGTATCCCTATCTTAACAAGTATCATTCTGGGGAGTGGAGAAGCTAACCGTTTCCTAAAATCTATAAAGTGCTTTACGATTATAAAATCTCTTTTGCTGTATCTGTCCAGAATAGAGGAAATCAGAAGCTGTTAATAACTTCCAACCAATAAGCTTAACTTCAGTACTTGGAAAATGCTTTGAGCACTGTCTTCTTAAACTAGTATACTCACATAGTCCAATCATAAGTCAAGATCCCATCTGGCAAGTCTTACTGACTCCTGTGAGTTAGACATATATTAGATCAAAACTTGTAGACTACTGATGTTTAATTTAATGTCAAATGCCTTCAGTTTGATCCCTTACTCAGTGATTACTGACAACTTAATAAAAGAGTTTAATCCATGCACAACTAAAAGGATTTATAACTGTCTAAAAGCCTGGCGTCACAGACTCCAAATACTGATACATAATTTTTCGAGGTCAGTTATAAATGAAGTTGTACAAGAGACACCAACATTCATCCCTGTCCTGTTTAACTTTCTCTTTTTATCAGTTCCTGTAACTTAAAATCTTGGTTGTCCAAATACACTGATGAGGGTAAATATTCCACCTCAGAGTGCTTGGTACTCCCATTAGGATTTCAGCAAGGTTGCTTTGTGTGTGTAGTATATATGACCCCATTTGTCTATGCATTTTATTTACAGGTGCTCTGTCTTCCTCTCACATTGCAAAGACAGGCCATAGATGAATGGACAAGACACCATGCTTTCCACAGTGTGTGTGTATACATGTGTGCCCTGTGACAGTGTGGCATCCTGTCCAGAATTAGTTTCTCTGCCTTGTTCCCATTAAGTACCAGATAGGCCCTGGCTACCACATAACCTGAAATGGATAGATGGGTATCAGTGAATGAATGAACAAACATGAAATGGCAGGGTAGCATAATTTACTGTGGATAATAACTTTCACAATGTAGGAAACAATGTTTTGGTTCACTAACATCAGAAGGAAAGAGTTTTTTTCTTCTTCTGGAATGGTAGAAGATAACTACTAATCTTGGAAATGATAATTTTACTCATCTAGTTAAAATCATATGAACCATTCTGTTAACTATTCCAGCAGAACTGACTATAATATAAAGGTTTTTTTTTTCTTTATTTGGCTGATACTGATACTGTTACACCATATTACATTAACTTTTACTCTAGGTACTGATAAATCTGCCATTTTGTGTGTGTTATTTCTCTGTAGAATACTTGTTCTCATTGCTGATTCCTAGTCCAATCATTGTCAATTTAATAATACTATGATGGTTTTGAGAGTGCCATAATCATAGCTCCCAACCTCTTTTTTCTAAGAAATCTATGGGAGACATTCACAGTCCAGGGCTTTGTATTTTCATAGCAGTGATCTATGAAGAGTGGCACTACATGGATGTGCAAATCTCGGACTATGAGCATGCATAACAAGATGCGAAGCAGTTGCTGTAAACATGCCCCCTTTCAAAAAAGTGTAACATGCTTAACGCACGAGCGATAGGGGTACAGCTACTACGCTGATAAAGGGCTTTACACGTATGCATATCAGTTTGATTCATAGACATGAATCTATAATTAGCTCATTTGCATACAGTGTGTGCAAATAGCCCTGATCTTACACCAGTAAACCCATACAATTACCTAAACTCTAAATAACCGGAATTGACTTGGGCAGGCATCATCATTTGACTTGCGTAAAAAAATATAAAAAACAAAGCTAGCACCAATGATAGCAAAATGACAAGCATTCCTTATTATTAGTGTTCTGTGTGGGTGTGTCTACTGTATGCTAGAATTAGGTAAAATGTGCATTAAATCACTTTTTATGAATGCTGCTACATTAAAGTGAGTGTTACATAAAGTAAATGGCACCCATACATACATACATATATATATATATATATATATATATATATGTGTGTGTGTGTGTGTGTGTGTGTGTGTATATATATATATATATATATATATATATATATATATGTGTGTGTGTGTGTGTGTGTGTATGCATGTTTAACTATGCATATACATATAGATAGATATAAAAACACACACATTTAGTCTCTTAATTAGCAATAGTTTAAAAAATTAGTTATGAAAGACAATAGTAAATATAATGCTATCCTTTTGTTTGAAAGTTTAAAATTATGGTTGCATTCCTCTGCAAAAGCATCTATTAAAAAGAAAAAAAATGTTTCTTCCTTCTAGTCACTTTCCATCAGCGACTTTTCTAAAGATGTAATTATGCAATCTGACCTACCCTGCATGTTTGCTTTATGTAAACAAAAGAGAGGAAGGAAGTGAAGCTGCCCCACCCTAAGCTTTGTGTGTATATGTGTATGAATGACAGAGGTGACTTGATTTTCATACCAGATAACAATATCTGTGTACTGGGAAACTATTTAGATGGACCCGCCCAATAGTTCAAAAAATACTGACTCTGTTCACCTGTGTTCATGTTTTAGTTAGCAATGTTCTTAGTAACAAGCAATATAAAGTGAAAGAGGAAATTAGAACATTCAAGTGTGATATTTTCTTGTAGGCAATGTCATGTTTTTATCAAATCTTTGTAATGGTTGCTGCAATGACATTAATATATGCAATCCTGCCATCTCATTATGCATTTAGACATCATTTCTGAGTTGTGCTCTGTGACAAACAATGCTTTCGGGGAATCATGTATTGTCTGTCTGTTTAACTCAGAATGAACTTCACAATCCTGAGTATGATTCCCTCAATTTCCACTTCTAAACTGGTTTTAAACAAGCCACATTACCAAACAGTGCTTTTGGTATGCCCTGAAAATGGGTACTTGTACCCATTCAGCTTTTAAATCATCATCTTCTTTCAGCTGTTCCCGTTAGGGGTTGCCACAGTGGATCATCTGTTTCCATTTCTTCCTGTTCTCTGCATCTTGCTCTTTCACACCAACCGCCTGCATGTCCTCTCTCACCACATCCATAAACCTTATCTTAGGCCTTCCTCTTTTCCTCTTACCTGGCAGCTCCATCCTTAGCATCCTTTTCCCAATATATCCAGCATCCCTCTTCAGCACATGTCCAAACCAACGCAATCTCGCCTCTCTTGCTTTGTCTCCAAACTGTCCAACCTGAGCTGACCCTCTAATATACTGATTCCTAATCCTGCCCATCCTAGTCACACCCAGTGCAAATCTTAACATCTTTAACTCTGCCACATCCAGGTCTGACTCCTGCCTTTTTGTCAATGCCACCGTCTCCAGCCCATATAACACAGCTGGTCTCACTACCCTCATGTAGACCTTCCCTTTCACTCTTACTGGTACCCGTCTGTCACAAATCACTCCCAACACTCTTTTCTACCCATTCCACCCTGCCTGTAATCTCTTCTTCACCTCCCTTCCACATTCACCATTACTCTGAACTGTTGATCCCAAGTACTTAAACTCATCCACCTTTACCAACTCTACTCCCTGCATCCTCACCATTCCTCTACCCTCCCTCTCATTTACACACATATATTCTGTTTTAGCCCTGCTGACCTTCATTCCTCTCCTCTCTAAAGCATATCTCCACCTCTCCAGGGTCTCCTCAACCTGGTCCCTACTCTCACTACAGATCACAATGTCATCTGCAAACATCATAGTCCATGGGACCTCCTGTCTGATCTCATCTGTCAACCTGTCCATCACCACTGCAAATAACAAAGGGCTCCGAGCTGATCCTTGATGCAATCCCACCTCCACCTTAAACGTATCTGTTACTCCCACCGCAGTCCTCACCAATGTCACACTACCCTCGTACATATCCTGTACCACTCTTACATACTTCTCTGTCACTCCAGATTTCCTCATACAATACCACAACTCCTCTCTAGGCACCCTGTCATATGCTTTCTCTAAGTCCACAAAGACACAATGCAACTCCTTCTGACCTTCTCTGTATTTCTCCAACAACACTCTCAGAGCAAACATTGCATCTGTAGTGCTCTTTCCTGGCATGAAACCATACTTTTGATCACTAATCATCACCTCCCTTCTTAACCTAGCTTCCACTACTCTTTCTCATAACTTCAAGCTGTGACTGATCAATTATATCCCTCTGTAGTTACTGCAGCTCTGCACATCACCCTTATTCTTAAAGATAGGTACCAAAACACTTTTTCTCCACTCCTCAGGCATCCTCTGACTTTCCAAAATTTCATTAAACAATCTGGTTAAAAATTCCACTGCCATTTCTCCTAAGCACCTCCATGCTTCCACTGGTATGTCATCTGGGCCAACAGCCTTTCCATTCTTCATCCTCTTCATAGCTGTCCTTACTTCCTCCTTGCTAATCTGTTTCACTTCCTGATTCACTATCCTTTATCACCCTTACCTGCTGCACATCTTGCCCAGCTCTGTCCCTCTGTCTAGCCAATCGGTAAAGGTCCTTTTCTCCCTCTTTAGTGTCCAATCTCTCATACAACTCTCCATATGCCTTATCCTTTGCCACCTCTCTCTTTGCCATGTGCCTCATCTCCTTATACTCATGTCTACTTTCTTCATCTCTTTGACAATCCCACTTCTTGTTCACCAGCCTCTTCCTCTGTATACTCTCCTGTACTTCCTCATTCCACCACCAGGTCTCCTTATCCTCCTCCCTCTGTCCAGATGTCACACCAAGTACCTTTCTAGCAGTCTTCCTTACTAGCTCTGCTGTAGTTACCCAGCTATTCGGTAACTCTTCATTGCCTCCCAGTGCCTGTCTTAACTCTTTCCTGAACTCCACCTCACAATCACCCTTTTTTAACTTCCACCATTTAATCCTTGGCACTGCTTTCACACTCCTCCTCCTCTTCTTGATCACCAACGTCATCCTACAGACCACCATTCTATGCTGCTTAACTACACTTTCCCCAGTCACTACTTTACAGTCTCCAATCTCCTTCAGACTGTCCCTCCTACATAGGATATAATCCACCTGTGTGCATCTTCCTCCACTCTTGTATGTCACCCTATGCTCCTCCCTCTTCTTAAAATACGTATTCACCACAGCCTTGTCCATCCTTTTCGCAAAATACACAATCATCTGACCTTCTGCATTCCCCTCCTTAACACCATACCTACCCATCACTTCCTCATCCCCTCTGTTCACTTCACCAACATGCCCATTGAAGTCCGCTCCAATCACTAGTCTCTCACCCTTGGGTACACTCACCACCACTTCATCCAACTCACTCCAAAATTTTTCTTTCTCATCCATCGCACACCCAACTTGTGGAGCATATGTACTAACAGCATTCATCATTACACCATCAATTTCAGGCTTCATAAACATCACTCTATCAGACACTCTCTTCACCTCCAAAACACTCTTGGCATACTGTTCCTTTAGGATAACCCCTACCCCATTTCTCCTGCCATCCACACCATGATAGAACAATTTGAACCTGCCTCCTATACACCTGGCCTTACTTCCCTTCCATCTGGTCTCTTGCATGCACAATATAGCAACATTCCTTCTCTCCATCATATCAGCTAGCTCTCTCCCTATACAAGTCATACTGCCAACATTCAAAGTTCCTACCCTCACTACTACACTCCTAACCTTCCTCCTCTCTTCCTGCCTTCGGGCGTGCCTTCCCCCTTCTCTTCTCCTTCGGCCAACAGTAGCCCAATTTCTGCCAGCACCCTGTTGGCTAACAATACTGGTGGCGGTTGTTGTTAACCCGGGCCTCGACCGATCCAGTATGGAAATATGAAATGTTGTCCGCATAAGTCATTTGGCAGAGGTTTTACGCTGGATGCCCTTCCTGACGCAACCCACCCCATTTATCCTGGCTTGGGACTGGCAAAAAGAAATGCACTGGCTTGTGCATCCCCAGTGGCTGGGTTACCCATTCAGCTTTTAAATAATTCAAATATAAAAAATGCAGGTTCTTGCACTAGTACAGTCCACTATTCACAGCGATACAGTGAATGTCTTAGTGATTAATGTTAAAAGTATGACATTTGGACAGGGATAACATGTTGTGGATTTCGGTGTTGTGGTCTTTCGTTCTAACAAAGTAGACCCATATATATATATATATATATATATATATATATATATATATATATACATACATATGTATATATATATATGGTTCTAGGTCATAAGATCGGCAGCCACTTTCACCGACAACAGAAACATCGACACCACATTATCGACAAACCATAAACACGACACCTCACATGCCCGACAAACAAGTAACCGACGGTCCACAAACACGAAACCCCATACACTGCACACACCACAATAACAACAATCAACTAACAAAACACATCCCCTTATCCAAAAACCACACACAGAACACAAGCACACCAAAATCCTCACAAACCCACACTAAACCTCACACACACAACTATGTACAACCCTAACCCAAACCCTTACCCTAAGGTCCGTCACTATTGCACACTCAGCTAACCCGGCCCTAACCCTAACTCACTTAACCCACCCCTAACCCAAAAATACCACTACCAAGACACTTACATAACCCGCCTAACCCTAACTCACTTAACCTGCCCTAACCCAAAAACTGCCACTACCGACACTTACCTAACCCGCTTCTAACCCTAACTCACTTAACCCACCCCTAACCCAAAAAATACCACTACCGCACACTTACCTAACCCGCACCCTAACCCTAACTCACTTAACCCACCCCTATCCCCACAGACTGTCACTATCCACACTTACCTTACTCGCACCCTAACGTCCGTCACCACCGCATACTCACACAGCCTTCTTTCCAAGTCACTATCCCTGGCATCGGCTTTTTCATCCGTAGCGTCGGTCTTCCGAGTGTCGATCATCTGGCGCCCGCTAATCCGTTGTTGGTGATGTCGGCTGTCGATCTTCTAACCTAGAACCATATATATATATATATATATATATATATATATATATATATATATATACACACACACACATGTATATGCAAACAGACAGACACACATATCAGTATCACTTGCACCATACACACCAATGGAATATTTAAAGGATCCCACTTTTCCTATCTGTGCATTTTTGGGAATATGACATACTCATGACCATGACAATAAGGGTTAGGGGAGATACAAGCTTACCACAAAGAATGCATCAGGAACTAAATCACAGAACCAAAGTCGGTGCGGCAGCAATGAAAGCTGTTGCACCAAGGGGGTGCTATACCTTGCCTCACTGATTCTTATGCATCTGCTGTAAAACAGAGCTCCCAGCTGGTGCATTGCTTGTAGTGAGAGTGCTTTTGTTTCTTGTTTGTTTTTTATTCAGAATAACCTTTCATAAGAAGGGAACTAGCATTACTGAACTCCATTCACATACTCTGATCAAAGAAACAATAGTTGCTAAGCCCAAATGTCTGGGTAATACCCAGTGCACACAGCAAGCAGCCCCAGTTCCTCCATACTCAGTTAAGATTTTTCAATGATATTGAAACAATACTGCAAGAACATCTCATGGGGGTACAGATAAAAAAGTGGATCACACTCACATTAAATAGTAAGACTGGATGCCTAAACTTGGATGTGAACTAGCACATAGCTGGATGGCAAATACATTTACAGGTCTGAGAAGTATTTGTTTTTCAATAATAACATGTAAGTAATTAAGTATGATACCAAGGTAAGAAGTCCATAATTATAAGGTATATTATAGAAATCTAACAGTTTTCATAGACCATCACTATATCTATTCCAATCTTAAGAGTTCCAGATAGTTTTCAATAGCAGAACTGATGTGCATATTCCAGTTATCATCAGATAACTGATTTAAATAATAGTACAGGAATAGTAGTAACAACAAAACAATGTTAAAACATCTCTTGAGCATAACACATCTTTTCTTTCATTTGTTTTCCAAGTAGATATAATATAGACTCCCAAATATTTCTTTGATTTAATTAGACAGTTTAAGATCCATATGCTATTATATAAATTTGTTCCTGAAAAACTAGTTACCTCTGAGAAACAAGGGTTCCACTAATGCAATGTAGATGCTTTGCATTTGTGCAACAGGTTTTCCTTGTTATATTTTGGATTGCACCTCTGTTATTTGTTTTCAGCCTCACAATATTTATCTGGGGGGGGGGCCAGATTCTAGGTTCATATTTTAGTAAGGAAAAGATCTGGAACCTGGATCTGCCACTGCAGCATGAGCATGCCATCAGGGACCACTTCTCACTTCAGTTAACTCTTATAAAAACGTGTATACATACAACCTGAAAACTTGCAGAGTAACCAGAAAATGCATTCCTTAGTCCTACAGTACAGGGTACGTAGCACTCAAGCAGACACAAGTTGCATTTCTGTATATTTTAATATATTGTGGTAATTGCACAAACTGTCCACTGAAAATGGTGTTAAGTAGGTTACGTTTTTATGAGCAAGCTGCCTTGTAGGTGATTTATTTTCTACTCCAATATTTAAGAAAAGTCAATATCTTTAGTAATTCCAACTAAGTCTATGAGACTAGTGTATTACTATAATAAAGATTATATTATAATCTGTCAGGTTTACAGATTACTGATGGTTTCAGCTAATTTATTTTTTAGTTAGATTTTTGTTTCTAGATCCATAGTACCACTAACACCATTTTCTGGCTGGCTTGTTATGATTCATGGATTTTTTTTTCTTAACATTATATTATTTTTTAATTAAATAGATTTTGTTTTAAGAGTTTCATTTATGTGAGTACACTAGTCGTTGTGTTGTCTGTGTGTGTATTATTTCTATGTTCAATATGTGATGTATTTATTTCCATATTTTTTCCTCTTTTAAGTATATATGTGGCTGAGTTACCACGTTCACACTAACAAAATGGATGAAGACAAAAACAGAATGGTGCCAGTGCATGACGACTTGTGCAAAATGGTGATAAATAAATACCTAAGGAACACATTTCATTCTCTCTCCCCATTGTACCAGCATCAAATGTTTGGAAAATACAGACGTTCTACATAAGGAAAGTGTCAGCATCTCAGCACTTCCTGTTTGAAACCTCCCATACTGATGGTTCCACAGTACATCTTTTAGGTCCACAGCAATATAAACCATTATGGTCTCTGTTGCATACCTCTCAACCTTTTAGCACAAAAAATCTGGACAAACATTGCTAATCCTGCAGTTATTTATAAATATGTAGATAAAGAGGGTCTTATAGCTTTTGTTATAGTAAAATTTAACAACAGAATATGGACATTATTAAACCTATAGTGTTTCCCTGGTATTGGAGTAGGAACTGTCAAAAAACACTTAGACTTCATTACCAACAATTATAAAGGTAATTTAATAATAGGAGGAGATTTTAATTGCATTTTAGATGCTTCTGAAACTACTAAGAAGAGACCTATTAGTATATCCTCCACTGCAAAATTCTTAAAAAATGGACTGAGTCATTTCATTTAATAGACAAGCTTAGACTGAAAGAATATAAATCAATATTGTTTTCTCATCAAGATTATAGATTTAGTACTCAAACTAGAATAGATAAAATATTTGTTGCTCAGGATCTACATTCCAAAATTACTAATTTCTTAACAATTCCATGTCCATTTTCAGATCATAATTCTCTGATTTTGAAATTTCAAAGTGAGTTTAAACCATTAACTTTTTCTTCTAGAATTCCATCATATATCACAAAAATCAAAGAATTTAAACCTTGGTTGTTGTCAGAACTACATTTTTTATCTAGATATTAGCTATACAACAGGAATGATCATAGTCATGATATGGGATTCAGTAAAAGCCTATATGTTTGGTAAAACCCTTAGTTGGTATAAAAATAAACTTAGAGAATGGGATTCTGAATTATAAGATTAACAATCTTGACTTTTGTTGGTGGAATCTGAAAAAAAATACAAAACTCTCCAGAAATTAAAAAGAAAATATAGAAATTAAATAAGAAGTATAATGAAATTTTAACACACAAAATAATTTAGCAATAGAAAAATTTAAAGTAAATTATTTGGCTACATCCCCTAGATATTTTCATACTTTATCTACAGGAATCAAAATACAATCCAAAGCAAATAATATTAACAATATTTATCATGAAGAGATGGAAACAGCGTGTTGGATATAGGAGACATTCTTGATGCATTTAGACATAATTATATGGAACACTTTAAAAATGGAAAATTGTCTACTGATCAATTAAATTAGGAAACAATTTCTATCAACATAAAAAGAACCCTGAAGAACTAAAGTTAGATTTGCAAAGACCCATTTCTTATAAATAAATAACTGATAGGATATAAGAAAGAAAAACTAATAAAGCCCCAGGATTAGATGGCATAATTATAAAGATATATAAACTTTTTCCCTCATCCATAATCTCCCTTTTCATAAAACATTATTAGAAATCCAATCACAAGCAATAATACCTCATTCTTGGAAATACTCTAATTACCCTAGTCCTAAAAGAAAATAAAGAACCGGATCTTTGTACCTCATATAGACCTATATCATTATTAAACAATGATTATAAGATATTTATGTCAATTATAGCAAATGGAATGAAAATTCCAATATCTAAAATAACAGATAATGATCAAACTGGTTTTATGCACAGTAGACCTACCCATGACAATACCAAAAAGATGCTTACTCTTATTGATTACATAAATAGGGAAAATCAAGTAACACTGATACTTGGATTAGACCTAGACAAGGTTTTTGATTCCTTAAGCAGGGAATATCTATTTAAAATTCCAGTTTTATTTGACTTTCCCCCTCCCTTCCTTCATCTCATAAAGAATATATATATAAATAATTTAGCTTATGTCAAATTAGATCCTTTCACATCGGAATCTATTTCTCTAACAAAAGGCACTAAACAAGGATGTCCCTTGTCACCTATTTTATTTGCATTGGCTATTGAAATTCTTGCAGTTTTAATATAATACAATTCAAAAATAAGAAGGGTGGACATTTATGATCAATATAACTCTAAAATAATGCTATTTACTGATGATATACTACTAACATTATCAAATTCCAAAGAAACTCTAGAGGAATTAGATATATTAATTGAGAAATATTATATGATTTCAGGTCTTCACTTCAACAGATCAAAAGCTAATTTTTTTATTTCTAAACAAAAAGAAAGCAATACAAGTTAAAGAGAACCATATCATAAGCAAACACGTTTCTACTCTAAATAATCTAGGAATTGTTTTATGCAAGGATTTGAATGAGTTAATATCAATAAAGTACAATAATATCACTAACATAATTAAAACTTCTGTGGAAAAGTGGAATAAAATATTTTTGACCTTTGAAGATATGACTACAATTAATAAAAATGGTTTTACTGCCCAAGATTTTGTATGTAGCACTAGCAATTCAGTTTCCTGATAGACACGTCCTTAAAGAAATAAACAGAAGTTTATTAAAGTTTCTATGGTTTACTAAAAGAAATAGAGTAGCCTTACCTCATCACATTAGACCATGGGAACAAGGAGGAGTAAACTTTCCAGATATTGAATCCTATATAAATTCATCCATATTTAAAACTGTTATGGAGTGGATAAATCCTAAATTTTCTGCGAACTGGAAAGTATTACATACTGTTATATTAAAAAAAGAAACCACTTTATTAAAAAAAAATCAATATCGGATGAAGTCAATAATCTATGGTATTTATTAAGTACTAATATGCAATACAACATAACAAAACCTACCAAATTACATTTGATTAGTTATTTCTTCAACTCCTTCAGGAAATGTATTAACGTAAATACAGATTTAATAATTTGGTTTGATCTTTTAATCCAATTTATCACGACAAAAAATTATCCTCACAAATTATATAGAGATTTACTTCTTGGGAACACAAGAACTTTAGTTTTTTGGCAACAATGCAGCAAGGAACTAAAACTTTTAGATATGTAAATGATAAAGACAATTTATGAAACTCCATCGCAGGACTGGTTAACCTGGCAAAGCATCTTAATGTATTCCCAGGACTTATGTCGAGTAATTAATAGTTCTTCCTTTAAAGATACTCCAAAACTTATAATTTATCTATATGGAATTATATATAATAACCATAACATGAAGAATGGTATTTCAACTTATATAAAGAATTAAGTTATAAAATGATACCTAAAGTATTATATTGGCAACATATCTCTACATCTATTAGAAGAAATCAAATCAAACATTTTACTATCAGTAAAACATACATCTAGTTCACAGTATAGACATTTTTTTAATTGGAAATTGCTACACAGAGTATTTTTAACCCCAGATAAAAATACTAAAATCAGCTCTTCCAGAAATGGATTATGTTGGAGATGTAAGCAGGTATCTAGAGCTGGCTGGAATCATATTTTTTATGATTGTATTAACATTAAAACATACTGGAATGGAATCAATAACTTCCTACAGGCCTTATTCAATTAATCCTTTGTTTTACCTAAAGCTTTTGATTCTGTTGAATGTAAACAAAGGTCCTCATTTGAACAAAACAAACTTGCACTTACTATGGACAATACGTGTCATTTCTAGGAAATGCATAACCAGAAGATGGAATTCAAATACAACACCAACCATGGAAGACTTTTTGACTTTACTGAGGAGTTCAGTATTGATGGAAATCAAAATTAAAGAACTAAGGATTTATCCTAGGCCATTGGTAAACAAACCATGGAAAAAAGTCTTATCATTGATTGACAGTTTGCAACTAACACCAGATACACTGTCATAACTGCATATTGTTTCATCTGTTCAGTAATTAGGAACCATTTTATATTATTACTGATGCCAGGCTGACTGTAAATGTTGTATATAGTTGTTCAAAATGTTATACAAAATATACCATGAATGTTTTCATAATATTATTTGAAAATAAAAACTACATGAGTAAAAAATTAATCTGGACAAAGCCAAACATAATGGGGGGGGGGACAAGCCCCCAAAATATGGACAAATTTTAAATATTGCTCTCATGAACTTGGAAAGTTGTTAGAATAAAATGTCTTGTGGTACTATGCATTTTCTGACAGATATGAAGTCTGAAATGCAAATACCTGTCATTGTTTAGTGAATTCAGTCCTCACTGATTTACCACAAAAATCCAGAAAACCACAAATTTTATAAGGAACAGACCAGAAATATGAAGGGAAAATCTGTACATTCTATGAAAATATGGACATTTGAGAGGTATGCCTCTGTGGCATCCCACTATGACTTTTATCTTTTCACAATGATGGGGGCTAACACCACTTTCTGCAGTAACCCATTTTAAAGGAATTTGCTTTCATAAGCAGTCTAGTAATTATCTTTGACTTGCTGTGATTCCTGGTTAGGGTGCCTTCTTTTGGGAGTCTACATGTCCTCCCCATATCTGAAACAGTAGGCAATCTCTTTTAAAATTACATAACAAACTGTTAAGGGAAAGCAAACTGGTAAAAAAAAAAAAAAAGCCAAAACACTGAAAACCCCTTTGCTGGAAATAAACTGCTGAATACCCCAACATTTTTTTAAGAATTTTAAGCACTTTTATTCTATAATATCATTAGAACTTCATCAGAAAACCATATTAACATCCACTAAAGGTTTAAATATTCACAAAAATACACTATGTATACTCATTTAAAACACCATCAACCAATCCAAATAGCCTTTAATTAACAGCTTGTGTCAAATACCTCCTATTTAAAAGAACAGAGGATAAGAAAATAAAAGTAAAAATAAATACAAGCAAATTCCAAATGAGTTCACTTCATAATATGCACTTAATATTTATACTTTCATTTAACCCTGGCTCTTTATCTGCCTGGAGCAAGATTTGCCATTTTTCTTCTTTACTTTCAACTATATTATTAAAACTTTCGATAAATTACTTCTGGCCCACTGCTTCTAAAACAAAAAAAGAAAATTTCCTAAAAATAATATAATGCAATGCATGCTTAACAACAGCATTAATAAAAACCTTCTTTTTAACCACTGCACTATGTTCATAAATGCTTTGTGATAACATTCTTACAGTCGTACCTACATAGAAACTCGTGCAGGTTCATAGGTTCATAGACAGGTTCATAGATAGGTACTAGGCTATCAGCCCTGGGGCCTATACAAGCCTAGCCAAAAAGGTACCCTGGCTTTGTCCACCCAAGAAAATTATTTTCCTGTACCACTGTCGAGCACAGCCTCAGAAGTGATCCACGGGGTGAATTTCCTATTTCCCATCCAATCATACACTTTCATAGGTAGGTACTTCTACAACAATTAGCAAGGTAGACCACACCTTTAATTTTATCCGAAAGGGGGTAAGTGCAAACCATCCCTGGTAAAGCAGTGTTGTCTGTCAGCCATGTCCTTCCAGGCCATTAAATATTTTACCCCCTTGGATTGACACCAGAAGCTAAGCCAACTGTTAAAATCAATAATTTTCTGTTGGTAAAGTGGCATCATCCTTGGAGAAGGTAGTGTGTTGCTCAGTACTAGGCTCATACCTGTCTGAGGCACATAATCAGTGAGTTTGATCATGTCTGCTTCATATAATCAAGGAAGGTATATCTCAGGTCATTAACATACACATGGACTATTACAGAGTTATATTGGTACCAGTGATTCAATGACCTGAGTGCCTGTGTGACTTGATGGATCCTAGCCCTGGAAAGGCAGCTAACCATGACTTTCTCCTTACTCAGTCTGGTGAGGGGGACATTGGTGTGCATCACTACAGAATCACCAATGACTAGAAAATGTGGCTATGCGATGGTTTGGCTTAGTATATGTACCTGTGGGTAATGTTTTAATGGAGTGTTTATGTGATGGCTGAGAACACGTTCTTTGATTGTACTGCGCAGAAGGCCTTAGTGTTATAGGAAGGTTACCTGTAAGTTCCTCGGCATAAGTAGTTTTATGTGCAGGGTTCTTTACCCTGGGCAGTAGGCGTGGTGCAAGTGTCACTGACAACCTCTATAGGATTAGTTTCGACTGTATGAGAGAATTTTGCCTCCAGCATTAAAGTGCATTTACATCACTTGCATACTTTATCTGTTTTACTAAGTAGGTTGTCAGTGTACATGAAACAATTGCAACAATGTCTCAGAATACCCAGCTCAATCATACAGGACACAGAGAGAGTCAGGAAGTGCATATCCATGGCTACTGATCTACTAGAGAGGAGTAAGGGAAATTTAAATACTGAATAGGACAATAAGACAAGGAACTTGATAAGCAATGCTCAGCTATGCAAAAACTAGATGCTCTAGTAGTTAACAAAATATGTCTTGACAGTAATGCCACAATGTTTAAACTGTGAGCTTTGGCCGTTTAAGACCTGCATGATATCAATTGAACGCATAAGTGTAGCTAAGTAACTTTTATCTGCACTTTTTAAAGTAATTTGTTTGTGTTGCATTGAGCAATATCTAGCTAGACGTTGACTGTTTTTTCAGTAGTGCATGTGGTATTTTCAGTGAAGGCTTGTTAAAAACCTGCATAGCCAGTGATAGGTGGGGGTAGTAGTTTCCTTCATTGTTATTCAGTTTCTGTCTTATACAAGTGGTACAGTGAATTATCTTCAGTTTAAACTGTGAGCTTTGGCCGGTTAAGACCTGCATGATATCAATTGAATGCATAAGTGTAGCTAAGTAACTTTTATTTGCACTTTTTAAAGTAATTTGTTTGTGTTGCATTGAGCAATATCTAGCTAGAAGTTGACTGTTTTTTCAGTAGTGCATGTGGTATTTTCAGTTAAGGCTTGTTAAAAAAACACATAGCCAGTGATAGGTAGGGGTAGTAGTTTCCTTCATTGTTATTCAGTTTCTGTCTCATACAAGTGGTACAGTGAATTATCTTCTGTTTAAACTGTGAGCTTTGGCTGGTTAAGACCTGCATGATATCAATTGAACGCATAAGTGTAGCAAAGTAACTTTTATCTGCACTTTTTAAAGTAATTTATTTGTGTTGCACTGAGCAATATCTAGCTAGAAGGTGACTGTTTTTTCAGTAGTGCATGTGGTATTTTCAGTTAAGGCTTGTTAAAAACCTGCATAGCCAGTGACAGGTGGGGTAGTAGTTTCCTTCATTGTTATTCAGTTTCTGTCTTATACAAGTGGTACAGTGAATTATCTTCTGTTTAAACTGTGAGCTTTGGCCAGTTAAGACCTTCATGATATCAACTGAACGCATAAGTGTAGCTAAGTAACTTTTATCTGCACTTTTTAAAGTAATTTGTTTGTGTTGCATTGAGCAATATCTAGCTAGAAGTTGACTGTTTTTTCAGTAGTGCATGTGGTATTTTCAGTTAAGGCTTGTTAAAAACCTGCATAGCCACTGATAGGTAGGGTAGTAGTTTCCTTCATTGTTATTCAGTTTCTGTCTTATACAAGTGGTACAGTGAATTATCTTCTGTTTAAACTGTGAGCTTTGACAGGTTAAGACCTGCATGATATAAATTGAACGCATAAGTGTAGCTAAGTAACTTTTATCTGCACTTTTAAAGTAATTTGTTTGTGTTGCATTGAGCAATATCTAGCTAGAAGTTGACTGTTTTTTCAGTAGTGCATGTGGTATTTTCAGTTAAGGCTTGTTAAAAACCTGCATAGCCAGTGATAGGGGGGGTAGTAGTTTCCTTCATTGTTATTCAGTTTCTGTCTTATACAAGTGGTACAGTGAATTATCTTCTGTTTAAACTGTGAGCTTTGGCTGGTTAAGACCTGCATGATATCAATTGAACGCATAAGTGTAGCTAAGTAACTTTTATCTGCACTTTTTAAAGTAATTTGTTTGTGTTGCATTGAGCAATATCTAGCTAGAAGTTGACTGTTTTTTTTCAGTAGTGCATGTGGTATTTTCAGTTAAGGCTTGTTAAAAACCCACATAGCCAGTGATAGGTAGGGGTAGTAGTTTCCTTCATTGTTATTCAGTTTCTGTCTTATACAAGTGGTACAGTGAATTATCTTCTGTTTAAACTGTGAGCTTTGGCCGGTTAAGACCTGCATGATATCAATTGAACGCATAAGTGTAGCTAAGTAACTTTTATCTGCACTTTTTAAAGTAATTTGTTTGTGTTGCATTGAGCAATATCTAGCTAGAAGTTGACTGTTTTTTCAGTAGTGCATGTGGTATTTTCAGTTAAGGCTTGTTAAAAACCTGCATAAAATTGAACGCATAAGTGTAGCTAAGTAACTTTTATCTGCACTTTTGAAAGTAATTTGTTTGTGTTGCATTGAGCAATATCTAGCTAGAAGTTGACTGTTTTTTCAGTAGTGCATGTGGTATTTTCAGTTAAGGCTTGTTAAAAACCTGCATAGCCTGTGATAGGTGGGGGTAGTAGTTTCCTTCATTGTTATTCAGTTTCTGTCTTATACAAGTGGTACAGTGAATTATCTTCTGTTTAAACTGTGAGCTATGGCCGGTTAAGACCTGCATGATATCAATTGAACGCATAAGTGTAGCTAAGTAACTTTTATCTGCACATTTTAAAGTAATATGTTTGTGTTGCATTGAGCAATATCTAGCTAGAAGTTGACTGTTTTTTCTGTAGTGCATGTGGTATTTTCCGTTAAGGCTTGTTAAAACCTGCATAGCCATTGATAGGTGGGGGTAGTAGTTTCCTTCATTGTTATTCAGTTTCTGTCTTATACAAGTGGTACAGTGAATTATCTTCTGTTTAAACTGTGAGCTTTGGCCGGTTAAGACCTGCATGATATCAATTGAACGCATAAGTGTAGCTAAGTAACTTTTATCTGCACTTTTTAAAGTAATTTGTTTGTGTTGCATTGAGCAATATCTAGCTAGAAGTTGACTGTTTTTTCAGTAGTGCATGTGGTATTATCAGTTAAGGCTTGTTAAAAACCTGCATGGCCAGTGATAGGTGGGGGTAGTAGTTTCCTTCATTGTTATTCAGTTTCTGTCTTATACAAGTGGTACAGTGAATTATCTTCTGTTTAAACTGTGAGCATTGGCCAGTTAAGACCTGCATGATATCAATTGAACTCATAAGTGTAGTTAAGTAACTTTTATCTGCACTTTTAAAGTAATTTGTTTGTGTTGCATTGAGCAATATCTAGCTAGAAGTTGAATGTTTTTTCAGTAGTGCATGTGGTATTTTCAGTTAAGGCTTGTTAAAAACCTGCATAGCCAGTGATAGGTGGGGGTAGTAGTTTCCTTCATTGTTATTCAGTTTCTGTCTTATACAAGTGGTACAGTGAATTATCTTCTGTTTAAACTGTGAGCTTTGGCTGGTTAAGACCTGCATGATATCAATTGAACGCATAAGTGTAGCTAAGTAACTTTTATCTGCACTTTTTAAAGTAATTTGTTTGTGTTGCATTGAGCAATATCTAGCTAGAAGTTGACTGTTTTTCAGTAGTGCATGTGGTATTTTCAGTTAAGGCTTGTTAAAAACCTGCATAGCCAGTGATAGGTGGGGGTAGTAGTTTCCTTCATTGTTATTCAGTTTCTGTCTTATACAAGTGGTACAGTGAATTATCTTCTGTTTAAACTGTGAGCTTTGGCCAGTTAAGACCTGCATGATATCAATTGAACGCATAAGTGTAGCTAAGTAACTTTTATCTGCACTTTTTAAAGTAATTTGTTTGTGTTGCATTGAGCAATATCTAGCTAGAAGTTGACTGTTTTTCAGTAGTGCATGTGGTATTTTCAGTTAAGTCTTGTTAAAAACTGCATAGCCAGTGATAGGTGGAGTAGTAGTTTCCTTCATTGTTATTCAGTTTCTGTCTTATACAAGTGGTACAGTGAATTATCTTCTGTTTAAACTGTGAGCTTTGGGCGGTTAAGACCTGCATGATATCAATTGAACGCATAAGTGTAGCTAAGTAACTTTTATCTGCACTTTTTAAAGTAATTTGTTTGTGTTGCATTGAGCAATATCTAGCTAGAAGTTGACTGTTTTTTCAGTAGTGCATGTGGTATTTTCAGTTAAGGCTTGTTAAAAACTGCATAGCCAGTGATAGGTGGGGTAGTAGTTTCCTTCATTGTTATTCAGTTTCTGTCTTATACAAGTGGTACAGTGAATTATCTTCTGTTTAAACTGTGAGCTTTGGTCGGTTAAGACCTGCATGATATCAATTGAACGCATAAGTGTAGCTAAGTAACTTTTATCTGCACTTTTTAAAGTAATTTGTTTGTGTTGCATTGAGCAATATCTAGCTAGAAGTTGACTGGTTTTCAGTAGTGCATGTGGTATTTTCAGTTAAGGCTTGTTAAAACCTGCATAGCCAGTGATAGGTGGGGGTAGTAGTTTCCTTCATTGTTATTCAGTTTCTGTCTTATACAAGTGGTACAGTGAATTATCTTCTGTTTAAACTGTGAGCTTTGGCCGGTTAAGACCTGCATGATATCAATTGAACGCATAAGTGTAGCTAAGTAACTTTTATCTGCACTTTTTAAAGTAATTTGTTTGTGTTGCATTGAGCAATATCTAGCTAGAAGTTGACTGTTTTTTCAGTAGTGCATGTGGTATTTTCAGTTAAGGCTTGTTAAAAACCTGCATAGCCAGTGATAGGTGGGGGTAGTAGTTTCCTTCATTGTTATTCAGTTTCTGTCTTATACAAGTGGTACAGTGAATTATCTTCTGTTTAAACTGTGAGCTTTGGCTGGTTAAGACCTGCATGATATCAATTGAACGCATAAGTGTAGCTAAGTAACTTTTATCTGCACTTTTAAAGTAATTTGTTTGTGTTGCATTGAGCAATATCTAGCTAGAAGTTGACTGTTTTTTCAGTAGTGCATGTGGTATTTTCAGTTAAGGCTTGTTAAAAACCTGCATAGCCAGTGATAGGTGGGGTAGTAGTTTCCTTCATTGTTATTCAGTTTCTGTCTTATACAAGTGGTACAGTGAATTATCTTCTGTTTAAACTGTGAGCTTTGGCCAGTTAAGACCTGCATGATATCAATTGAACGCATAAGTGTAGCTAAGTAACTTTATCTGCATTTTTAAAGAAATTTGTTTGTGTTGCATTGAGCAATATCTAGCTAGAAGTTGAATGTTTTTACAGTAGTGCATGTGGTATTTTCAGTTAAGGCTTGTTATAAACCTGCATAGCCACTGATAGGTGGGGGTAGTAGTTTCCTTCATTGTTATTCAGTTTCTGTCTTATACAAGTGGTACAGTGAATTATCTTCTGTTTAAACTGTGAGCTTTCGGGGGTTAAGACCTGCATGATATCAATTGAACGCATAAGTGTAGCTAAGTAACTTTTATCTGCACTTTTTAAAGTAATTTGTTTGTGTTGCATTGAGCAATATTAGACGCTGACTGTTTTTCAGTAGTGCATGTGGTATTTTCAGTTAAGGCTTGTTAAAAACCTGCATAAAAATTGCATAAAAGTGTAGGCTAAGTAACTTTATCTGCACTTTTTAAAGTAATTTGTTTGTGTTGCATTGAGCAATATCTAGCTAGAAGTTGACTTTTTTCAGTAGTGCATGTGGTATTTTCAGTTAAGGCTTGTTAAAAACCTGCATAGCCAGTGATAGGTGGGGTAGTAGTTTCCTTCATTGTTATTCAGTTTCTGTCTTATACAAGTGGTACAGTGAATTATCTTCTGTTTAAACTGTGAGCTTTGGCTGGTTAAGACCTGCATGATATCAATTGAACGCATAAGTGTAGCTAAGTAACTTTTATCTGCACTTTTTAAAGTAATTTGTTTGTGTTGCATTGAGCAATATCTAGCTAGAAGTTGACTGTTTTTCAGTAGTGCATGTGGTATTTTCAGTTAAGGCTTGTTAAAAACCTGCATAGCCAGTGATAGGTGGGGGTAGTAGTTTCCTTCATTGTTATTCAGTTTCTGTCTTATACAAGTGGTACAGTGAATTATCTTCTGTTTAAACTGTGAGCTTTGGCCAGTTAAGACCTGCATGATATCAATTGAACGCATAAGTGTAGCTAAGTAACTTTATCTGCATTTTTAAAGAAATTTGTTTGTGTTGCATTGAGCAATATCTAGCTAGAAGTTGACTGTTTTTCAGTAGTGCATGTGGTATTTTCAGTTAAGGCTTGTTAAAAACCTGCATAGCCACTGATAGGTGGGGTAGTAGTTTCCTTCATTGTTATTCAGTTTCTGTCTTATACAAGTGGTACAGTGAATTATCTTCTGTTTAAACTGTGAGCTTTGGCCGGTTAAGACCTGCATGATATCAATTGAACGCATAAGTGTAGCTAAGTAACTTTTATCTGCACTTTTTAAAGTAATTTGTTTGTGTTGCATTGAGCAATATCTAGCTAGACGTTGACTGTTTTTTCAGTAGTGCATGTGGTATTTTCAGTTAAGGCTTGTTAAAAACCTGCATAAAATTGAACGCATAAGTGTAGCTAAGTAACTTTTATCTGCACTTTTGAAAGTAATTTGTTTGTGTTGCATTGAGCAATATCTAGCTAGAAGTTGACTGTTTTTTCAGTAGTGCATGTGGTATTTTCAGTTAAGGCTTGTTAAAAACCTGCATAGCCTGTGATAGGTGGGGGTAGTAGTTTCCTTCATTGTTATTCAGTTTCTGTCTTATACAAGTGGTACAGTGAATTATCTTCTGTTTAAACTGTGAGCTTTGGCCGGTTAAGACCTGCATGATATCAATTGAACGCATAAGTGTAGCTAAGTAACTTTTATCTGCACTTTTTAAAGTAATTTGTTTGTGTTGCATTGAGCAATATCTAGCTAGAAGTTGACTGTTTTTCAGTAGTGCATGTGGTATTTTCAGTTAAGGCTTGTTAAATACCTGCATAGCCAGTGATAGGTGGAGTAGTAGTTTCCTTCATTGTTATTCAGTTTCTGTCTTATACAAGTGGTACAGTGAATTATCTTCTGTTTAAACTGTGAGCTTTGGCTGGTTAAGACCTGCATGATATCAATTGAATGCATAAGTGTAGCTAAGTAACTTTTATCTGCACTTTTAAAGTAATTTGTTTGTGTTGCATTGAGCAATATCTAGCTAGAAGTTGACTGTTTTTTCAGTAGTGCATGTGGTATTTTCAGTTAAGGCTTGTTAAAACCTGCATAGCCATTGATAGGTGGAGTAGTAGTTTCCTTCATTGTTATTCAGTTTCTGTCTTATACAAGTGGTACAGTGAATTATCTTCTGTTTAAACTGTGAGCTTTGGCGAGTTAAGACCTGCATGATATCAATTGAACGCATAAGTGTAGCTAAGTAACTTTTATCTGCACTTTTAAAGTAATTTGTTTGTGTTGCATTGAGCAATATCTAGCTAGAAGTTCACTGTTTTTCAGTAGTGCATGTGGTATTTTCAGTTAAGTCTTGTTAAAAACCTGCATAGCCAGTGATAGGTGGAGTAGTAGTTTCCTTCATTGTTATTCAGTTTCTGTCTTATACAAGTGGTACAGTGAATTATCTTCTGTTTAAACTGTGAGCTTTGGGTGGTTAAGACCTGCATTATATCAACTGAACGCATAAGTGTAGCTAAGTAACTTTTATCTGCACTTTTTAAAGTAATTTGTTTGTGGTGCATTGAGCAATATCTAGCTAGAAGTTGACTGTTTTTTCAGTAGTGCATGTGGTATTTTCAGTTAAGGCTTGTTAAAACCTGCATAGCCAGTGATAGGTAGGGGTAGTAGTTTCCTTCATTGTTATTCAGTTTCTGTCTTATACGAGTGGTACAGTGAATTATCTTCTGTTTAAACTGTGAGCTTTGTCCGGTTAAGACCTGCATGATATCAATTGAACGCATAAGTGTAGCTAAGTAACTTTTATCTGCACTTTTTAAAGTAATTTGTTTGTGTTGCATTGAGCAATATCTAGCTAGAAGTTGACTGTTTTTTTCAGTAGTGCATGTGGTATTTTCAGTTAAGGCTTGTTAAAAACCTGCATAGCCAGTGATAGGTTGGGGGTAGTAGTTTCCTTCATTGTTATTCAGTTTCTGTCTTATACAAGTGGTACAGTGAATTATCTTCTGTTTAAACTGTGAGCTTTGGCCAGTTAAGACCTGCATGATATCAATTGAACGCATAAGTGTAGCTAAGTAACTTTTATCTGCACTTTTTAAAGTAATTTGTTTGTGTTGCATTGAGCAATATCTAGCTAGAAGTTGACTGTTTTTTCAGTAGTGCATGTGGTATTTTCAGTTAAGGCTTGTTAAAAACCTGCATAGCCACTGATAGGTGGGGGTAGTAGTTTCCTTCATTGTTATTCAGTTTCTGTCTTATACAAGTGGTACAGTGAATTATCTTCTGTTTAAACTGTGAGCTTTGGCGGTTAAGACCTGCATGATATCAATTGAACGCATAAGTGTAGCTAAGTAACTTTTATCTGCACTTTTTAAAGTAATTTGTTTGTGTTGCATTGAGCAATATCTAGCTAGACGTTGACTGTTTTTTCAGTAGTGTATGTGGTATTTTCAGTTAAGGCTTGTTAAAAACCTGCATAAAATTGAACGCATAAGTGTAGCTAAGTAACTTTTATCTGCACTTTTGAAAGTAATTTGTTTGTGTTGCATTGAGCAATATCTAGCTAGAAGTTGACTGTTTTTTCAGTAGTGCATGTGGTATTTTCAGTTAAGGCTTGTTAAAAACCTGCATAGCCAGTGATAGGTGGGGGTAGTAGTTTCCTTCATTGTTATTCAGTTTCTGTCTTATACAAGTGGTACAGTGAATTATCTTCTGTTTAAACTGTGAGCTTTGGCTGGTTAAGACCTGCATGATATCAATTGAACGCATAAGTGTAGCTAAGTAACTTTTATCTGCACTTTTTAAAGTAATTTGTTTGTGTTGCATTGAGCAATATCTAGCTAGAAGTTGACTGTTTTTCAGTAGTGCATGTGGTATTTTCAGTTATGGCTTGTTAAAAACCTGCATAGCCAGTGATAGGTGGGGGACGTTTCCTTTATTGTTATTCAGTTTCTGTCTTATACAAGTGGTACAGTGAATTATCTTCTGTTTAAACTGTGAGCTTTGGCCGGTTAAGACCTGCATGATATCAATTGAACGCATAAGTGTAGCTAAGTAACTTTTATCTGCACTTTTAAAGGACTTTGTTTGAGTTGCAATGAGCATTATCTAGCTAGAAGTTGACTGTTTTTCGGGTAGTGCACGTGGTATTTTCAGTTAAGTCTTGTTAAAACCTGCATAGCCAGTGATAGGTGGGGCTAGTAGTTTCCTTCATTGTTATTCAGTTTCTGTCTTATACAAGTGGTACAGTGAATTATCTTCTGTTTAAACTGTGAGCTTTGGCTGGTTAAAACCTGCATGATATCAATTGAACGCATAAGTGTAGCTAAGTAACTTTTATCTGCACTTTTTAAAGTAATTTGTTTGTGTTGCATTGAGCAATATCTAGCTAGAAGGTGACTGTTTTTTCAGTAGTGCATGTGGTATTTTCAGTTAAGGCTTGTTAAAAACCTGCATAGCCAGTGATAGGTGGGGGTAGTAGTTTCCTTTATTGTTATTCAGTTTCTGTCTTATACAAGTGGTACAGTGAATTATCTTCTGTTTAAACTGTGAGCTTTGGCCGGTTAAGACCTGCATGATATCAATTGAACGCATAAGTGTAGCTAAGTAACTTTTATCTGCACTTTTTAAAGTAATTTGTTTGTGTTGCATTGAGCAATATCTAGCTAGAAGTTGACTGTTTTTTTTCAATAGTGCATGTGGTATTTTCAGTTAAGGCTTGTTAAAAACCTGCATAGCCAGTGATAGGTGGGGTAGTAGTTTCCTTCATTGTTATTCAGTTTCTGTCTTATACAAGTGGTACAGTGAATTATCTTCTGTTTAAACTGTGAGCTTTGGCCAGTTAAGACCTGCATGATATCAATTGAACGCATAAGTGTAGCTAAGTAACTTTTATCTGCACTTTTTAAAGTAATTTGTTTGTGTTGCACTGAGCAATATCTAGCTAGAAGTTGACTGTTTTTTCAGTAGTGCTTGTGGTATTTTCAGTTAAGGCTTGTTAAAAACCTGCATAGCCACTGATAGGTGGGGTAGTAGTTTCCTTCATTGTTATTCAGTTTCTGTCTTATACAAGTGGTACAGTGAATTATCTTCTGTTTAAACTGTGAGCTTTGGCCGGTTAAGACCTGCATGATATCAATTGAACGCATAAGTGTAGCTAAGTAACTTTTATCTGCACTTTTTAAAGTAATTTGTTTGTGTTGCATTGAGCAATATCTAGCTAGACGTTGACTGTTTTTTCAGTAGTGTATGTGGTATTTTCAGTTAAGGCTTGTTAAAAACCTGCATAAAATTGAACGCATAAGTGTAGCTAAGTAACTTTTATCTGCACTTTTGAAAGTAATTTGTTTGTGTTGCATTGAGCAATATCTAGCTAGAAGTTGACTGTTTTTTCAGTAGTGCATGTGGTATTTTCAGTTAAGTCTTATTAAAAACCTGCATAGCCAATGATAGGTGGGGGCAGTAGTTTCCTTAATTGTTATTCAGTTTCTGTCTTATACAAGTGGTACAGTGAATTATCTTCTGTTTAAACTGTGAGCTTTGGCCGGTTAAGACCTGCATGATATCAATTGAATGCATAAGTGTAGCTAAGTAACTTTTATCTGAACTTTTTAAAGTAATTTGTTTGTGTTGCATTGAGCAATATCTAGCTAGAAGTTAACTGTTTTTTTCAGTAGTGCATGTGGTATTTTCAGTTAAGGCTTGTTAAAAATCTGCATAGCCAGTGATAGGTGGAGGTAGTAGTTTCCTTCATTGTTATTCAGTTTCTGTCTTATACGAGTGGTACAGTGAATTATCTTCTGTTTAAACTGTGAACTTTTTCCGGTTAAGACCTGCATGATATCAATTGAACGCATAAGTGTAGCTAAGTAACTTTTATCTGCACTTTTTAAAGTAATTTGTTTGTGTTGCATTGAGCAATATCTAGCTAGAAGTTGACTGTTTTTTCAGTAGTGCATGTGGTATTTTCAGTTAAGGCTTGTTAAAAACCTGCATAGCCAGTGATAGGTAGGGGTAGTAGTTTCCTTCATTGTTATTCAGTTTCTGACTTATACAAGTGGTACAGTGAATTATCTTCTGTTTAAACTGTGAGCTTTGGCTGGTTAAAACCTGCATGATATCAATTGAACGCATAAGTGTAGCTAAGTAACTTTTATCTGCACTTTTTAAAGTAATTTGTTTGTGTTGCATTGAGCAATATCTAGCTAGAAGTTGACTGTTTTTTCAGTAGTGCATGTGGTATTATCAGTTAAGGCTTGTTATAAATCTGCATAGCCACTGATAGGGGGGGTAGTAGTTTCCTTCATTGTTATTCAGTTTCTGTCTTATACAAGTGGTACAGTGAATTATCTTCTGTTTAAACTGTGAGCATTGGCCAGTTAAGACCTGCATGATATCAATTGAACTCATAAGTGTAGTTAAGTAACTTTTATCTGCACTTTTAAAGTAATTTGTTTGTGTTGCATTGAGCAATATCTAGCTAGAAGTTGACTGTTTTTTCAGTAGTGCATGTGGTATTTTCAGTTAAGGCTTGTTAAAAACCTGCATAGCCAGTGATAGGTGGGGGTAGTAGTTTCCTTCATTGTTATTCAGTTTCTGTCTTATACAAGTGGTACAGTGAATTATCTTCTGTTTAAACTGTGAGCTTTGGCCGGTTAAGACCTGCATGATATCAATTGAACGCATAAGTGTAGCTAAGTAACTTTTATCTGCACGTTTTAAAGTAATTTGTTTGTGTTGCATTGAGCAATATCTAGCTAGAAGTTAACTGTTTTTTTAGTAGTGCATGTGGTATTTTCAGTTAAGGCTTGCTAAAAACCTGCATAGCCAGTGATAGGTGGGGTAGTAGTTTCCTTCATTGTTATTCAGTTTCTGTCTTATACAAGTGGTACAGTGAATTATCTTCTGTTTAAACTGTGAGCTTTGGCCGGTTAAGACCTGCATGATATCAATTGAACGCATAAGTGTAGCTAAGTAACTTTTATCTGCACTTTTTAAAGTAATTTGTTTGTGTTGCATTGAGCAATATCTAGCTAGAAGTTGACTGTTTTTTCAGTAGTGCATGTGGTATTTTCAGTTAAGGCTTGTTAAAAACCTGCATAGCCAGTGATAGGTGGGGGTAGTAGTTTCCTTCATTGTTATTCAGTTTCTGACTTATACAAGTGGTACAGTGAATTATCTTCTGTTTAAACTGTGAGCTTTGGCTGGTTAAAACCTGCATGATATCAATTGAACGCATAAGTGTAGCTAAGTAACTTTTATCTGCACTTTTTAAAGTAATTTGTTTGTGTTGCATTGAGCAATATCTAGCTAGAAGGTGACTGTTTTTTCAGTAGGTCCCCACCCACCCTCCCTGTTTTTGTCTTGGTGTTAATCTTGGTGGCTTTGAAACTGCCCGTCCCTCTTGTAAATTTGCACTTGGATACTCCTCCTGGGCCCATCTCATTTGCTCACTCAAAAAAAAAAAAAAAAAAAAATTATCTGCTTTTACTGTATTTGTGTTTCTTCCTACTTTATTTTGCTTTTGCGTCATCTTAAAAGTACTCATTTGTATTTATTACTGCTTGGTGTAACTCACTCTAAGCCTTTTAGTTTAAGCACTTGGGCTTCAGACCAGTTGTTTTACATTAAGGAGGTTTGTGCTCTGCACTGTAGTGGCAGTACAGGTAGCTTACATCCTTCCAAGTTGGGAACTGCTGATTGAGGGCTCAGTGTTTGTTATTCTAAAAGTGTATTAATTCTGGTTTAAGCACTTGGGCTTCAGGACAGTTATTTTACATTAAGAGGGTTCGTGGTCTGCACTCTTGTGGGAGGACAGGCTGGACTCTGCCATTCTGAGCTGGGAATTTCTGGTTAAAGGTTTATAGTGCCTGCATATTTGTACTGCTTCTTACTAAATTGGTACACCTTGTTTGCTGTGGCATAGACTAGGATCCAGGCCTGCTGAATCTAGTTTTGTTTGTATAACTTGAGCACTAATCCAGGCATTCTTTAAAGTATTCAATTGTATTTATTACTGCTTGGTAGTAACTTGATTAAAGTGTAGCTATCATTCAAAGTCTTTTGGATTAAGCACTTGGGCTCAGACCAGTTGTTTTACATTAGGAAGGTTTGTGGCCTGCACTGTGGTGGCAGGACAGGTAGCTTACATCCTACTAAGTTGGGAACTGCTGATTGAGGGCTCAGTGTCTGTTATTCTAAAAGTGAATTAGTTCTGGTTTAAACACTTTGGTTTCAGGCCAGTTACTTTACATTAAGAAGGTTCGTGGTCTGCACTCTTGTGGGAGGAGAGGCTGGACTCTGCCCTTCTGAGCTGGGAATTTCTGGTTAGAGGCTTATAGTGCCTGCATATTTGAACTGTTTCTTACTGGAATTGGTACACCTTGTTTGCTGTAGCATAGACTAGATCCAGGCCTGCTGAATCTAGCTTGGTTTGTATGCTTGTTTGCTTGTTATTTCCCTGAAATGCTAATTCCACCTAAAACATGGCTTTTCAGCGCTTCTGTGGATCCCTAGTGACATCTGCATTGCTTACTGTACTTATTTCCTTGCTTCACTTGAAAGAAAGTTACTGTTTGTCATTTTTGCATTTAAGTTACCTGTAACACATTGCATTTAAGTTACCTGGCACTTGCTCACTAAAGCAATTATATAAGTCAGCACTAAAAAATTAAAAGCACTACACCCTCACAAACTCCCCTTGAGTACCTTGTTTCCCATTGGCCTTTTTTTTCAATTATAAAGGAATTCCCAATACTATTCTAGCATGTCCAAAGATCAGTTGTCAATCTCCTCTCCGGTCCAGCTGGTGAATCTGGGAATTTTGAGGCAATGTTACAACTGTCTCATGTACACAGACAACTCTCTCCTCCTCCCAACAAATTCCAACACATGTGAGAGATGCAACCATATAGCCAAACTGGAGGCTAAGCTCTCTCAACTCAGTACTGGCAAAACCTGTCAGGAGGAGAAGGAAACCACACTCACTACAATTCCAGTCTCACACAGACCTACCACGACAGCAAACCAAACACATAAATACACAAAAACATACTCGGAGGCTCTAAATAAAAATCTGCCTAAGCAGCAGAGACCTCCAAAGCAGACACCCAAGCAACCGCTACCCCAAAACAAAACACGTGCAACACATAGCTCACAAAGCCAGTGTGCTAAACAGTCACAGCCCTTAAGGCTAAACAACACACCTGATACACTTGTAATAGGTGACTCTATCGTCAGGCACACTGACGTCCCGCTCACCAGGCTGAACAAGGACAAGGTCACGGTGAGCTGCCTGTTGGGCTAGGATCCGCCACATAACACAAGCACTCAGGTCACTCCAAGGCAAGTACAAATATGACTCAGTCATTGTCCATGCTGGTGTGAATGACCTGAGACGTACCTCCCTGGACTACATGAAAAGAGACATAGAGGAGCTCTCTGAGCATGTGGCCCAGGCCGGTATGACCCTGACCTTGAGTAGCATCTTAGCCTCACCAAGAATGATGCCACAATATGAAGACAAGATGATCAATTTCAACAATTGGCTTAAGTATTGTTGTCATTCAAAGGGGATCCAATGCCTGTCAGCCTGGGATGACATGCTCGACAGGCCACGATGCTTCGCTAGGGACGGCTTGCACCTGTCACCCTGGGCTTTGGATATTGGCAAAGGCTCTTGCTACCCCATAGTGCCTTTTTAGGCAAGGCTCAAAAGACAAACCCACCTCCATAGGTATCACAAGGGATAAGAAACTAAGAGTAATGCTACTCAACGCCAGAAGTCTAAACCTCAAGATGCATGCACTCGAAACTCTCCTAAGCATGGAGAACATCGATATCTGTGCAGTAACAGAAACCTGGTTCAAGGCTCCCGAGATCACCCCAGCACTACCAGGTTATACCTCATACCATGCTTTTTGGCCCCAAAACTTGGACCGAACCAGAAAAGGAGGGGGAGTATCAATATTCGTCAAAGATACCCACACCTCCAGGTTGGTGGCACAGCACGAAGCATCAGAGACTATCCATGTGCAACTAACAGTGGGTAAAACTGCCTTCCAGTTTATAGCCTGCTACAGACCACCCTCCCAAACCCAGGAACCCCACTTGGCCTTCCTGAGAATACTGGAAAATACGAAGGTCTCTCCAAACACCATTATATTGGGCGACTTCAACTACCCAAACATAGACTGGGAGCATTACTCTAGCTCCAACACCCTAGCTCAAAGGTTCCTAGAATTTATAAACTCAAATGCTATGGAACAACTTGTTACCACTCCCACAAGAGGGGAAAACATACTGGACCTGATCATCACCAACATGGGGACTCTATGCTCCAGACCAGAAGTGTATCCCTCACTGGTAAGATCAGACCATAAACTAATCTCACTGGATATTCACATCCCGACCCCACCCCCTGCCCAGAAAACCACAGTGAAAAACTTCTCTAAAGCAAATTTCACACTCCTCAAAACCGAGGTGGAATCCTTCAAAGCCCCCGGGCCTGTGGAAAATACGGCCCAGACCACAGAATCATTTATAAACGCATTCTATGAACACCTTCAGGAATGTATGGATCATGCAATCCCAAATAAAACCAAGACCCAATCCTCCAAAGGCAGACGTCCTGTCTGGTGGACCCCAGCCATAAACAAACTATACAATAGAAGGAGGAAGCTACTACATGATAGAGCAAAATCCCAAAAAGGGAAGGCATCTCTGATCAGTGTTAGCAAAAAACTACGGGTACTCATAAAATCGTCTAAGGCCAGCTTCGAGAGAAAAATTGCACAGGACACTAAGGATCATCACAAGGCTTTCTTTAGTTATGTTAGGAACCTGGGTGGGAATTCCCAGATATGCTCAGAATTAGTCCAAAATGACAAAAAATACACTGAACCCACAGACATTGCCAACATCCTAGCTGACAGGTTCAGCGCAAACTTCTCCCCCCCTTCCCCACCAAAAGGGCAAATATCTATCCCAGCAGAGTGCTGCCCCCCCTGACATCTCATATGCTCAGGTAAGAGCCGCCCACTCCAAAGCAAAAAACACAGCATCAATGGGACCAGACGGTGTCCCAGGCTGCGTCCTACATGAACTCCAAGAAGAGCTAAACCCAAACATAAAACTACTGTTCAATCTCTGCCTTACCACAGGATATGTACCCAAAGAGTGGCGTACAGCAACAGTGGTCCCTCTCCACAAAGATGGTGCCTCAACGGATCCTGGAAACTATCGCCCCATAAGCCTGACTAGCTTGGTCTGCAAAGCTTTGGAAAGGATCATCATGGACCTCATAAAAAAAGATATTGGGGACCTACAGACACTGGATCCTACCCAGCTCGGCTTTGTTAAGGGCAGATCCTGCCTCTTAAACCTGGTCAATTTCTTTGAAACAGTCACCAAGGCCATTGACGAGGGGAAGGTGGTCCACACAGCCTACCTGGACCTCACAAAAGCCTTCGATACAATACCCCACTCGGGCATTATAGATAAGCTCACCAGCTTAAATATAAACCCCTATGTCATTAGATGGGTTGCAAACTGGCTCAAGGACAGAACCCACATGGTTAGAATTGCTGGAGCCATGTCAGACTCCAAACCAGTTACAAGTGGTGTCCCACAAGGCTCAGTCCTGGGAACTCTCCTGTTCAGTATATATTTCTCGGAGGTACAGGCCAACACGGAAGGACTGTGGCTGACCAAGTTCGCAGATGACTGCAAACTGGGCACTATAATCGACTCTCCAACCGACACAAGCATCCTCCAAAAGGGCCTCACAGAAACAGACAACTGGTGCCAGAGCCATGGCCTCAAGCTAAATGCCAAAAAGTGTATAGTCATCCCCTTTGGCAAAAACAAAGTGCCCACAAATTACCACATAGGTGGTAATCCATTAAGTACAGAAGAAGTAATTAGGGACCTGGGGACCCAAGTTGATAGCAATCTCTCATTTGACAACCACGTGGCCAAAGTGGTTAGAAAAACATTTTATATAGCCCACCTAATCATGAAGGGATTCACATCTAGATCAGGGGAGGTCATCGTGCCTCTTTACTCATCCCTCATCAGGCCCATAATTGAGTACAATGCCCCTTTTGGGATGTACCTTACCAGAGACCTGCAGCAACTGGAAAGACCCCAAAAGTACCTCACCAAGAGGATCAAAGGGCTTAAACAGATGCCATATGCTGCCCGGTTAAAGAAACTCCAGCTCTACTCAGTGGCATACCGCCTGCTCAGAGGCGATCTGTGCCTGACGTATAAAGCCATGTCCAACCCGGAATTAGTGGACATGCTCCACCTTAGAAAATCCAAATCCCATCGAGCTACGCACTCGAGAGACTTGAACCTCAGCACTGAAATAAATAGGACATGCTGGGGGGATAGATTCATAACGCAGAGGCTCCCTTCACTCTGGAATAAAATCCCAGTCCAGGTTAGGCAGAGTCCCTCATTGACTCTCTTCAAGAGGAATCTTGATGAGTGGATGGGGGATCGTAGGTTTACCCCGGGTATCACTTCTGTGTCACTGTTAGACAGAGGCACAGTATACTAACCTCGAAAAAGGGCATAGCAAAATGAATTTAAAATGGGTGGTGAAAGCCAAACACACTCTGGCTAGGCTTATAAATGCCCTAGGGCAGATAGCCTAGTATGAACCTATGAACCTATGAACCACAACCCTTCCTAATGTACTATAACTGGTTTGATGCTCTAGTGCGTAAACCAGAACAAAGACACTTACAATACCAGGCACAATAAGCCTTCACCAGGAATTCCCAGCTCAGAAGGGTGGAGACAACCCTCTCCTCCCACAAGAGTATAGACCACAAACCTTCTTAATGTAAAATAACTGGTTTGGAGCACAAGTGATTAAGTTAGAACAAAGTCAGTTAGAACAAAATTACTAATTTTAATACAATCACACATCTGAGGTTTGCACGGTCAATAAAGTGGCTGCAACTTTTATCGAAAATACTTCTCCCCTTACCTATCCTCTTCCATCTTTCAGAATCCACCACCACTGAATCTCCTGCTGTCCTGCAACTTCTTGTTTCCTTCTACATTGCTGCTTAACCCATACCTGACATCTATAAAATACAGATTTCTGTACTTAATTATGCTACTCTACAGCTTATCCCCTGTTCTTCTCCTCCTACTGTGCCATCTTTCATCCTACCATAACTCAATAATATATTGTAACATCCCTCCAACTATGTCCCAACCACCTATCCCTACTTCCTCTTTACACTCTCCACACATTGCACCAAACCTATTTAATATTGCCCCTCACCTTTATTCTATATATAGGCTGATTAATTACACTTCAACTCAAACCAAAACAAAATTAGCTGCAAGAATCCTCTCCAAAACCAAGTATTCATAATTTCCCAATATACTAAAATCCACCTACGAGCTATACATCCTATTCTTGGCCCCATCTATAACAATGAACACAAAGATAATTCTTTCCCACACACTTATGGAATCCAACAACAGCCAATCCCCAACCCTGGTGATCTAATTTTTGCTACAATAAATGTTAGAACTATAATAAATAAAACTGCTGAATTACATGCCTGGATAACCAACCCAACATAAGCCTAATGTTCATGCTGTAACTGAAACTTGGCTTAAACCCAGCATAAATTACTCTGAAGTTATACCCCTTGGCTACAATATCATCCATAATGAGTGTATAAATAGGAAAGATAGTGGCATTGTTTTAATATTTCCCAATACCTTCCACGTTTCCCCTTACAGCAAACCAACACCAAAATTCAGGTCAGCAGAGCCTCTTATTGCTTTCCTTAAAACAAACAATTGTAAACAAAGATGTATTACTGTCCTTTATATCCCTCTTGGCGACAATACAGCTATACTTGAAGATATTCTTCACTGGATATCCATAACAATTCCACATTAAAAATATTACTTGGTGATGTGAATGTCAATTGGCTGGACATAACTCTTACTCTCCTACATCTAGCATGAACTTACATGGTTTGGCACAACTAATTAATAGCTTCACATATTATAGCAAGACGTCAAAGCCTATATTAGACTGGATCCTAGCATTAGACCCTAACAAATATCTCATCAAAAGTACAATGTCAGAGTCTCTTAGTGATCATCTCCCAATACATCTAGACATCTCACACATCCACTTAAACAGCATATTTATAAAACAGCACATAACCTCTCCAAGTTTAACCCAGAAATATTCATTACTACACTGTCATCTATTAGCTGGAACTTCCTAAAAATCTTCCCCTTAGATGATGCTGTAATTGAAATCAATACATTTTTTCTAAATATCCTAAATAGCCTTGCACCTCCTAGAAGGAAAAGAGTGAAAACAAACAATGCAATTTGGCTACCAAAAAGAGAAAAATGCTAATGTAGGACAGAGAAAAAGCATGGAAAGAATGTCAAAAATATAAAACTCATCAATATCTTGAAAACTTCAAAATTCTTCACAATTGTATTAAAAAGCAAATAAATGAAGACAAAATATGTACTATAATAACTTTCAGAATAATACTAAACACAACCTTAAAAAGTTTGGATATAATAGTAAAAAAATGTACATCCTGGCCAAAAATTCAACCCAAGCCCCACTTCCAATAACTCACCACTCAAAACTGCAATTCAACCCTTATTTTATAGACAGTATAGCATATCTAACCAAGGATTCCTCAACATCTAATCTCAACCAAGCCCAACAGCCACATATTACCATGTCATGTCCACTTTCTCCTTCAAGCCTGTACCCACATCCTATATAAAACTATGTTAAACAAACTTAAACCATGCTCTTCCTCAGCTGATGACCTTCCAAGTGACTACCTAAAAATAACAGCCAAGAGCATCACATATCCTGTCTCAATCCTTATAAATAGGTCAATCCAGGAATCCCACGTTCCCTCTCTCTGGAAAAAGTCACACATTATCCCTTTGCACAAAGGAGGAAATTCAACAGACATTAACAACTTTAAACCTATAGCAATCTTATTTCTCCTCACCAAAATACTAGAAAAATGTATTCAAAAACAATTGCTTGACTATGTCCTGCAGGAAGAGCTCCTATCCACTATGCAAGAGATAACGGCACACTAGTTTCGTTATTTCTAGACTTGTCTAAAGCCTTTGACACAGTTTGTCAGACCAAACTTCTACTTCAAATGTCCTCACTAGTTCTCTCTCAGCTGACTCTTCTGTGGTTCAAAGGCTACCTGTCCAATAGGTATAAGTTAGTAAAATAGCAATCTATACTATCTCCTTACCTCCCAGTCATCACTTATGTACCACAAGGCATTATCCTTGGTCTCCTTCTTTTTAACACTTTCATCAACACCCTCTATACTTCCACACAACAGGCCACCCTAATACAATACGTAGATTATTCCACTCTCATTTTCACATCTAACAACATGGTACATCTCCAAAAAATTACTCAGTAAGCTTTAACAGTCACTGAAACATGGCTTTGTAACACAACTCATGCTTAACCAAAAAAAGACCAAACTACTACCTTTTTTCCACAAAGTCCCTCTCTCATGAAAAAAAAAAATAAAATTTAAAGTCCTCTCTCGATAATACAACCACTGAGGTCACTTCTCATAGCAAATTACTACGGGTGATAAGGGATGATAATCTTACATTTGACCTGTACATTCAAAATTGCATGAGAAAAACTCATCAAAAACCAGGGATGCTTTACAGAGCCAAAAACTTTCTCACCTATGCAACTAAAAATACACTTGTCACTACTTATCTCCTCCCCACACTTCTTTATGGCACTCCCATCCTTACTAACCTCCAGGTTTCACAAAAATTAAAACTTGAACAATGCTACAACAAAGTTACTAAATTTGCAGCATATACCTCTTTCAGAACCGACCACTGTATAGCACTTTAAAGTCTAAATTGGTTGGAACTGCCAGATCAACTAACATATAGACAACTTCTTACCACTTATAAAATTATCTAGCAATGATCTGCCTGTCCAGCACTACAAAATAATCTATACAACTATGTTCCCAGTCAGACATTGCGATCCAATGACAAACCTAGCAAATGTGTTGGGTATTGTCTGTACTCGTACAAGGTTGCTAAAGGCCTGGAGCTTGCTCCTTACCTGTACCCATCAGGTCTACACCCTCCATCCCATCTTTCAAAACTACTCTGAAAGTCTGCCTAGCTAAAATCTGGCTCTGCTCTTGTTCAAAACCAGGATAAACGTTATCTCTATGTATGAACACGTACCTTTTTCATTCCTCATACCTCCTTACTCTCCCTTCTTCACTTACTTCCTGACTGCTATCTAATTCTCTTCCCTGACTGTCTCTCTGAATATACCATAAACCTGTTTTTCACATCATATTGGAATTTCTATTTGTATTAAACTAACTTACCTTTAATTTCTCTACAAACTATCTAAAATTTCTCTAAATATTAAATGATTGTTATATACCTTGTATCAATTATTAACTAATTTTATGCTATGTTTAATTTGTTATAATTATTTAAACTGCAGATGTTTTTGTTTTATTTTTGAAGATTGTAAAATTATTGTTCTTAAAATATTTTATAATAATTTTGAGCTTTTTTCCCCAGGGCCTTCACTGAAAATGAACTTCTACCCAGTCAGACTTTCCTAGTAATCAAATTTTCATAAATAAATAAATAAATAAGCAAGAAGTACAACAAACCTTCACCATCAATCCCCAGCTTAGAAGGGTGAGTGAGGGATATGATCTGAAATAACAATCTGGTTTATACACCATTGTGTAAAGCAAAGCCTATCTAACGAAGACCATGGATAACATCTAGTTAAAAATATGTGTAATTATTGGCTAGTTACACGGGGGTTAAATACATTATTGTGGCCCATTGTTACTACTCTTATTACAATCTGAGATCTGAGGTATACACAGTCAATAAAAGTGGATTTAGTTGCTGGGTGTAGGAGCTGTTGGTGAATAGAGGTGACAGCCTTGCTGTTACTTGTTCAAGTTATGTAGTCATTATTTTGGTTTTACAGAACTAGTGGTGTATTCATGAAGGCAGCTGGAATATTTTACTGTGGCTATTTTTAATAAAATCAGGCATTTAAGGTGTGCATAGTCAATAAAGTGGCAGCAACTGATGGGTATGGAGGTTGCCTGTGATGAAAATGATTTTATATGTGGGGAAGGGATTGCAGAACATCTAAAAGTAGCAGGTTAGTCATATTTTTTCACTTTCCTTCTCAAATATCAGCATTAAATACAATAAGTTATTGTTGTGGTATCAGCAGGATGTATGTGATGGTAAATGATCACTGGCATACTGGTACAGTTAGTAGAATTGTTGTATCATAGGATTTGATTCTTTGGTTGAGTTTGTGGTTGCGATCGATACCTACTGTGTGGAGTGTGAACGCACCTCCTGTCTCTTTTTGAATTTTATTCAGATGGTCTAGCTTTCTCCCCCAGACCCTCAGGTGTATGATATGTGTCTGCCTGTGGCCATATATCCATTTACTTTCATTCTAAGCTAATACCAGAGTGGGTACACAGACGGTAACTATGTTTTTGCAGGGCTCTATTTCACCTAAGATTGCCTAAGGTTGGCCTTGCTGATTGCACTCAGACATCTGAGATGCAAATAGCCTATTAAGTGGTTATAATGAGTGGGTACTTAGTTTGTGGATGAAAGTGACTGACCCTTTCAGTTGTGTGATCACAGGCAATGGTCAATGACCTGCTGAAAATGAGCTCCCACCCCATTACAATTAGCACCATCCATTAAGTTGCTTTCTGTAGCCCCCCACTTTGAAATCAGCAACTGTCACTGGTATGCAGTCTCTTTACTGTCCACATACCACCACCTATGTTACAGTGTACTGTCTGCAATGCCCATGACCACGTCTACTACGGTATTTGCTAGGTTTTTCGTATTGCGATAAATATGCTGTCTGAACCATGTGCTTTCTTCTCCGGTATCCCTACCAGTTCCTTCTCTTTTCTTTCTCTCTCTATTATTTATTTATTTATTTTGTTTGTTAACCAGGTAGTGTCCGGCTGAGCCAGAGGCCCGTTTTCAGCAGAGACCCAGGAAGAAAAGCTCAAAGAAAGATTACAATAGTATTTACAAATGACATATGCAAGTTACAATAATTATAGCACATAAAAAGGAATACAAATTCAACATCATTGTATCATTTCAAACAATATCAATTTTCCATACATCATATTTTTTTTTGGGAGAACATATTATGATCTGGGAGTAAGAAAGATTCAAAAGCCAGGAGATACTGAGAAGAAAGGTAGAGAGAGGATTTAGGTATTTGTGGGTTGAGGTGTTTAGCCTGGGTTAGAACAACAGCAGAGCCTATTTTTAGAGAAATATTCTTTTAGGGTCTTTTTAAATGTTAATGTGTTATTGATGGTGAGAATATGCTGTGGAAAAGACTTCCATTGTTTGGCAATGGCATGGGACAAAAGGGAGCTGCCATAGGTGTTTTGGGCTTTATTATTTTTAAAAATATTTTAATCAGCAGACCTTAGGTATGTTAGGTTACTATAGGGTTGGACTAGATCTGATAGTGCCGGACAGTTATTAGGTTTGTATATGACTGTGGGGGTGGTTAGTAGCTGAGTCAGGGTAAGGAGATGAGGAAGTTCTATCCAGTTTAGCTGAATTAATGCAGTACAGTGGTGAGATATTTGAGACTGAGTTGTAGCGAATTTAGCAATTTTGTTATAGTAAGATTCAAGGCTATTTAGGTCAGATTTGTGAAGGTTGTTAAATATTTGAGAACAATATAGAAGGGAAGATAATAGATGGGTTCGGGCTGTTGTGAATCTGGCTTGGTCAGTGAGAAATGTTTTTGCCCTGTAGAGTGAACCCAGTTTGGCATGCACCTTTTTAATGGTTGGAGCAAGGTGTTTGTCAAACCTGAGTCCGCTATCAGTTGTGACACCAAGAAGTTTTGTATGTTCTACTGGCTCTATTATAGTGCCATTGGAAGAGGAAATATAGATAGGAGGTAGATTCTTAGATGTTGGGTTATGGTGGAAGACCATAAGCTTATTTTTTTGGGTTAAGTATAAGTTGATGGAGATTTAGATAATTTTCTATATTGTGGAGGGCTGCTTGAGTTTTTTCTTGGAGTTCTTTGATAGTGGGGGCCGAACAGATCAGGGGAAGCATCATCAGCATATTGTACAACTGAAGCTGGGTTAGCTGGAGTATGAAGGTCATTAGTAAAGATAGTGAACAGAAGTGGACAGAGGATTGAACCTTGTGGGACCCCAACACTTACAGGGAGCTGAGGGGAGAGTTTATTGTCCCATAGAGTGGCTTGTTTTCTGTTAGACAGGTAGCTATGAAACCATTTTAGGGTTTCAGAGCTGGAGTGGTAGATGGCTAGTTTGTTTAGAAGTATTTGATATCGTACAGTATTATATGCTTTTAACATGTTTAGGAAGGTAGCAGAGACTAGTTGTTTTTTGTTTTTAAGTTGCTATACAGTGTCAGTAAAGCTGATGAGTGCTGTACTGGTACTATGCTTGGGCCAGTAGCCATGTTGTATTTTGGATAGTAGATTACTGGTCAGGAAATGGTCTAATATCTGTTTGTGTATACATTTTTCTAGGATTTTGGCAAGTGGAGGCAGAATGGCTATGGGTCTATAGTTAGATATATCAGTCGAGTGGCTGCCTTTGTGTAAGGGTATTATGTGTGATATTTTCCAAAGGTATGGTACATACTGTTCAGAGATAGAGCGGTTGATGAGAACAGATATGGGGTAAGCTATGGAAGAAGCAGCTAGTTGAAGAAAGTCACCAGGTAGCTGGTCAGCAGCTAGTGTACAAGGTTTTAATTTGAAAATAAGAGTTTTAATATAGTTGGTTTGGACTGGTTTAAGCTGAAGAAGGGTAGTGTTTTTGTCAGGAGTCTGAGGTATGGTAGAAGGTGTACTGGGGGTGTTGCTGAGTAGAGAGGCTATTGAGTTAATAAAGTGGGAGTTAAACTGAGAGGATGACAACTCATTTTGGTTGGTCAGAGTTGGGGCTGGGATAATGGGTTTTCCTGGGTTGAGAAGGAGATTAATTGTTTGCTAGAATCTTTTGAGATTGTTCTGGTATTTTAGCTGATTTGCTTGGAAGTAGGTTCTTTTGTCCTGTTTAATTTCTTTTTAGTTTGATTTCTAAGTTGCTGGTAGGTAGTGAGGTTTTCTTTAGTTCTACTACTTTGATAGTTAGACCAGGCTATATCTCTTGTTTTAGTAGATGAACTGTGTATTTTGATATCCAGGGAAGCCTGTTAGAGTTGCTGCATATATTTCTTATGGGGGCTAGTTCATTGAGTATTTGTAGGAAAGAGGTATTGAAGTACTGAACTGTGCTATCAAGTGGAAGATGTTTAAAAGGTGTCCAGTCATATTGCAAAAGTCAAGAGTTAAATATTGATGGAGAGAAATGTTTTTTATTGCAAATACAGCAAAATGAACTATTAAAGAAATTCTGTAGATGCTTTCTAACCAAGTAGGTAGGGAAGTGATCGCTTAGTGTGTCTGGGAGACACCCAGCGTCATATGTAAGATTGGACTTATTTGTTAAAATCCAGTCTAGAATGGATTGTCTCTTGGAGTGCTTGTCAATGCATTTAGGGAGGTTAATTTTTTGACAGAAATTATAAAGATTAATGAAGTTTGTAGTGGTATTGGAAAAGCAGGTGATCCAGTCAAGGTTGAAGTCTCCTAGTATTATAGTTTCATGGGTGAAGTTTGTAGAGGCCCACTCAAGGATGTTTTCTATATTATGGAGGTTTTTTTCCAGGGGGCAGGTAGGTAACAATGAAGATTATAGACTTAAGGTTACTTAGATCAAGGCATGCTATCAAAATTTCAAGTTAGGGATGTCAGGTGGGGTAGTGTTGAGGTGTACCAAATTAAGATTTTCTTTAAATAGTATGGCAATCTCACCTCCACTTCTAGATACTCTCAGTTCTAAGGATACTAAAGCCACTAGGAAGAAATTCCTCAGATTTAATATGGGGCTTAAGCCATATTTCAGTAATGACAACTATATCAGTGGTGTAACAGGGCAATAGAGGCCTGAAATCCATGGACTTTGTTTAGTAGGCTTCTTAGACTGGCATTAATGATAAGCAAGTCAGAGTTACTTGTTTTCAGTGGTAGACTGGAGCTAGGTGTGGAGTTAATGGATGTGTGAGTGTAATGGGTTTGGGAAGGAAAGGGGTTGGGCCTGTATTAGGATGGATATCGTACTGGAGTTTGATGTGGGTAAGGCAATGGAGGGTATAATTTTGAAAACAGACTGTGATAGATATATAATGAGGTGGTAGAATTTTGGGTGTAGAAATACCTAATAGAGAAGAGTAGAGTAAGGGAGGTATTGTAGAGGTGTGAGGAGATTTTATATATATATATATATGTGTGTGTGTGTGTGTGGGTGTGTGTGTGTGTGTGTGTATGTGTGTATGTATGTATGTATGTATGTATATATATATATATATATATATATATATATATATATATATATATATATATATATATATATATATATATATATATATATATATATATACACTGAAAAAACTCTTTAAAATTCAACAAAGAACTGAAACTATATCCAAAAAACTTCAAAAAAAATCAGAATTATCCAATAGCAATGTCGAAAAAACACACTGAGAGCCAGTAATTAGCGCTTTCATCCAATTTAATATGTTGGACTTCTTCAGAATAACATACAATTACAATACAATACTGTATATATAACCAAAGTAATGGTGAAATGACAAGTCATACTGTAGACCAATTAGGAAATATAACTCATGAATTATGTAATAAGAATCCTGTTGAAGCAAGACATTCCACTAACTGAATTATGTATAATGTATTTAGAACCCTGTTCAAAAGTAAACAAAGCCTACCACTAGTAAATATGTAGTTAGTTGTGCCATTTCAAAAACATTTAATGTTTAAACTTTCATTTAGTCCAGGTGGGGCATTAGCATTTAACCTTAGTTGCCATCTTAATTCTTTAACCTCCAATAAAGTATTTCTATCCCCAAAAAACATATGAACATAATCAAGCACAATGAATTTAAATCCTGTAGACAAAGGACATATATGACTGTGTTTAGCTAGGGCATTACTAAAATCACATTTTCTTATAGCCGCACAATGCTCCTTGATTCTTGTAGACAGCTTGCGTATTGTTTTACCAATATAAAATGCTGAACACAATGTGCAGATAGCTGCATAAACAACATTGTCTGAATTGCAGTCAAGATATGTAGTATACTGTATTTTAAAATTATTATGTTTAAAAGTATATGAGGCACCTGTAAGAATATTCTTACAGGCAACGCATTTTCCACAAGTAAACATCCCTTTATTACTGTGAATGACAGGGGGTGTAACAATAAATTGAGTGTCTCTATTTTCAAATAGAGAACGTAAAGATTAAAATTTTTTATGTGTAAAAACAGGACCTAGCCCTAATTTGTTGTCAACCTCCTGGCTGGAGGTAAGAATATCCCAGTTATTATAAAACACTTTCTTAATAGCTATAGAGTCCCTGCAAATAGGAACTGGGAAACCAGTGAATCTATCTATAGAGTTATGTGTAGAAAGAGAGTGTCCTGAATTATGTATTTGAGAATCGTACTGATAGGTGCAGATATATCTATCTATCTATCTATATATATATATATATATATATATATATATATATATATATAGCAGGTCTGACATGCTGGTGCTCATTAATTACAGGCAATGTTGGAGAGGGATTATAAGGGGAAGGTTAGATGGGAAGGAGGTAGTATAAAGGGCAAAGCTGTCTATGTTTCTCCCCCTTCTGCCGTCTTTTTGCCCTTTTATTTTTTGATTTTGTGACTACTGAGATGAAGAACTTCCTCAATACTTCTGATGCTTTTGTTATCTGTAACCTCCCTTACATCCTTGATCTACCTGTTTAAATTTGTGTTCATCTTCTTCCTCCCTAAAATGAAAATAAAATATTCTGTCTCCCTCTTCTTTACTTTTCTCTCTCTTTTATATTAATGGCCACCTCTACACTTCCCACAGAGATTTCCATGTCTCTTTATTGTAGTCTTTGCCTACCAGTGAGTAAATTCAAGCCCTACACCATCACAGCAAACAGATGGTGTTTATAAATACACTGCATTCTCAGCAAAAAAGTTAAGAAAAACCTGGGTAAGCACAGTATGATGCCGACTAAGAAACTATACAGCACTGTATACAGTTGGTAGCTAATTGTTATGGATATTTGACTGGCTTTGGTTCTAGTGACCCTTTCATGAACAGAGATGTATCCCTATCTCATTTTCTTCATTGCATCTGCCTACTGTTAAGTAGAATTCTAAAAATGGATCTGCTGAGTGGACAGATGACTGCATCCAGCTGGGCAATACTGTAAGATGCAGGGCTGGAAATAACTGCCTATCCAATACGGACTGATCTGGGGGTTCAGTTTTCAAATCTTCTCGAGTTAGTATAAACACCATCAAAGGCTGTGACTGAAAAGGTCCTACTGGATCAGTACAATAAGCCAGCTTGGCAAATAAATATATAGATAAATAATTTGCTTCTGTAGTTTATTGCACAAACATATTAACAGTTTAATTCTGGAAGTGTCTGAGGACTGGTGAAAGGATTTGGAAAAAACACAAGCACAAAAATGTGTGAGATAGACAAAGAGAGAGACATAAGCACTTGGGAAAAGTAAAATAGAGCATCAAGGACAAAAATATCTGGAACAAAAATAAAGATTAAAGTCTGTTTTTATTTTTTTTTCTATCTACGGCTGGACATTATTTTAATGTACTTGCATTAACGTCCTAGACCTTGGGAGATAAAAAAGAAATATATATATAACTGAAGCCAAATAGACAGTGGAAATAAGGTAAGAACAGTCAGAGTTGTCTTTCACAGTTCATAAGAAATAAATACATTTTAAACACATACAGCTCAGACATGGGGAAGGAAACTTAGAGGTTCAAAAGGCAAATACCAACTTATGTATTGATGCAGGAAGGCCCAGCATTAATGAAGTTGCCATCACACTTCTGACATAAATTGCATACAAGTTATCTAAAATATTCCTGGAATCTTCCCACACATCCGGTTTTAGAAAAAGGAATCTGACTCCCTGCAAATACCATTCTGCACAGAAGGAATAGCAAGGCTCACTCTCCACAATCTGACATTCAGAAAGCTCTTTTGTGCTGATCATGTACTAAGAAGCAAACAAACAATACAGGCTGGTTAAAAATCATACAATAGTTCAGCGTCTCGCAGCCATCATAGCAAAGCAAAAATATTTTCATGGCATCATGGCATCATTAAAACTGCAGTAGGCATGCAGCAATGTTGCTTAGAGGAAAATCCACATGTAAAGGAAAAACAGTATCTTAATCTGATTTAAACTGGAATGGTGTGGGTGTTACAGTCAGTGGATAGTTCTGGAACAGTACAACCTTAATGAATAAGGATGGATAAACATGGTCATGAGAAGTACAGACAAAAGTGGAAACAATTATGTCTAGCTATAATATAAACAGGCAAGAAAAGTGACTTTAATATCACTGTTTTAATCGGTTGTATGATAACTCCATACAAACTATGTCAGTGTAACCTGCAGTTTTTCAATACCAACAAAAATAGGATCACCAACAGCAGATAACACTGATCAGACATGGACATGACCCTCCGGAAATGCCAACTGGCCTCTGCATAGTGTATAACTTAACATGCTGAATATTTAATAATACAGAATGTTTGTATTACAATGGGTTTTACACAAAGTGAACATTATATAATGGCCACGGCTTACAGGCTGGTGATAGAACCACAGCTGATTAAAGGAGTAGAATTTTTAAGTACTCCATTCCCAAAATTATCAGGAATAAAGTGACCAGGATTTAACTTATAAAAATAAATGGAGCTTAGGCAGGGTCATCTATTTTTTTTTCCTGGAAAATACTGAGGTGTGAACACCTACTAGATCAATAATAAATAAAATCAGAAAGCCCCTCAGCTTACTTGGATGAAACAAAAACAAGTGGTCAAAAGGTCAATAATTAATTGAATATTTTTTATGGTTGATAAAGGGAAGGCATCACATCACTAGTATCCTAATACAAAGAAAACATGGAAAGTGTTATTATACAGAAGAAAATAGCTATCAGAATTTTTTTTGCTAATCATTTCTGCAGATGACGGTAGTATTTTCTGTTTCTGAGCTGCGGAATTACTATATGAAATAAACAATTCATCACTGTTTTCAGCCTTTGGAACTCTTCATTAAACTGATCTTTTAAACGGGAAAGGCAGAAAGAAGTTAAAAAAAAAGTAATCATGGGTTACTTTATACTGTTGTGTACAGCACATATGTGTTATCCCATAACAACTGTCAGTAAATTCTGTTTTATAGAAATGGGTTTAATGTTTGCAACCTATCTCTAAACAAAGCGAGAGTCAAAAAGATGGGTTTTTAGCTTGTCCCTAAATTAAGGCAGTTATGTCATGTAGCCCTTTTTCAGTATAACTTTTTTACTGATTTATTTTATCATATTTTAGATAAATACAAACATTGGAGTGCTTGACAGACCTTATTCTGTTAATTGAGGCATTAGAAATAAATAAGCTGTTCTCTTTTCATAAATGTTGGCAGTGATCAAGAGGTTTAACCAGAAAGCTGATAACTGCCATGTTTTGTTTAGGAAAAATTCACTCTAGTACTATGAACTCCAATGCAGAATCTGCCTTTAGCATGCAGGAGCCCCAGTAACTTTTCTGTAGTCATACCTGTACTAAAAACCTGCTACATAAGGATTGCTTGCATGCTAGGAAGTGACCAGGACCTATGATATAGTGGGATCTGAGTGAGTTCTGCCACAGTGCTTATGTATTTAACTAATGAAATGGAGGAATGTACTCCTCTTGCAAGCCTGTAAGAATGCACCGGGGAAAACACTTACAAAATGCTACACACTGATAAGTAAGCACACTATGCACGCCATCTAATACTGTATAGATGCTATTTCTTTCAGAGGTATCTCCTGATGTTTGACTGTAAACAATCCTTCTGAACAGTTACAACAGGATAGCAAAAACATGAGTTTTCAGAAAGACCTCCCTCAACATATTAAAGGTTCTTTCATGCCCCTTATGACGATAAGTAATCAGTTGATACAGATGTATACATTGTGAATGTATGCTATAACTGCTTTAAGACTATTATATAGGAGTAGTTTTAAAAATGTTGTGAATATGTACTATAGCTGATTTAAAACAATTCTACAGCATTGCTGCTCTAAGAATGTATGCATCCCATAATGCACTGCACCAATGCCTGATGACAGTGTGTTCATAATGACTGAACTGTCAACATCATATTTTACTGAGCAAACATTCTGTACAACATAAACGTTACCTATTTGATTAAAATGCTGGTGTATCCTGATGACATCACTACTACTGATTTATTACTGGGTGACTAGACATGTGTATCATAACATGGTGTCAGAAATGAGAGATATTCTTTATGAATATATCATAAAAGTTCAATACCTGTCAGAAGATGAAGCCAACAAGACCAAATTCTAAGTATCACCATGTCACTGCCACACCCCCCCCAAGTAACCTTTCAGTTCATGCTGCAAATGTTTAGGAGTAGTAAGCACAAACTGACCTGTAGCTACAATGCTCTTACATTACGACAGTGCTGTGTACCACACTATGTTGGTCCATCTCACAAAGTAGCATTCATAGTTACTGGCATTTAGTTGCAATAATGATACATTATAATGATTCCATGTACAGGTTTGGACTTAGGTGAAATGGCACCCTAGGCACTGCCCTATCCCCCAACACACACACACACACACACACACACACACACACACACACACACACACACACACACACACACACACACACACACACACACACACACACACACACACACACACACACACACACACACACACACACACACACACACACACACACACACACACACACACACACATGCACTCATGCATACACACACACACACACACACACACACACACACACACACACACACACACACACACACACGCATGCACATACACCCTCCAGTGTCCCCCCCATCTTGGCTTCCCATACCATGCACATTACTTTTTTTCTTCCTTTTCTCAGATTTTGCCTTAACTCTTTAACATTTTCAAGAAGCCATAACTTTTCTATAAGCTCTGAAGTGCACATTATTTTTTTTTCCACTTACACAATCTTTTCATCCTTTTCGTCCAGCGATGGCTTGAAAATAAATTATGATCAAGGAAAGACATTCAGTGTTGCTGTTTAGCTTTAGTTTTCCTTGCATCCTTACAACACACCTTTCCTGACTAAGGCAGCACAATAAACTCAAGCCACAGCCCCGAGAAGCCATAATGGTGATAGATGCTTTGGGATGAATTTTGGACCATTTTCCAAACTTTTTAATCCAAAGGTGGCCTAAACAAAAATCATGAGTAAGAAAACAGCTTCAGTTTTATTTTTTATATCAAGGAAGACATAAATTGTGCCCAAGACTTAATGTTCAAAGCCGATGAAATAGTAGCTCACAATAAATAAGCCAATTATTGTGAAGATATATAGAGATCCTATCTGGGAATACTGCCTGCCTCCCTAACCCTCCAAAAAGACAGTCACTGCCTGTGCATCCCTCTGGTGATAGACTGAGATGAAAACAGAGGTTCAAATGGCTAAAGTCATGTATGTCAAATCACTGCTTGTTGTATATATATATATATATATATATATATATATATATATATATATATATATATATATATATATATATATATATTATATATCATGACTCCTCACCTCTAACCACAAAGGCAGCCACCTGCTATTATATAGCAGTTGTTGTTGTTTGTCTTTCGGCTTTTCCCGGTAAGGGGTCGCCACAGCAGAACTCCGTTCCTCTAATGATTGGCAGTAGATTTTTTTACGAAATGCCAAGGTGCCAGCTCAACACCCAACCTTCAACAAAGGCACACCAATTTACACACACGTCTTTCAAACACTACCCAACCATGGGGAGGACATGCAGACTCCACACAGAAGGCACTCCCAAGCCAAGCCAAGAATCAAACAGGAGAACCTCTTGCTGTGAGGTAACAATGCTACCGCCGTACCACCACGGCATACTGTTTTAAAAATATTGTGAATATGTACTAGAGTTGATTTAAAACAATTCTACAGCATTGCTGCTTTAAGAATGTATGCATCTCATAATACACTGCACCAACGCCTGTTACCAATATGTTCATAATGAATGAACTGTCAACATCATATTTTACTGAGCAAACATTCTGTACAGCATAAAAGTTACCTATTTGATTAAAATACTGGTGTATCCTGATATTATCGATACTACTGACTGATTTATTACTGGGTGACCTGACATGCATTTAGTTGCAACAATGATACATTACAGGGACTCTATGTCCAGGTTTGGGCAGGGGCGGCTCATACTACTGGACTGCAGGATTGCAGCCCTCGCAGATGTAAAATAAAAAGTAAAATGAGAAAAGAAAATAACAAAAAGAAAATAAAATAAAAAAACATGAGTCCCGAAAATCGCACATGCACACTCGAGCATTTTCCCGATGTCAGACTGCTGGTGATGCAGTATGGAGCATGCGCACAAAATCCCAGACTGTCTCACCAGAAGTCCAAATTGACTGCTCAACATTTTATTTCAGATATCCCCAGAAGTCTATGCAGTTGTAACTACATAGACTGGAAAGGGATCGGACTGCGATGTCCGCAGACTGGGAAGGACATGCTCCCTTTCGTAGGATCGTCGACATCAGGGATTGGCTGGATGGATTATTTGAAGGATGCGCTCTCTCTCACAGGACCATCGACGTCAGGAATTGGTTGGATGGATTATCTGAAGGCTGGGAAGGATGCAAGGGACTGTGGCTTCAGGTGGATTATGTTTTCACTTTGAGTGGATTATGCTGGCTGGTTTATTTGAAAAGATCATGGATGGTAGGTAGTGTGTGTGTGGATCGTGACTTCACTTCAGGTGGATTATGCTGGCTGGTTTATTTGAATGGCAGGTAGTGGTTTATTTGAACAGATCGTGTGTGTGTGTGTGTGTGTGTGTGTGTGTCCAGTTGCAGTGGCTAGAGAGAACATGTAACCTGCTGGTGGTTATAGATCAGGCTTGAACCCTGTACCTTAAGTGCAGGTAACAACAGCCTGAATTCCCTACCCACCACCATTTGTGAAATTTTGCAGATTTTTGCCTCATATTTTGTTCTGTTTTGTTCCTCTTAACATCTGTGGTTTCCGAATACTTAAATTCTGAGATATTTGATGGTACAGTGGTAGCATTGTTGACTCACATCTGCAGATTCTCAGGTTTGATCCTTGGCTAGGGTGCCTTCTGTGTGGAGTCTGCATGTTTGCCCTGTGTTTTTGTGGGTTTGCTTTGATAGTGCAGTGGTAGCATTGTTGCCTCACAGCTAGAGGTTTTCTGGTTTGATTCTTGGCTGGGGTGCCTTCTGTGTGGAGTCTGCATCTCCTCCCTGTGCTTTTGTGGGTTTGCTCTGGTGTCCTCCCATGTTACAAAGACATGTGTTTGCAGTATTTCTCCATGGGCCTCTGCTGAAAATTGTTTTTTGTTCCGTCAGACTATCCTGGTTAACAAATGTTAAATAAATAAAATTGACAGGCATTTGAATTTCAGACTTCATATTCTTCAGAAAGTACATAGTACCGCAAAACCTTTTATTCTAGCAATTTTCTAAGTTTATAAGATGAATATTTGAAATTTGTCCCTATTTTTGTCACTGTATTCCCCCACTATTGGCTTCGTCCAGGTTTTTTGTGCTAACGTTGAGAGCTACGGCAAGAACTGAATTCACTGGATATGTCTGAGGGCTGAATTCCCCCATTACTGGGTTTGTCCAGGTGTTTTGTGCTAAGAGGTTGACATCTATGGTGAGAACTGAATTCACTAAATGATAGCCATTTAAGTTTCAGTTTTCCTTTCTTTCGAAAAGCAGCTGATTTGGCATATTGGTATGTTGCTGTGACTGTTTTGCACAGCGACCTGTATTCAAGACTGGGCAGTAAAATGTATGGTGGTAATACAGCATTTTATTCTACCAACTTTCCATGATTATATAAGCAATGTTTGTGTCCCTGGTTTTTGGGCTTTTGCCCCCCCCCCAATAAATTTTGGCTTTTTCTAGATTTCTTGTGCTGCGGAGTTGAGATACAGTTGAGTATTGAGTAGATTTTACAAGGAGCTGAGAGCTGCAGGGGAAGAGAAGTTTAGTGCTGCTTATGCTGAGTGTGCTTGCATTGTTAATACCACAACAGGTTATGTAGTTGCTTTTGATGCAGAAGATTGTGGGTTCTACTCCCCCAAGGGGTGGATGTTGCCGTACTGAGAATACCCTCTTTGGCGAAGATACTAACTAGCAGCATCCTCTTCATTAGTTACAGATCTCTTTAATGTGGAATTATTTAGATGACTGACTTCTGCAGGGATTGTGCATATTTACTGATACTGGGGTATTGTATAAGTTTGAGAAGTTTTTTTATAATGGAAATTGTTCTCAATTGGGCAGTTTTGTCATTATTGGTGTATGCATTTTGTTTCATTGTTTAGTGGAAAAATGTTCAAAACAATAAATTTAAAACACCCAATAACAACTGTACTGTATTATACAAGGAATATAATTTAATACAATCAGGAAGGTGTAGCACACAACGCATGTATGTTTTGTGTGCAAGGGGCCTATCATTTGAAAACAGACCAAAGTTAATCTTTATACTACCCAAATGTATTTTCTTTGAATGTGGATTTCACTGCTGTTTCAATGAATGTGAGTTTCAAGGGCAGAGTTTTAAAGCTAAGTCTATTTTCATTGTGAGACTGCATTGCTTTGTTTAGCAGATGTTTTAGTGTTTGTGCTGTAAAATACAAAATAAAACTTTCAAATAAAATCCAAATCATAGAAGTAAAGCAGTATTCACATTGCAATGTTTATGTTAAATGGGGTGAAATAGCCAAGTAATGGGACATTGGAATGGCTGCAGGGGGTGGCTCCATTCGACCATGATGTTGTGAGGGGGGAAGGATGGCAAACTCAGACAGCCCCAGCTCAGCTGAACTATACCTCTCAACTGTACAGATTTTCATAGAATGAATAGATTTTTGCTTCTTCTTTTTGGTTTGTTCCTCATAAAATTTGTGGTTTTCTGGCAAATAATTTAGGAATTAAGTCACTAAATAATGACAGACATTGAGTTTCAGAAAAATGCATGCTAAGCAAGACCTGCTCTATTAACTAAGTTTATACAAGAGCAATTTTTAGTACTGTTTGTATGTCCCCCCAATATATTTGGCCTTGTCCAGATTTCCTGCGTTAACAGGTTGAGAGGTAAGTGCAAATTGCTTTATAGAATTGGGCATATCCAAACCTCTCAACTGTCCCCACGTTTGGCTCAAAATGTTGCTCTCCCTCTAATCCCTCCACAAAATATCAATTTTAAGAAAACATGGAGGGTTTACAATTAATAAATAACTGTAATAATTAGAGTTATAGATTACTTTTATTTCAGAAATGCATGTAGATTTGTTTATTTTGTCAGCTGCTCAAGCTAACAGTGCTAATATTAAAAAGTGTCCCTTCTTTGACAGGTTCCCAGCTGTATTGTGTGGCTATTTTATATTTTTGCATCACATTTTTGGTCCATTTTTCATAAAATTGTGGTTTTCTGGCAAATTAGTTGCAAATCATTAAAGACTGAAGTAAGAAAATAATGACAGACATTTCAGTTTCAGATTTCCTACCCTTAGAAAATACATACTAATGCAAGACCTACTATTCTATTAGAAAGTTTATAAGAACAATATTTAAATATTGTCCTTGATTTTGGGCCTGACTTTGTCCAGATTTCTTGCTCTGAGGTTGAGAGGTATGACAAATGTGTCAGGGCCTTTGCATTCAGCCAGAGACATTTCAAGTTGTGACATATTTGTTGCACCCCACTCCCCCATGTAGTGACTCTGGATGTATCCAAGCAAGGCAAGGAGCAGTTATGCAGTGTAAGTGTGCAGAGTATCCCCCATCCAAGGTAGACACAAGCACTACAGTGGCTTTTCATCTGTCTTGCTTGATTTTGCAGAATGTTCTGGATTTCTGTCATATTTTTATATGGTTGATTATGCTTCTTATTATTCAGAAAGTGACTGTTGTTCTATTTTTAAGTAGCAACGATTTCATGATCATCAGGTAAGCTTGTCTGAGATTGTAAGATGCAAGTAAGCTTACTTTTAAAGAATTACCAACGTTGAAAGCCTTTTTGTTGTTGCCATGCAGAGAACACTTACATAACTAGATAATGTATAAGCCTTGGGTATTGAAATGCATATGCCAGTATTTGTAATAAAGGACAGGATTACAGTATTTTAAGAAGCTCATTTCCTTTGTTGGAGCCATGCCATCATCTTTGCAGGCTTTACCCATAAACTAAATAGAATGCCAATCTATAATGTCTGGTCCATAACCTGTGCAGTAATCCTTTAAGCAATTTATCTTGAGCTTGTTTCTTGTTTGCTGTTCATGTTTTACTTTGATCATCTTTTTCCAATGAAACAAGTAGATCGTTGTCAGGCAGCAGGTCTTTTTTTGGATAAGAAACATTTTTACAAGTGGGGGTGTCATTGCTACTTTCAGCATGTTACTTGGGACTTTTTATAAAGATGAATATAAATTATAATTAGAACTGCAGTGCAAGGAGAAGTGGTTTGAGATGAGTGCTGCTTGTTTGTCTTGTATTTGATTTTGACTGGCAATCCAGTAATGTATTTAAAAAGTAATTTATTTTTTCATGCCTCACAACCTTTTTGTTTCCATCTAGATATTAAGTAAGCTGTCATGCAGCCAATGCATTGAAATATTTTTTTTTCTTATACACTTCATTTTGTCTTGATTGGACTCTCATAATGACGGTTTGCCACTCAGGGCAGCGTATTTAATTAAGGTTCCAGTTTTTGTGGTTTTGAGCACAGCTCCTCCCCTTTCTAGTTGGCCACACACCCTTCCCATTGGCCCCACCCATTCAGCTGTCTCCTGCAGCCCTCCTTCGATTTGAAGTCACCAACCGCCACTGGGTTTGGACTTAGGTGAAATGGCACCCTGGGCACCACCTACTGTTTTACACACACACTCACACATGCATACACACATACCCTCCAGTGTCCCCCTCTTTTTCCCACCATACCATGCATATTATTTTTCTCTTCCTTTTCTCAGATTTTGCTTTAACTCTTTAACCTTTTCAAGAAGCCATAACTTTTCTGAAGTGCATTTTATTTTTTCTTTCTCTTACACAATTTTTTCTATCTTTTCATCCAATGATGGCTTGAAGAGAAATTATAATTAAGGAAAGAAATTCAGTGTTGCTGTTCAACTTTAGTTTTCTTTGCATTCTTACAACGCACCTATCCTGACCAAGGCAGCACAGCAAATTCAAGCAAGGGTCCCCAGATGCCATAGGATGATAAATGCTCTGGGATGCATTTTGGAGCATTTCCCAGCTTTTTAATTCAAGGGTAGCCTAAGAAAACGTCATGAGTAAGAAAATAGTTTCAGTCTTATTTTTTTCTTTCAAGTAAGACATAAATTGTGCCCAAGACTTAATGTTGAAATCTGACAAAATAGTAGCTCAAAATAAATGAGCCAATTGTTGTGAGGATATACAGATTGTATCTGGGAATACTGCCTGCCACCTTATACCTAAAAAGGTTTCTAATACCATGACAGGAATGGACCACATTCTTACATGAAAGTGTGATTAAAGTTCATGAAATTAGTATTGTTTCAATCTTTGATGTTAGCCAGAAATACTCTTTGCAACACCCGCAATGTGCCCAGTAATGATTCCTTCTGCAAGTCTTATGGAGGTATATGCATCGGTAACATATCTAGGTACTATTGTAAATTATTTTTTATACGACCAGTTGCTCCTACTACTATTGGAACTGTCTGGGTAACCTTCTTCCACATTACCCTAATTTCTGCCTGCAAATCCAGATATTTTCTGACTTTGTGTCTCTATGTATGCAAAACACTGTAGTCACTGAGTCTAGAATTTCAAAGATCAATGCTACTTTTGTCTTCTTTCATGGACTACTATATCTGGTTTTCTTGCATCTATTTTTTGAACTGCTGGTAATGGATCATCCCATGTGATATAAACCATCATTTTCTATAGTGCTTTGTGGCTCATGTTTCCAGTGTTTTTCAGCTACTTCAATATCATGTTTGCACAATCTCTAATGCAACAGTCTTGCCACATTATTATACTTTTCAGCATGAAGTCCTTCTGCTACTAGTATATCACAACCAGCAACAAGATGTGCAATTGTTTAAAATTTTGTTTTTCAAAACCTAGATTTGTCTGTTTCTCCCACATGTTCAATGGATTTTGTAAACCAATGTGTAAGTAGTCCACTTTCTTGGGCCATCAATATTAATCTTTCATCTTTTGGTTTAAACTCCTCTCTTGTTAACCATTCCTGCATTCGATCCTGATCAACAAGAGGTTGTTCCAAGAGTTTTCTATACTCGCAACTATTAAAATATTAAAGAAAATGGAAACAAGAATTGATATTCGGTGGCTCAGCAAACACAATAAAATGTAACCGTAAAGTAAAATGGCCACTGAATAAAATACGGTAAAAGTCAGCATAAAATCAAAACATTTAATCACTTAAAAATATAGAATCAGGTAAGCGCTTTCACATGTAGCTTTATCAAACTTCTAAATTCAATCACTACAGCACCTTATTTAAATAACAAATCAATTAAAGTTGGCCTATGAAAAAACAACAATCAATTTCGCATTCTTACATCAGTTCCTATAAGATAAATATCACATTACTGCATATATCAACAAAAACAAAACAAATTCAAGATCAAAACAATCATTAAAAATGTGTATAACATTAACAATAACAATAAAGTTATTAAAAACTGTAAAAAAACTAATACTTAATACCATGCTTCTTCAAGACCAGCTTTAAGGAAGCACTCTCATTAGGAAGACGGTGGATAGAAACATTGATACTGGTGTTTATAGGAAACCCTGTTATAGAAATTACCTTTTACACAGACATAGTATGCACCCTCCACATGTTTTTAAGAACATAATGAGGGGGAAAGGCTTAAGGACATCTAGATTGAATGCATAGGATGAAGGTTTGCGCACAGAACTACTTGATCTGAGTGGTAAGTTTGTCACCAGAGGAAATAGTAAAGTTGAGGTCAGTGACATGTTACTGCAGGTCTCCACGATGAGGCATGGTAAAGGGGCACCCTGTTTTTCTGAAGTCTCTGATATTGGATATAATGGCTTTGATACAGCTGTAACAAAGTTAAATGTCCCCCTATAGTATACAAATGATGTAAAGGTGTTGCTGGCATTATTAGGAAGTATTAGGGGACATTGACTGTTGACCCAATGCTAAGAGAGATTACAGGGGATTAACCATTGTTTGTTCATAAAAATACTAAGTCATTAAAAAAGTTATTTTCTTATCCTAGAGGTGAGGTGAAACATTTTACAGGTTGTTTTACCAAACCTTGTTTGAAATGTAACTTTTGCTAGTTTGTTGATTCATCTGGTTCATTTTTACATCCAGAATTATATATTTAATGTTGAAGCAGATTGTTGTACCCAACATGTGGTTTATTTAGCTTATTACACACAGTGTTACTCTTTTTATATTGGCAAAACCAATTGTATGTTTAAAGATGGAATGAGAGAACACCTGTACAATATACATATATCTTCAGTAAATAATGTGCTGTCTAAACATGTATTAAGTTGAGGTGTTACACATTTCTTTAGGCTTATGTTTATCGAGAGAGTGCTGCTTGGGGTACAACGAGGGGATATCAAGAGTACTACTAAAATAGGGAAATTGGATCATTAAACTACGTGCACATCAAGGCAAAGGCTTAAATGAGAGAGCTTCCTTAAACCTGGTCTTGAAGAAGCGTGGTATTAAGTATTAGATTGTTTTTACAGTTTTTGATAACATTATTGCTGTTATTTTTAATGTTATACACATTTTAATGATCATTATGATCTTGTATTTGTTTTATTTTTGTTTATATGTGCAGGAACGTGATATTTATCTTATAGGAATTGATGTAAGTATACATAATTGATTGTTGGTTTTTCACAGGCCAACTTTGATTTGTTACTTAAATAAAGTGCTTTAGTGATTGAAGTTACAGGTTTGATAAAGCTACATGCAAAAGCACTTCCCTGGTTCTATATTTTTAAGTGGTTAAACATTTTGATGTTATGCTGACCATGTTTTATTCATTGGCCATTTTATTTTACAGTTATACTTGCAACTATATTTATGCATTTTCCACATTTTTTGCCTTCTCATCTGATCCTTCATCTTATATTCTTTCTTTTGTTTTTGGGTACATTCAGTTGCTGCCTGATTTTTATCTACTTCTAATTTCATTTCCATTCCCGCTTGACACAGATACGCTTCTGCTAAACTAAACAGGAAAGTCATCTTAGAATTATTCTCCTCATGTTTTAAAACTTTCACTATGTTTGGGTCTTGTGAAGACAGCAGATATGTGTGAAGTCCTATGATTACATATAATCAATTTCAAGGAGGCCCATACCTCCTTCAGAAAGGGTAATATATAATCTTGGTATACACTGACTTTTATAAATCATTTGATAAGCATAAAGCATGCTTCTTGTTTTCCTATCCAATTGATCCAACACCTTTTGGGGCCAGTCAATCACTCAAAAACTATAAATTAGGACAGGAAGAGCAAATTGATTTATAGCTTGGACTATGTTCTTAGATGTCAATGCTGTTTTCAGTATTAATTTTAGTCTTCTAAAACATACCTTACTCTTATTCACACTTGTTCATGTTTTATTATTGATCCTTCATCAATTCCCAAATATTTATACACTCCCTTTTCCTCAAGTTCTTTTATATCACATTCCTGTCCCAAACTTCTTTTATATCACATTCCTGTCCCAAACTGATGTTTTTGTGGTGCTGCAGCTTTCCTGCTTTAAAGGTTGCTTTTGCACATTTATCAAGACCAAATGACATTCTTATATCATCTGAAAATGTTTTGACCACTTGCAGTTGTGTTTTCAGTTCCTCATCTGATGAACTATGCAGTTTTAAATCATCCACAAAAAGAAGATGAGAAATATTTATACGTTTCTGTTTTCTGGGAACCAAATTGTAGCCATGACCTAATCTGTTAAGTAGACAGCTTAATGGGTTAAGGGCATGACAAAAGAACAGCAGTGACAAAGAGTCACCCTGGAATATCCCCCTTCAAATTTTTGTTCCTGGAATAATAATTTGTCCTTTTTCATTATCTTAACTGCAAAGTGGCTTTCCACTGGTTTCTGGTCACTGTGATGCAATCGATTGGTGCAGGGTATAGCTTTTACCTTTTTAAGTACTCTTTTATCTATGAATATGGGATACTGTCAAATGCTTTTTTATAGTCTAGCCATCTCATACTTAGATTCTTTCCCTTTTTACAGTGTTTCCATTTTAAATTTATTTAATAATAAATGATCCTTTGCTCCATACGACTTTCTTTTGTTACCATTTTGTTCTATTGCCATGATTGAGTTTTCTTTTAAGTGACTGTAAACTCTATCGGCATCACTTCTATTGTAGAGTTTATGTGTCATTGGAAGGCAAGTTTTCAGTCTATAGTTTTTAGGATAGCTTGCAGGTTCACTCTTAAGTAGGAGCATTGCTTCTTCTGTTGTTAACCAAGTTGGTGTCTGTTTGGGGTTGCGCATACAAATAGTTCTTACTCATGGCTAAATGTTCATGTAAAGATATTAATACTTTTAGCCAGAAGTTAGGTACTGCATCTGGGCCTGGAGTTTTCCAATTAAGAGCTTTTCTTAATTTTGTTTCAATCTCTCTGGCCGTTACTTCATCCCATTTCATATCCTGTATATATGAACTTCTTATTCTTCCTTTTATTTCTTCTGTCCGTTTAGTATCTTTGTTATATTCCACAGGATCTTCGTAGACATTTCTCCAAAATGTATTTTTTCTTATTTTTTGGTGGTGTTTCAATTCCTTTTGCCTTGTTTCGCAATTCTCTATAAAACTTTTTGGGTCATCAATAAATTGCTTACTTTGTACTTTTCCTTTATATTTATCTGCACATCTTCTAAGTTTGTCTGCCTGTGCTGCCACTGTGCTGATATTTTTAGTTTATTATTTGCGATAGTGCATGATAGATCCCGGTCTGTTTGATGCAGCACATTGTTTTTATCATCTATGTCTTTTTAAGTACTTCTGTTGATCTGTTCCCTCTTCTATACTCCTCTAACAGTGACACTTCGCCTTATCTGCTTTATAGTTTTCTCTGTCTGATACTTCCATGATGGTGTTTGATTTCTCCCCTTTCTTTCCCTTACTGCCCTGTGTTTTTGTGGTATGACTTTATCTATTAGGTGCACAGTAATATATCCTACTTACTTCTGTAATATTGCATGAATTTCTATGAATAGCCATAATTACTGTGTTCATTTGTTTTATCAACCTTCTAACTTTTTGGGTTTTATTGACTTTCTGTAGTCTATTTCTTTCATCAGTCTTCATATGTCTGCCCATCTCTCTTAAGTCAAGCAACGCTTCTCTTATCATCATCATTTTCTTCTAAACTGAGTTCACACTCTTTGGTCTCCATTTGCTGTGGGCATTCTATAGAAATTTTGACAGCATCTTCCTGTGCCACATTCTCTTTAGTTTCATTCTGTGTCATCCATTGCACTTTCATATGGGAACTCACTGGCCTATCACTCCAGAACATTGACTGTGTCGGCGTTGCCACAGTTTCCTGTTCCTTCCCTTGCTGTGCAACTCCAGCTGAACTTTTGTACTGGTTTCCTATGGAAGGTTCCAAAGTATCTTCATATGGCAGCTGATCAGATATTTCCTGCTCCAATGGTTTGTCCTTAATTTGTGGATCTATTGCTATACCCTGCTGTGATGTTATCAAAGTTAATTTTCTACATTAAATCCTTCACTTTGCAGGTAATCCATAACCTCAGTTTCTGTTTCTTTAACTTCACCATTACTAATCCTCTTTTTTACTTTTCCTCCTTGTTTTCTTATTTTTTGTATTGTAAAATTTTCCATATCTGGATGCCTTTGTATTTTTCTTCAAACTGTATGGATTAGTTTTGCTTTCTCATTTGCATAAACATTACACCATATTAAATCTCTTTCTCTTTTCCATGTTCTTCTTCAGATGTCTTCTGCTCCTCCTGTTTCTCCTTATTTGGAAGACAATGATGAATTCCATCATGCTGTGATATATAACCTCTGTTAGACTTTCTACACTAAAACCTTCACTTTGCAGGTAATCCATAATGTTAACTTTTATTTTTTTTAACTTCTACTTTACTAATCTTCTGTGCTACATTTCTTCTTTGTGATCTTATTTTTTGTATTGTGGAATTTTCCATATCTGGATGCCTTTGCCTGTATTTCTCTTTGAATATCTTTGGGGCTGCTTTTTTTAATTGATTAATTTGCCTTTCTCCTTTGCATAAATATTGCACCATATCAGATCTCTCTCTCTTTCCCATTTCCATATTTCTTTTTTATACCTTTCAAGAATCTCTAGATTTTGTTCTTTATAGTTTTGCACTTTCTCAGTTGCTTCTTTTTCCAAACGGCCCAAGGTTTCTTTGTCTATATAATGTTTTTCATAAATCTGTTGTATTAATGAACACAAATGTTTATTTGAAGCTTCTGACAGTTTTTCTTGTACAAGTATGTTTCTTTCTTCTAATTTCTCTCTTAATCTTTTTGTATATCTTCTGTATGGAAATTCTGGGCCTCTTGCATAATAGTAACAATACATATTTTTCCTTAATAGTCCACTCTATCATCTTTATGGCTTTTTTTTTTGGCCTATCAATTTTTGTGTACTACTACTTCTTTCGTCCACAACATGGGGGCCATCCTCCCCCTGGGCCTCGCCTAGCCCCACTGAAAGGATTGTTTCCAAGTCTTGAGGATTCTACACTGTCATTTTTTCCAGTTCAGGCACTAGTGTGCCTACCAAGATTGGGTGCTTTTTTATTCTGGGTCTTCAGTACCCAGCTATCTTTTTTTATTTTTTAACCTACTTCTCTCCCTAATATATACGCCATATAAAATATCATCTGTATACCAGTGTTGTCTTGGTGAGATTTTGTTTAAAACAGGGTCCATCTCGTGATGGTACTCACCAAGACTTGAGGAGGAATTCAATTCCAGCAATACTTCTCTCCTTTGCTTGGAGACTTATCATCTCTTAATTTTGACCCCCTTATAAAAAAGTTGATTTCCTGGTAAATCATTCAGGATTACAGGTAATCAATAAATCCAAAGATCAGATTTTATACCTCTTACTGCCAAAAACATGCATATTGATGCAAAGTGTGTTATTCTACTAACTTTGTAAATGAATTAGAATAATATTTAAAATGTGTTCCTGATTTTGAATCACTATTATTTTTGGCTTTGCACAGAATTCTTGAGAAAGAAGTTGAGAGTTATAGCACCTGGTGTTCTGCCAGTATGTATAAAACTCCCTGAAAGAGAAAACCATTCCTGAAGATTGGAAGCATCAGCTTTTCCTAAAATCCAATGTTTGGACTGAGATCAGTCACTCTAGGCTACTGATCTCTCTCTAGTGCTTATCTTACTTATGTTCATTATCAAAGCTGACAAAACAGTTGCTTACAATGAAATGAAAAAGGAAAAATTCCAACAAAAACATAAGAAATGGAGTCACTAAATCCTTCTCATGAAACTTTAATACCACAGGTTAAGTGCTTTCAGTCAAAAACTTTGGCCTTCTTCAGAACAAACAACTCAATAAATACAACAAATGCAAACAGAATTTACATTTTAAATGTTTTATTTAAGAAATATTTTATGTGAATGTTTTAAGCGAATGGTTTTAGTTAAATGTTTTTTTCTCAATTAATTAATTGGAATTGAGATGTGATTGGCTAAGATTTTTGACCATATTATATAAAAAGGTTGTATTTATTGAGTTGTTTGTTTTGAAGAAGGCTAAAGTTTTTGGCTGAAAGCGCTTAACCTGTGGTATTAAAGTTTCGTGAGAAGGATTTAGTGACGCCACTTTTCATGTGTTTTTGTTTGAATTTGTATTGCGTTACACAAGTTTGAGACATCTAGGTCAGTTTTCTTTTAGGAAAAAGAAAAATGTTTACAAGGATACATAAAACCTGTGTGAGAACAGTATCTGCTACCCTACTCCCTCACCCCCCCCAGACAAAAGACAGAAAATTTCCACGTATATTGGTGTTAGAGTGGGATGAAAATCAAGGCACAAATGGCCACACTCATATTTTAAGTGGCTGCTATTGTACATATATGCAGCATGCCTCCTCATCCCTATACCCAAAAGTCAGACATCTTTTATGGGCCCTTCTAATGTCAGACTGGGACAAAACAGAAAAAACAAATAGAACACACAAACACATTTTAACCTGTTGCTATCAGATGCATATAAACAGCATGCCTCTTTATCCCTACCTTGAAAAGATAGCCACCACTACAGGTGTCTGATACTGGATTGTAAGATAAGTGAAAAATAATGACCACAGTAATGTATTTCAACACTTCTAGACATTACATAACCCCTACATAAGTTAAAGTTGCCTTCTATGCTCACCTCTGAGGTTTGTGTGAAATGTTAAACAAATAATGACCACATTGTCCTCAGCTTCCACACAAGCTATAGTGGCCCACTGAAGTTTGAGTGTGTACAAAATTAAATAAATATTGACCTCACCATCCCCAGTCCCCCCTACACACACACTGCAACAACCTTCTGCACATACTCCTTGGAGGGCTGAGGCCACCATTAAGCTCATGTCAAAATTCATTTTTACAGTCTAAGGTGTAGGGGCTGCCAGGACCCTATAGGCTCTAAGGGTCTCACTGTTCTGTGATGCATTTTATGCCTTATTTTTGAAAGATAATGACTTACCATATTTTTAATTTTACCAATGTGCCCAGCACAATTATGTGGCTCCACAAATAAAAATGTATGATAACACACATAGACACACACACACACACACACACACACACACACACACACACACACACACACACACACACACACACACACACACACACACACACACACACACACACACACACACACACACACACACACACACCACTTCTGTCCAGTTAGGCCTTTCACAAGATGCACAAACATACCTGCACTGCACATTCACATTCAAACTGGAGGAATGTCAAGTTCATCTATGGCATGTCCTTGTGCTTTCCAGAGCACATGGGTAAACCTATAAAGTGACATGAGAATATACAGACTCCATACTGAAAAAGCTACAGCCAAGACCTCAACCAGAGAAAACTACTGTGAACTGGCAAAGCTACTCAATCTACCACTATGCCAACAAACAGTTGCTTTCACACACATCCTGTTTCTGCCAAAGCACCAAAGATAGCCAGCCACCTATTATTTGCAAGGTTGATGTTTGTGATGGTAAGTCAAAGAAAGTACAGCCTAATTGTTACTCTAAAGCATGTTGCAAAACCTTGCTCCCTACACACACAAGCATAAGCCTAAGCAATACTAGGTTTACACTGATGCCAGCAAGTACAATGCATTATGTGACACTACTACTATCATACCTAACACGTGACTGTATAATGGATATTTGTTTAAAAAAAATCTTAACACTGAGTGTGATACAGACTCTTTCATCAAGGAACTGTGCAGAACATGAACTTTTTAAGGCTCAAAATGTGGGACATATTTGCATAAGAATTCTGGGAAAAGCCAAAAATAGCAGGGAGACAAAGTACCCATATCAAGGACAATTTTAAATATTACTTTAATTCACTTAAAAAGTTAATAAAACAACAGGTTTTGCAACAAAGGGCATTTCCCAAACAATAAGAAGCATAATAATGTCTGGCATTACTGATTGACTGAGATCCTGGCTGATTTACCAGGAATAAATGAGGGTGGAGAGGGAATATAGAGAAACATCATGGCTCTTGCCATTTTTATATTATTCCTTGGCAAGGCATTAAAAAATGAAGTAGAAGTCAGCCAAATATAGCAACCAATCAGGTCCTGTGTTTTACATGAACATGAAGGATTGCAGCTTTTGGATGACTTCCATTTAGTTCACTTTTGCTACTCTAAAAACTTTAAAAAATGTTGCATCCTATCAGGGTCCTCAAATGCATGAGATGGACCTGAAAGATTGTTGCTTTACCATAAAGTCTGCACTGTTCCTTGTTGCTGATCTGTACTAAAGATAGGAAAAAAAAGTGGAAACCAGAATCAGCCTGTCACACATTTACTGACACATAGGTTCATAGATAAATACTAGGCTAGCTGCCCTTTGGGCCATTTTAAGCCTAACCAGTTTCACTTTTTGTGCTCAAAATAACCTATCCCATTTGGTTATAGACTGGCATTACCTATTTCATGATCAATAATTACATATTACTGCTAATGAGAATAACTGGGAACATGCCACATAATTTGAGGGGATGCATGCATGGGATAAAGCATTTAAGAGCTGCATCCATTAGTAGTACAGGGGGCTGTCCTGGGGTAAATTTTCTGTTTTCCATCCACAGGCCAAAGGTGCACTTGAAAATGGACAGGGATGAATTTTGTTTTACATTGATGGGGAGTCTGTTCCATAGCAGCAGTATCCTCTACAAGAAGTACCTGTCCCTCCAATCCATTCTATTGATGTTGCAGAAGAGGTTTAGATTCCTAGACTGAGTATTAATGATGCCATCTGACTTGATGATGTGCAGTAAATCCATCAGTATTGGGTCAGAGGATGCCTTGTATGCCAGACACAGGTCACTTGATAGCAGTCTCTAGGGTACTGAGTATAGCAACATGGCTTTGAGTCGGTCCATGTAGGACATGCTGTTTAGGCCTTGTATCCTTTTAGTAAGGTACCTCTGCGGCATTCCATTTGTGGCATATGTCTGGACAGCTACATGCCAAAGGGGGTGTTATATTCAATGACTGGCCTAATGATTGCTGAGTAAAGGGGAACAGCGACATCCCTAGATATAGATACAATCCCTCTGTTCATAAGCTGTGCAATATAAAAGGACTTTCTTACAATAGTAGACACATGTTGGTTAAAAGTTAGGTCATTGTCCACATAAGTTCTCAAATCCTGGGTCAACTCTTAGGGGCGTATTGTCAATGTGGTAGTTCCCTGGGGTACATGACTTCGCAAAGGACACAATAATGCATTTTTTTTGGCATTTTGTTTCAGTCCATGCTTTTGACACCAGTTACTTATTTCAGACAAACTTCACATGCACCCATGTATTCCCTTCCCCTTGACTGGACGTTACTGTTGCTTTATTTGGGGCCCTTTTCAGCAGGAGCTCACTGGGGACACCACAGCTACAAGGTTCACAGGTACATAATGTCAGCTGTAAACCAACTACCACATGGTGACAATCACTGCACAAAGCTGGTAACTTTGCCTGTATTTCTCTTTGAATATCTTTGGGGCTGCTTTTTTTTATTGATTAATTTGCCTTTCTCCTTTGCATAAATATTGCACCATATCAGATCTCTCTCTCTTTCCCATTTTCATATTTCTTTTTTATACCTTTCAAGAATCTCTAGATTTTGTTCTTTATACTTTTACACTTTCTCAGCTGCTTCTTTTTCCAAACGGCCCAAGGTTTCTTTGTCTATATAATGTTTTTCATAAATCTGTTGTATTAATGAACACAAATGTTTATTTGAAGCTTCTGACAGTTTTTCTTGTACAAGTATGTTTCTTTCTTCTAATTTCTCTCTTAATCTTTTTGTATATCTTCTATATAGAAATTCTGGGCCTCTTATAATAGTAACAATACATATTTTTTCCTTAATAGTCCACTCTATCATCTTTATGGCTTTTTTTTTTTGGCCTATCAATTTTTGTGTACTACTACTTTCGTCCACAACATGGGGGCTATCCTCCCCCTGGGCCTCGCCTAGCCCCACTGAAAGGATTGTTTCCAAGTCTTGAGGATTCTACACTGTCATTTTTTCCAGTTCAGGCACCAGTGTGCCTACCAAGATTGGGTGCTTTTTTATTCTGGGTCTTCAGTACCCAGCTATCTTTTTTTATTTTTTAACCTACTTCTGTCCATAATATAGGCCATATAAAATATCATCTGTATACCAGTGTTGTCTTGGTGAGATTTTGTTTAAAACAGGGTCCATCTCGTGATGGTACTCACCAAGACGAGGAGGAATTCAATTCCAGCAATACTTCTCTCCTTTGCTTGGAGACTTACCATCTCTTAATTTTGACCCCCTTATAAAAAAGTTGATTTCCTGGTAAATCATTCAGGATTACAGGTAATCAATAAATCCAAAGATCAGATTTTATACCTCTTACTGCCAAAAACATGCATATTGATGCAAAGTGTGTTATTCTACTAACTTTGTAAATGAATTAGAATAATATTTAAAATGTGTTCCTGATTTTGAATCACTATTATTTTTGGCTTTGCACAGAATTCTTGAGAAAGAAGTTGAGAGTTATAGCACCTGGTGTTCTGCCAGTATGTATAAAACTCCCTGAAAGAGAAAACCATTCCTGAAGATTGGAAGCATCAGCTCTTCCTAAAATCCAAGGTTTGGACTGAGATCAGTCACTCTAGGCTACTGATCTCTCTCTAGTGCTTATCTTACTTATGTTCATTATCAAAGCTGACAAAACAGTTGCTTACAATGAAATGAAAAAGGAAAAATTCAAACAAAAATATAAGAAGTGGAGTCACTAAATCCTTCTCATGAAACTTTAATACCACAGGTTAAGTGCTTTCAGTCAAAAAGTTTGGCCTTCTTCAGAACAAACAACTCAATAAATACAACAAATGCAAATAGAATTTACATTTTAAATGTTTTATTTAAGAAATATTTTATGTGAATGTTTTAAGCGAATGGTTTTAGTTAAATTTTTTTTCTCAATTAATTAATTGGAATTGAGATGTGATTGGCTAAGATTTTTGACCATATTATATAAAAAGGTTGTATTTATTGAGTTGTTTGTTCTGAAGAAGGCTAACGTTTTTGGCTGAAAGTGCTTAACCTGTGGTATTAAAGTTTCGTGAGAAGGATTTAGTGACGCCACTTTTCATGTGTTTTTGTTTGAATTTGTATTGCGTTACACAAGTTTGAGACATCTAGGGCAGTTTTCTTTTAGGAAAAAGAAAAATGTTTACAAGGATACATGAAACCTGTGTGAGAACAGTATCTGCTACCCTACTCCCTCACCCCCCCCAGACAAAAGACAGAAAATTTCCACGTATATTGGTGTTAGAGTGGGATGAAAATCAAGGCACAAATGGCCACACTCATATTTTAAGTGGCTGCTATTGTACATATATGCAGCATGCCTCCTCATCCCTATACCCAAAAGTCAGACATCTTTTATGGGCCCTTCTAATGTCAGACTGGGACAAAACAGAAAAAACAAATAGAACACACGAACACATTTTAACCTGTTGCTATCAGATGCATATAAACAGCATGCCTCTTTATCCCTACCTTGAAAAGATAGCCACCACTACAGGTGTCTGATATTGGATTGTAAGATAAGTGAAAAATAATGACCACAGTAATGTATTTCAACACTTCTAGACATTACATAACCCCTACATAAGTTAAAGTTGCCTTCTATGCTCACCTCTGAGGTTTGTGTGAAATGTTAAAAAAATAATGACCACATTGTCCTCAGCTTCCACACAAGCTATAGTGGCCCACTGAAGTTTGAGTGTGTACAAAATTAAATAAATATTGACCACACCATCCCCAGTCCCCCCTACACACACACTGCAACAACCTTCTGCACATACTCCTTGGAGGGCTGAGGCCACCACTAAGCTCATGTCAAAATTAATTTTTACAGTCTAAGGTGTAGGGGCTGCCAGGACCCTATAGGCTCTAAGGGTCTCACTGTTCTGTGATGCATTTTATGCCTTATTTTTGAAAGATAATGACTTACCATATTTTTAATTTTACCAATGTGCCCAGCACAATTATGTGGCTCCACAAATAAAAATGTATGATAACATACACACACACACACACACACACACACACACACACACACACACACACACACACACACACACACACCACTTCTGTCCAGTTAGGTCTTTCACAAGATGCAGAAACATACCTGCACTGCACATTCACATTCAAACTGGAGGAATGTTAAGTTCATCTATGGCATGTCCTTGTGCTTTCCAGAGCACATGGGTAAACCTATAAAGTGACATGAGAATATACAGACTCCATACTGAAAAAGCTACAGCCAAGACCTCAACCAGAGAAAACTACTGTGAACTGGCAAAGCTACTCAATCTACCACTATGCCAACAAACAGTTGCTTTCACACACATCCTGTTTCTGTCAAAGCACCAAAGATAGCCAGCCACCTATTATTTGCAAGGTTGATGTTTGTGATGGTAAGTCAAAGAAATTACAGCCTAATTGTTACTCTAAAGCATGCTGCAAAACCTTGCTCCCTACACACACAAGCATAAGCCTAAGCAATACTAGGTTTACACTGATGCCAGCAAGTACAATGCATTATGTGACACTACTACTGTCATACCTAACATGTGACTGTATAATGGATATTTGTTTTAAAAAAATCTTAACACTGAGTGTGATACAGACTCTTTCATCAAGGAACTGTGCAGAACATGAACTTTTTAAGGCTCAAAATGTGGGACATATTTGCATAAGAATTCTGGGAAAAGCCAAAAATACCAGGGAGACAAAGTACCCAAATCAAGGACAATTTTAAATATTACTTTAATTCACTTAAAAAGTTAATAAAACAACAGGTTTTGCAACAAAGGGCATTTCCCAAACAATAAGAAGCATAATAATGTCTGGCATTACTGATTGACTGAGGATCCTGGCTGATTTACCAGGAATAAATGAGGGTGGAGAGGGAATATAGAGAAACATCACGGCTCTTGCCATTTTTATATTATTCCTTGGCAAGGCATTAAAAAATGAAGTAGAAGTCAGCCAAATATAGCAACCAATGAGGTCCTGTGTTTTACAAGTAGCAGACATGAAAGATTGCAGCTTTTGGATGACTTCCATTTAGTTCACTTTTGCTACTCTAAAAACTTTTAAAAAATGTTGCATCCTATCAGGGTCCTTAAATGCATGAGATGGACCTGAAAGATCGTTGCTTTACCATAAAGTCTGCACTGTTCCTTGTTGCTGATCTGTACTAAAGATAGGAAAAAAAAGTGGAAACCAGAATCAGCCTGTCACACATTTACTGACACATAGGTTCATAGATAAATACTACGCTAGCTGCCCTTTGGGCCATTTTAAGCCTAGCCAGTTTCCCTTTTTGTGCTCAAAATAACCTATCCCATTTGGTTATAGACTGGCATTACCTATTTCATGATCAATAATTACATATTACTGCTAATGAGAATAACTGGGAACATGCCACATAATTTGAGGGGATGCATGCATGGGATAAAGCATTTAAGAGCTGCATCCATTAGTAGTACAGGGGGCTGTCCTGGGGTAAATTTTCTGTTTTCCATCCACAGGCCAAAGGTGCACTTGAAAATGGACAGGGATGAATTTTGTTTTACATTGATGGGGAGTATGTTCCATAGCAGCAGTATCCTCTACAAGATGTACCTGTCCCTCCAAACCATTCTATTGATGTTGCAGAAGAGGTTTAGATTCCTAGACTGAGTATTAATGATGCCATCTGACTTGATGATGTGCAGTAAATCCATCAGTAATGGGTCAGAGGATGCCTTGTATGCCAGACACAGGTCACTTGATAGCAGTCTCTAGGGTACTGAGTATAGCGACATGGCTTTGAGTCGGTCCATGTAGGACATGCTGTTTAGGCCTTGTATCCTTTTAGTAAGGTACCTCTGCGGCATTCCATTTGTGGCATATGTCTGGACAGCTACATGCCAAAGGGGGTATTATATTCAATGACTGGCCTAATGATTGCTGAGTAAAGGGGAACAGCGACATCCCTAGATATAGATACAATCCCTCTGTTCATAAGCTGTGCAATATAAAAGGACTTTCTTACAATAGTAGACACACGTTGGTTAAAAGTTAGGTCATTGTCCACATAAGTTCTCAAATCCTGGGTCAACTCTTAGGGGCGTATTGTCAATGTGGTAGTTCCCTGGGGTACATGACTTCGCAAAGGACACAATAATGCATTTTTTTGGCATTTTGTTTCAGTCCATGCTTTTGACACCAGTTACTTATTTCAGACAAACTTCACATGCACCCATGTATTCCCTTCCCCTTGACTGGACGTTACTGTTGCTTTATTTGGGGCCCTTTTCAGCGGGAGTTCACGGGGGACACCACAGCTACAAGGTTCACAGGTAAATAATGTCAGCTATAAACCAACTACCACATGGTGGCAATCACTGCACAAAACTGGTAACTTTTGTAAATGATTCTGTCTGCGTAAATTACTCTCAGTACCCCTACAAATGGAGAACTCAAGAAATAACATTTGTGAAAAAAAGCTACTTCATGGAAGAACTATTATGGGAGAAAACAACTATAAGCAATAAAGCTATCATCAAGCATTTACTACAACTACTGATTTATTTAGTATTTTGGTGCCTGAAGATGGGAAGTAGCCCAAAGGTCTCTTTTGAGCCATGACCCAGGCATAACGCAAAGAAGATTCATAGTACAAAATATTTAATAGAGCTTTGTCCCTTTTTAACTGAAATAATCTCAGCTTTTCAATGTGAATTTATACAAGAAAAACACAGCATAACTAACAAACAGCATACACCTTTAATGGTACTCAGCTTGGATATTGACAAAGCTTCTGAATAAATTAGTTTGCTTTCTTAAAAACATAAACAGATGCCACACAGAATGCCCATTTATTGAAATAGTTTTGAAGAAGAAAACTGACATTACTTCACTAACTGTTGGAAGGTTCTGCTTATTCTGGGGTCAAAGACCCACATATGTCATACAGTAGGCCATATCCACTGGACCTATTTTATAATCAACTACAATGTTGGTGGGGGACAGAAATATGTCCCCACCAGCGACTTCTGTTGATGAAAGTGTGATTAATCTAAAAGTGCATTATTACACACACTAGCATTTTATAACTATCCAGGAACACATATACTTCATGTAAGTATTTATACACCTATGGACAACCACATATATTTTATGTAAATATTTATACAGCTAACCAAAACTACACATACCTCGTGTAAGTATTTATACAGCTAACCTGAACCAGATATATTTCATGCAAGTATTCCTACTTCCTCTGTAATAACATTTTTTAACATCTACAAACAATCCTAATCACACATTAAAATAATAGTGAAAAGTACAGTTGTGTAACTCCTACTTACCAGTTACAACAGATGATCATATAACACACTGCCTTATTGGCATTGGGGTAGTAATGCCCTGTTATCCTTCCTCTGGTAGTCTACCAGAGTTCAGAGTCAGGCCCACTGTCTGTATGTGGGTGTGATGAACCAATCACCGGACAGTACACAGACTGCTTTTCAGACCTACAGACAGGACCTTTTTGGTTTTCTATGGTCTAGAAGGAAGAGAAGATGAAAGCACAAGCTTTGCAAAACCAACTATTGTGAACTAAAAGAAACACACGCACACACACACACACACACACACACACACACACACACACACACACACACACACACACACACACACACACACACACACACACACACACTCAACAATAAAGGCCTCTGAGCATAACTCATTGGCAACTCTAACATCAAACTATGTATACACAAAGGGGGATGGTGGGTGGGTACTCCCAGTAAGGCAGTGTATTCTAGGAATTTCTACTGTTACAGATAAGTAGGACTTACGTAACTGTACTGTACTCAACAAATACACTGCTTACTTTCATATGGGTAGATTCCCAAAGCTTACCCAGCCTGGAAGGAAGAAGGATAAAGGTCCAGGAGCTCCTGGAGAATAGTCATAGTGAAGCCTGCTCAACATTTAGAAAAAGCAGCCAGATTGTAGTGCTTTGTAAAGGAATGGACAGACGGCCAAGTTGCTGCCACTCCTTTTTAATATGCCGCAGAAGAGGAAAAGGCCCTGGATTCACCTAGCCATGGCGGGTGTAACAAAAAAACAAAAAATCACATAGGACAACCAGTGAACAATGATTTGCTTGGAGGCAGGTTGATCCTTTTTTGTTCCTGTGTAGGGAATGAAAAGCTTTTCAGCCTTCCTGAAGGATTTCATTCCATTGAGGTAGTATCTGAGCTACTGATGTCCATCCAAGATATAAATATATCCTCTCCCCCTTATTATTAAGTTCTGAAAGAACACAGGGAGGTTAACAGACTGATACAGAATGGAGACCACTTTTGGCATGAAAGAGTGGTTAGTGCATAACACAACACTATCTATATGGAAAATCAGGTAAGGTTGTTCTACCATGAAAGCTTGCAGCTTAGAGACTCACCTTGTGGATGTCAGAGCAATAAGCAAAACAGTTTTTCATGTTTAAGAATTTCAGATCAGCCTGAGCAGCTGGTTATAAAGGTGGTAAGGTCAATTTTTCCAGAACATAGTTGAGAGCCCACAAAGGAGGAACTTGTTTGTAAGGGAGTCTCATATGCAATATTCCTTTCATGAACTGTTTACCCGGAAGAAAAAAGGGATCCACTGGCACACAAGCAGAGATGACTGCTAAATGTACCTTAATGGACATATATGGTAAGCAATCCTGAAATAGTTCATAGAAATATTTTAAGACCAGAGGGATGTTAACCTCAAGGGACCCACTATTTCCTTTTAAATCCATTTGCAAACATAAGATACCCCAGACGCCCATTTTCTGGCCTCCTTTAACACCTACTATACAGCACATGTCCTCAAAAAACAAGTATCGAAACATCAAGATTGAATCACCTAGGCTGTCAGCTGTAGCTGCTCCAAAACTGGGTGCACCAGTCACCCATGAGACTGTGTGAGCAAATCCAGAGTGTGAAGTCTTTGGTAATTGCCTTGGCCAATACTATTAGAAAGGAGAACTAAGACTGCTTGGACCAGTAGGGGATCATGGCAATGATCTTCTACATTTCTTTCTGAACCTTCAGAAGTACCTTGTGAATCAGTGGAAAGAACTGAAATGCATACATGGACATTCCTGTCCAAGGGAATGAGAATACACTTGCCCTTCAAGCATGCTGTAAAGATGTCTAAACCAGAATTGTTTCAGATGTCTGTTTTGAAAGGAAGCAAACTGATCTATTTGAGGTGTTCCCACATAACTTTTTTGGTGTCCTTAACCATAAAAATAGGGCCTGGAGTCCATAGATGGTGAAGTACATTCAAGGAGTGTATCACTGCCAACATTTCCTTGATACTGATGTGTCTGCATGCATCCTTGGCCCAACAAGTGGCCTGCACTTACACTGTTCCCCACGTGAAGTGAGAATGTGTCTGGACAGACTGTACTGGAACACACAGGAAAAAGGGAAGTCCTAAAAGCAGCAGAGAGCTAAAAGAGTGACTTTCTACCAGATATAAGTATTTTTTGTGGCTTTCCCACTGTTATTAAGCTAGCGACTGCATTTCGCCTGTTTTACTGCTACTTTAAGTGATTTCTGCATTTTACACTGTTTATTGCACTTTAAGTTACTAATTGTTGCAAATTGTTTCTGTAGGCTACACACTAAAGTCGCCGATTTACAGCATTTATAGCATTTACTGTCTGTTTTTTCCTTATCTCTGTAATAAAACAAAAATCTCTTGTTTTCCGCCTTACTGAACTAGAGTAGTCCAGTTTCAGAGTTGCTGATCCCTGGGCTTTGTTTTTAGTTCCTGTTACTGATCCATTTCCTTATTAGGAAGGAGGAAGTTTCTTTGCTTACCAGTGGGAGTGGGAAGCACTGAGCAGCCTTTTGTCGAATTGGTGAAGTTTCAGCCAGAAACTAGTAGTCCATTGGTCGTTTTGGGCCAATTCCTAGCTCCTTTCAGCCCCCTGCTATAAAACACGCTAAACACGCGTTTTCCAGCTTGTACCAACTCAGCACAGATCCTCGTGGTGGCCTGCAGAGTGATCCAAGCAGCAGAGAGCTAAAAGAGTGACTTTCTACCAGATATAAGTATTTTTTGTGGCTTTCCCACTGTTATTAAGCTAGCGACTGCATTTCACCTGTTTTACTGCTACTTTAAGTGATTTCTGCATTTTACACTGTTTATTGCACTTTAAGTTACTAATTGTTGCAAATTGTTTCTGTAGGCTACACACTAAAGTGCGCTAGCCGATTTACAACATTTATAGCATTTACTGTCTGTTTTTCCTTATCTCTGTAATAAAACAAAAAATCTCTTGTTTTCCGCCTTACTGAACTAGAGTAGTCCAGTTTCAGAGTTGCTGATCCCTGGGCTTTGTTTTTAGTTCCTGTTACTGATCCATTGCCTTATTAGGAAGGAGGGAAGTTTCTTTGCTTACCAGTGGGAGTGGGAAGCACTGAGCGGCCTTTTTGTCTGATTTGGTGAAGTTTCAGCCAGAAACTAGTAGTCCATTGGTCGTTTTGGGCCACTTCCTAGCTCCCTTCAGCCCCCTGCTATAAAACACGCTAAGCGCGTTAGCTGAGTTGCCACTGTTGCACACAAGAGCAGCGGTGGTTAAACTATTTGGGACATCTAAATTCCACTCTTCAAATTTTCCCTTAGAACTACCTTCCTCGAGCTGTACTGCTGATCTAACCAGCATATCCTATAACTGAAAAGTTCATCTCTACTTGATTCCCAAGTAGACTATTCTCTATCTGTAAAGCCTAGCACTTACTCCTACAGTACTTGCACCTTGATAAAGCACTCTTATTATAGATAGTACCCCACCAACCTAAAACCCACTTCCCCCGGAGTCCTTTGAAAGTCTCTTTATCTACTACTTCTAGTATGTCGAGGGATCAGTTGCTAGTGTCCTCTCCAGCTCATCTGGTGAACCTGGGAATATTGAGGCAATGTTACAATTGCCTCATGTACACAGACAATCCTCTCCTTCTCCCACAAAACACAAATACATGCGAGAGATGCAACTATACGGCCAAACTGGAGGCTGAGCTCTCTCAACATAGGACTGGCAAGACCAGACAGGAGGAGAAGGTAACCACACACAATACATACCCAGTCACACATGGTACCATCACAACTTCAAATCATACACATACTCACACAAAGACATACTCGGAGGCTCTGTTCAAAAATTTACCAAAACAGCAGAGGCCACCAAAGCAGACACCCAAACAACTACCACCTCACGACCCAACACATGCAACACATAGACCACACAGTCAAAGTGTCAAACAGTCACAGCCCTTAAGGCCAAACAAAATGCCAGACACACTTGTCATTGGTGATTCCATAGTCAGACACACTGGCGTCCCGCTCACCAGACTGAGTAAGGAGAAGGTCACAGTAAGCTGCCTGTCGGGCGCTAGAATCCGCCACATAACGCAAGCACTCAGGTCTCTCAACAGCAGGTACAAGTACGACTCAGTCATTGTCCACACTGGTGTCAATGACCTGAGGCGTACCTCCTTGGACTACATGAAAGGGACATCGAGGAGCTCTCTGATTATGTAGCCCAGGCAGGTATGACCCTGACCTTGAGCAGTATCCTACCTTCACCTAGAATGATGCCACAATACAGTGATAAGATGATCAGCTTTAATAATTGGCTTAAATTCTGGTGTCATTCAAAGGGGATCAATGTCTGTCTGCCTGGGATGACATGCTGGACAAGCCACGCTGCTTCAAGGGCGTCTTGCACCTGTCACCCTGGGCTTCCGGATATTGGCAAAGGCTCTTGCCACCCCATAGTGCCTTTTTTAGGCAAGGCTCAATTTCTATACCTACCACCCTAGAACACCAATAAGGATAAAAACTAAGGGTAATGCTGCTCAATGCCAGAAGTCTCAATCTCAAGATGCACGCACTCGAGGCCCTTCTCAATATGGAGAACATTGATGTCTGTGCTGTGACAGAAACCTGGTTCAAGGCTCCTGAGAGCACCCCAGCACTAACAGGTTTCACCTCATATCATGCGTTCCGGCCCCAAAATCCGGACAACACCAAGAAAGGAGGGGTGTCCATATTCATAAAGGACACCCACACCTCAAGGTTGGTGGCAACGCACGATGCATCGGAGACCATCCAGGTGCAATTAACCATAGGCAAGACTGCTCTGCAATTTGTAGTATGTTACAGGCCACCCTCTCAAACTCAGGAACCTCACATGGCTTCCTGAAAACATTGGAGGGGATAAATGTATCTCCAAACACCATCATACTAGGTGACTTCAACTACCCTAATATAGACTGGGAACACTACTCAAGCCCGAACACTCTAACCCAAAGATTCCTGGAGTTCATAAACTCAAATGCCATGGAACAACTAGTCACCATCCCCACAAGAGGAGAAAACATACTTGATCTCATCATCACGAACATGGGATCAAAATGTTCAACACCGAAGTATACCCCTCACTGGTGAGATCAGATCATAAACTAATCTCGCTGGAGGTCCTCATCCGCCCCACCTGAAACAAAAAGACCACAGTGAAAAACTTCTCAAAGGCCGATTTCACACTTCTAAAAACTAGTGTGGTCTCCTTTAAGGCCCCTGAGCCAGTGGTAAACATTACTCAAACCGCTGAATCACTTACAAATGCCTTCTACCAGCACCTACAGGACTGTATGGATCAGGCAATCCCAAACAAAACTAAGACTCTCTGTACCAAAGGCAAGCATCCAGTCTGGTGGACCCCAGCCATAAACAAGCTCTACAACAAAAGGAGGAAGCTACTACAAGATAGAGCAAAATCCTTGAAAGGTAAGACACCTTTGATCATTATAAGTAAAAACTAAGAGCTCTCATAAAATCATCCAAGGCAAATTTTGAGAGAAAAATCGCCAAGGACTCTAAAGACAATCATAAGGCCTTCTTTAGCTATGTTAGAAACCTAGGAGGAAACTCCCAGATATGCTCAGAATTAGTTCAAAATGATGTGAAAATTACTGAACCTACACACATTGCTAACATACTGGCTGACAGGTTCAGTGCAAACTTCTACCCCCCCCAAAGGAGAGATATCTATTCCAGAGGATTGTAGCCCCCAAACATCTCCAATGCCCAGGTGAGAACAGCCCTCACTAAGTCAAGAACCGCAGCAGCCATGGGACGAGATGGTGGCCCCGGGTGTGTGCTTCATGAGCTCAACGAGGAATTAAACCCACAGTTAGGACAGCTCTTTAATCTTAGCCTCACCTCAGGATACGCATTGCCCAAGGGGTGGCGCACGGCGACTGTGGTCCCACTTCATAAGGGCGGTGCCTCCACAGACCCTGGAAATTACCGCCCCATTAGCTTGACAAGCCTTATCTGCAAAGCCATGGAGAATCATAATGGAACTCATAAATAAAGACATAGGGAACTTGCAGACTTTGGATCCAACCCAGTTTGGCTTTGTCAAAGGCAGATCCTGCCTCTTAAACTTGGTTGACTTTTTCGAGACAGTCACCAAGGCCATTGATGAGGGAAAGGCAGTCCATACAGCCTACCTCGACCTGGCAAAGGCCTTGACACAATACCCCACTCAGGTATCATCGAAAAACTCAACAGCTTGAATGTAAACCCATACATCACAAGATGGGTTGCAAACTGGCTAAGTGACAGAACCCACTGGGTCAGAGTTGCTGGAGCCATGTCAGACTCAAAGCCTGTCACAAGTGGTGTCCCACAGGGCTCAGTCCTGGGTCCACTCTTGTTCGGCATCTACTTTTCTGAAGTACAAGCAAACACAGGAGGGTTATGGCTGACAAAGTTTGCAGATGACTGCAAACTGGGCCATAGTCGAAAACACATCTGACACAGATATCCTCCAGAAGGGCCTCACAGAAATGGATAACTGGTGCCAGAGCCATGGCCTGAAGTTAAACGCCAAAATGCATAGTCATACCCTTTGGGAAAAACAAGGTTACCCCTAGCTACCATATAGGTGGCAATCCACTGAGCACAGAAAAAGTCATCAGGGATCTGGGGACCCAAGTTGACAGTAGCCTTTCGTTTGACACTCATGTTGCTAAAGTAGTTAGGAAAACCTTCTATATCGCCCACCTGATCATGAAGGATTCACATCTAGATCAAGGGAGGTCATCGTCCCCTGTACTCATCACTCATTAGACCTATGATTAAGTACAATGCCCGTTCGAATGTATCTGACCAGACACCTGCTGCAGCTTGAAAGGCCCCAAAAGTTCCTCACCAAAAGGATAAAGGGTCTCAAAAATATGTCTTATGCTGCCCGACTGAAAGAACTCCAGCTCTATTCAGTCTCATACCGCTTGCTCAGCGGTGACCTGTGCCTGACATATAAGGCCATGTCAAACCCAGATTTGATGAATATGCTTCACCTCAAAAAATCTAGATCCCTCAGAACCACAAGGGCGGGAGACTTAAACCTTGACACGGTTATAAATAGAACGTGCTGGAGGGACAGATTAATCACCCAGAGACTCCCTATGCTGTGGAACAAAATCCCGGTACATGTGAGGCAGAGCACCTCACTGGCCTTGTTCAAGAGGAATCTTGACCAATGGATGGGAGATCGCAGATATACCCCAGGGATTTCTTCAGTGTCACTGCTTGACAGAGGCACAGAAAAATGATAGGCATAGTTTTTATTCAAACTAAAGGGGTGGCGAAAGCCACATAACTATGGGCTAGGCTTATAAATGCCCTTGTGCAGATAGCCTAGTATGAACCTATGAACCTATACTCAGCTGTGCTCTCCACAGCTATAATTCTCATCTGATGAAGGGCAGCACTACCAACTGAGATTCCAGGAAATGTAGGGGCTCGGTTCAACAATTTTGGGCATACCACTGAATTTTCCTCATGTGGAGATGGGCCAGTGGTATCATGAAAATCATGGATGCAATCAGAATTTTTAGGAATTCTCTTGTCCTGGCAACATTCCTCCTGGAGGATTCCTGAAACACCATCTATTATGACAGGCTCTTGTCTTGAGGAAGAAATACCATGCTTTTGTTGATGTTGATTAAGCACCCCAGGAAGATGCATCTTTGTGAGTGTCAGGCTTGACTTCTGAAGTTAAAACTTGAACCTTACTTGAAAGAGTAAGGTTGAGACCTTCTCTAGTGATTCCAAACACCTGGATACAGACTTTGCGCAGCCCAGCAAGTCGTCCAAGTAAGAAAATATGTGTATGGCAAGAGTACAAAAGTAGGTCTCTACCAGGGTAATGCTGTAGTGAATGAGCTCTGCACGTACGGCATATGCAGGGCCAAACCAAATCAGGAACAACACAAAATGGCCAGCACTCAGGTGTAGTGGCAAAAAACCCCACAAAATTAAGCCATATGGTAGGCAAGACAAAGTTTAATCTTCCATACCGGTTTCGGCACAACTGCCTTCATCAGTGGAATACCATAAAGCAAATAATGACATCCCTCCATAAATAGTCCCATCCACCAATGGAAAAAACACCCCCCCCCCCCAAATCAACAACATCACTTTCTTTGATCAAGTGTAAAACATGCAGATTGGACAAAAATTATAAAATAACATTTAAAGAAGATAATATATTACTACAGATGATCATTTAATCCTGGTGGGAAAAGTCCCCCCAGCTTAATAATCCAATATTTTTCTTTCTTATTTAAAATGCTATGCCAACCCTGCATGTTATTTCTGTTATCAGCAATTCTGTCAATTATTAAAAAGTGAAAATCAGCACTAGTATGTGTCATGCAGTGTCTGTAAAGAGCATTGGTTTCACGTTTGTTGCATATGTCAGTCTGATATTCTGACATACGTATTCTCAGTGGACAAGATGTCTGGCCAACATAAAAAGCCGAACATTTACAAGTGGCCAAATAAACAATCCAATCAGTTCCACAAGTCCCACTGAAATTTATATCATACACCTTACTGGTGTTTTTGCTGGAAAATTTTGCTAACATATCGGCACGAGGAGCAATGTCCACAAAGGAAAGTACCAAAAAGAGTATCTCCTGACAAAGTAAGTTGTTGATATATAGCACCCCCACTGCTGATATGCTTGAAATGGGAAAAATGGGAACCCAATGTTTTACCTTCCCTAAATGTAAATTGACATCTCATCCCCAAAACCTGTTGCAAACTGTCATTAGCCATGAGGATGTTCCAATGTTTGTAGATAGTTTCCTTAATAGCATTAGTGTTCCTCCCGAATGTTGTGACAAACCTGATGGTATCACTAGTGGTCCTACGAGTTTTGACCTTATATTGCAATAATGACATCCTGCCATGAGTATTGGTCCAATTACTGGCAGAAATTATGTCAAAGTCCCTGTATCCCCTAACTTAGAATCTGTTGCAGAGATCCTGTTGAGAAGAGTCATATTCATCCTGATTAGAACTGATTCTCTTCATACGTAAAAATTGGGATTTTGAGATGTTGCGGATGGTATGGCTGAGATGTAAGCTGGTAGCATGAAGCGGGTTGTTATATTGGGGGTACTTCCGAAATACATACGTACTAATAATATTGTCCAAATTTCTCTGGACTGTAACATCTAAAAAGTTCATTTTGTTGTAATCAGAATTGAGGGTAAACCCTATACCCCATTTATTATCATTGAGGTATTGGACAAACTCAAGAAGAAATCCCATATCAGTCCACCATACCATCCAACAATAATCCAGATATCTCCTCCAGATCATAATTTCGTCAATATACAAGTTATGAGAGGGGTCATACATAAGCTGTTCTTCCAGAAAGGCCATGAACAAATCCGCATAGATTGGAGCAAATGATGCACCCATCGTGGTGCCCTGAATCTGCCAAAAACATTCCCCCTGAAAATAGAATACATTTTTATTGAGCACATGCTCAGCCATACATAGAAGTAAAGTATTAAATACAGCTGGATATAAGTTGGCAGAACTGTAAGGCTTGAAGACCAGCCCAATGGGGGATGTTGGTATACAGAGCCTTGACATCAAGGGAGCAGAGACCCACCCAGGTTCAAGTTGTGTATCAGACAATATTTTCAGGAACTGCGTAGTGTCCTGTGTATGTGCCCGAATCAGATCCAACAGCGGTTTCAGATATTGAGTCAAAAAGGCGGAGAGAGGTTCAGTCGATGAACCTATCCCCAAAACAATAGGCTGACCTGGCGGCTTGGTCAATGATTTGTGAATTTTGGGCAGGAGATACATAATCTGCTTCTGAGGATTCCTAACAGTTAAGTGAGATTTAACTGCCTCCAAGATGATACCCTCATCAACAGCCTCACAAAAAAACAAGTCGATGTCTTTCTTAAAGTTAGGTGTAGGGTCAATGGACATAGCCATATAATGGCAAGGGTTAGACAACTGTCCTTTACCCTCGCTAAGATAATAATCTGTATCCAGTATGACTACTGCCCCTCCATTATGCGCAGGTACAATAACAATCTTATGATTATCCTTTGACTCCTGTATTGCTTTACTTTCTCCACTTGTTAAATTATGACCCAATACCAAAAAAATCACCAGTGTTGAAATGTATATCCCTGAGGACAGCCTGTAAGAATATGGACACATGTTTGTTCATGGGTGGCTGAAAATCAGACTTCAGGAATCTAAAGTAAGTAGACCTTTGAGAGTTGTTGCCGGAATAAAAATACAATTTGAGGTTAAGTCTACGGCAAAAGCCATATAAATCAGATACCATACAGGTTTCATCCACCAAAAAGCCGGGCACAAAATTCAAACCTTTATTCAAGAGCTGCTTCTGTTCATGCGTTAAACTCACATTGGATATATTCAAAACATTATAATAATGGTCATTTAGTGTGACATCAGGGTCTGAAGTAATCCCTCCACCGTAACTTTTCCTGTTCCTGTTTCTGTTTCCTCCCACCCCACCTCCTGATGTATCTAAAGGGTGGTCCACATTACATTGCTTTTTAGGGGTGGGTGATTCCCGGCTGCTGGCACTATCAATATCAGTGACAGAGGACTCCTCAGCCAGTGTGCTACTGTAATAATTATCAGTCTTTATTAAGGTGGACTTAGGTCTCTTCCTCCTGGTGGCCCCAACTGGCCTAGTGGTCTCAACAAACTTGACATTCTTGGAAACCTCAAAAGGTTTTCCCCTGTGATAGTCCATTACATCCCTGTTGAACTTTTGTATTTTTTTATCCCGGGTTTGCTTCACAAAGGTAAGTAACTCCTTTGATAACTTGTTCAGACAAGCAACATACTGAGGTTGTCCCTCATATCTTTTTGTTTCATCACAAAGCTTCTTCACTTCTACCATATTCATATCAATTATCCACTCATAATATGAGCTAAGGATATGAACAAAGGACATGGAGGCCTGCTGTACTGCCAGGTTCCAATCCTTAAGTAGTTCATCATCCATCTTGCCCACTAAGGGCAAGTTATCAAACACTAATCACCTAAGCTTGCTTAGCAACCACTACCTTTCTTTCCACTCCACTAACTACCTTGATTATAGCAAGCTCAGATGCTTATAAGCCTAGTACTTATTATACAGCGGGAACTTCTTATTTTAACATTTGTTAATGTCTGTTATGTACTTCACAGATAAAGATTCTAATTGTCTACTGATGTACTATGTTCTTCATCTGTAAATATGTTGTAAGTAATTGCTATGTAAATTGTTAATCGCTATGTAATCCAATGTAACTACTGTCTGTTTATTTTAACTGTGGAGCTTTTCTCCCCGGGCATCTGCTGAAAATGGACCTACATCCAGTCGGACACTCCCGGTCAACAAATATAAATAAATAAATAAATAATCAAAAGGCCATATATTGTAAAGATTTACATCAAAGAATGATAGTTGGCTAACATAAAGGACGCATAACGTAGTATTGACTTATCAATAAGTTAGCTATAAGGAAACCTGCCCTTTTCCCACTGTAGTGCGATCTCAGAGTATATAATTAGTGGGGATTGTGGGAGAAGCAGCCCCTCACAGAGGAGGAGTCTGTGAACACCAGACACACTTTATGTTGGGGGCTGTGACCCCACACCCCCGCCGATTACATATACCAACTCCAAGATCACACTACAGTGGGGAAAGGGCAGGTTTCCTTATAGCTAAGATAGTGATAAGTCAGTACAACGTTAAGCTTCCTTTATGTTGGCCAACTATCATTGTTCGATGTAAATCTTTACCATGATATGGCCTTTTGATTAAAGGAAGTTTTGGTGATTAGTGTTCGATGAACCCACCGTTCAAATATTGAACATAGACCCATTCTTGCCCCCTTAAGGCTCTTTAGCATTTTTCCTGGGCCACCCAGCTACGCTAAATTCAGGCTGACTAATAGTCACAACAGTTGGTGAATCACATCTTTTTGTCTAAGAGGGTTGCAGTGGTAGCTATAACTAGGAAATAAGATGGCAGGATGGCCATGTTCTGTGACAGGAAAACGGAACATATAGTGAGGCCACCATAATCTGCATCAGAAAAAAAGGAAACAAAAAAACTGAAAGGGGCTGAAGAGATTCAGAGCAGTGACATGCACCTAGTTGATATTACATGGAGAAAAATAATTCTGGAATAAGGTTAACTACACTTGAGGCTAGAGTTGCCCTTTAAGCCCCTTAGCAGCCTACCTGATGCCTGTTAAAACTTTGGGTTATTTTTCTTAAATTTCAAAAACTTCTAGTTCTTCATCATAGTTTCAGGTGTCAGAACCTCTGCTGCCAGCTATGCCTCCACCTGATTCTCTTGAGTACTGCACTCAGTAACTACTGCCAACTCTTTTTTTTTTTTTGGATAACTTATAACTTATGGCATAGATCATTTTCTTGTCACATCCACTACCTTCTGCTGGTGATGATGACAAGGTGTAGGCTTTGTATACTATGATGACAGTTTCCCTTGTCCAGTCCTAAAAATACTATGATACTGTTTTTATAAAAAAATGTGCATGATACATATTAACTAAATGTGCACCTGCATCATATGTCATTCTGAATCAACTCTAAATAGCTATGAATTAAAAGATCATGATTCTGATTTGAGATCTGTCAATGCTAAAGAACATTAAAATAATTGTAAATGTTGTAAGATGCCATACAGTGCATGCAAGACTTTTTTCTAATTATGTGGGCTCTTTTTATTATGTTTGTTATCATGGGCTTTAAAGATAAAGTACAAAGCATTTTTTCTGAGACCCTTTGAAAAGCAAGATTTCTGATGACGTATTTATGATGTGCAAAAATGAAGGATATGGGCTGTTTACAGATTACTATACCTGATTACATGTAAAACATAACACTAACTTATAGATTTAAGATATCAGTAGCTTACTCATACATTTAAGTTGGAAAGGGTAAACCACATAATGAATTTTTTATCATACAGCCATAACACTGTTACCTTCAAGCTAGAAAATTATGGGTTGAATTGTGTGACTTAAGTTTTTTTTTTTTTTTTGGAGATAGTTCACAGAATTACTAAGTCTTAATGTCCTGAAGACTCTATCTCAGAGTGAGGTGTCCAGTGTTCCAATTCCAGAGGAAGTCCCAGAGGACATTCCCATTTCTGTGACAAATCCAGGAGTTCCTGATATGAGTTGTGCGCAGACTGTCCCTGTTGTTTCATTTGGTCCCAACTGTTATGTTAAAAGATATGATCGAATCTCTAAACCCTGTAGCAGATACGAAGTGACATGAACATTGTGTTTTGTTTCCAGTGTATACAGTAATGCATGTCTATCTCTAATATTGTTTTTTTCAAAGTGCAATCTTTTTAAGAGGAATGATGTAGCTCAACATGCATGTTTATACCTTTAAGAAGGTATCCAAGGGCTTGCACGAGTGTATAAATACTGCACACGTGCAAGGCTGACTGCCATTTTGTAGTTAGGTGTTGAGATGTAAACATGTATGTATGTGAGGTCTGTCTGTTAACTAGTTTGTTCATATTTAATGATGCTGCTATCCATTCTGATGTGTTTGCATGCATTAAAGTATCTAAATTAAATCTCAAGCCTTCTTGTCATATGTGTTAGAGGTGAATGAGTGATCAACACCATTCCTAAGTCAAAGTATGATTAAAGTTCAAAAAATTAGTATTGCTTCAGTCTTCAATGTTAGCCAAAAGTGTTCTTTGCACCACCCGCAATGTGCCTAGAAATGGCTCCAGCTGCAATTCATATGGAGTTACATGTAGCAGTAGCATATCTAAATATGACTGTATGTTCCTTTTTATGTGACCCATTGATCCTACTACCACTGTTACTGTCTGGGTATCATTCTTCCACATCGCCCTCTTTCTTGCAAATCCTGGTACTTTATGACTTTGTTTCTTTCTGTACGTAAGACACTGTAATCACTGGGTGTAGCAAATTTAATGACTGATGCTATTTTTGTCTTCTTTTCATAGACTACGATATCTGTTTTTCTCTCATCTGTTTTCTGAACTGTTGGTAGTGGGTGATCCAGTGTGATATAAATTTCATCGTTCTCCACAATACTTTGTGACTCATGTTTCCAATGCTTCCCAGCTACTTCAACATTGTTATGTTTGCATAATCGCCAGTGCAACAGTCTTGCCACATTATTATGCCTTTAAGTATATAGGCCCCCTGCCATTAGTGTATCACACCCAGAAACTAGATCTACGACTGTTTCCAATTTTGTTTTACAAAACCTGCATTTGTCTTTCTCCCACATATTCAATGGACTTTGTAAACCAATGAGTACACAGTCCACTATCCTGGCCACCAATATTAACATTTCACCATTTGGTATCCATTCTGATGTCACTTCTCTTCAACTATTCCTGTGTCAGATCCTGATTGACATGAGGTTGTTTCAGGAGTTTTCTATATTTGCAACTATATTTATGCCTTTTCCAAATTCTTGCCTTCTCATCTGATCCTTCACCTTGTATTCTTTCTTTTGTTTTTGGCCTATTTAGTTGCTGCTTGATTTTTTTCAGCTTCTGGTTTGAGTTCCATTCCTGCTTGACACTGATATGCTTCTGCTAACCTAAGACTTGTTTGCCTCAAGTTTTAAAATTTTCACTATCTTTGGATCTTCTGAGGTCAGTAGATATGTATGTAGTCCTACAACTGCAGATCTATCATGTAACCAATTTCGAGGAGGCCCATACCTTCTTCAGAACAAGGAATATATAATCTTGGTATACAGTGATTTTTATAAATCATTTGATAAACTTGAAGCATTTTTCTTTTTTTCCTGTCCAATTGATCCAATACTTTTTGGGGCCAGTCAGTCACCCCAAAACTCTAAGTTAGAACACGAAGAACAAATTGGATTATAGCTTGGACTTTGTACCTAGATGTTAGTGATGTTTTCAGTACTGATTTTAGTCTTCTGAAGTATTCCTTACTACGTTTTGTTCTTATTTTTCCTTGTTTTATTGTCAATCCTTCATCATTTCTGAAATATTTATACACTCCCCCCTGTTCAAGTTCCTTTATATCACAATCCTGTCCCAAACTGATATTCTGTTTCTGCTTTAAAGGCTGCTTTTGAATTTTTATCAAGGCTAAATGACATCCGTATATCATCTGAGAAAGTTTTGACCACTTCTAGTTTTGCTTTCAGTTCTTCATCTGATGAACTAAACAATTTTAAATCATCCTGAAAAAAAAGATGAGAGGTTCTTATACTTTGTTGCTTTCTGGGAGCCAAACTGTAACCATGACCTAATCTGCTAAGTAGGCACCTTAATTGGTATTTAAGGGCAAAAGAGAAGAACAGCAGCAACAAAGACTTACGCTGGAACTTTGAATTTTCATTCTGGGATAATAATTTGTCCTTTATCATGGCTTAGCTATAAAGTGGTTTGCCTCTGTTTCATGATCACTGTAATGTAATTATTCAATGTGGCTATATCTTGTATAGCTGTAAGCACTCCTTTATCCATGAATGTAGGATGCTGTCAAATGCTTTTTGTAGTCTCTCCGTGCCATACTTTGATTCTTCCTCTTCACATTTCTCCATTATGACTTTATTTAACAACAAATAATCCTTTGGTGTCCCTATTAGATCATCGAAAATTCAGTTCAGTGAACAGCATTTTCGGTGCACTTACATTGAACATGCTGTTCGTCAAAATGTTCATACTGAGATCACAGTACAGTGAAGATCAGAAAAATCTGCCCTTTCCTCACTATAGTGTGATCTTGGAGTTGGCATATATAATTAGTGGGGGTGTGGGGTGCAGCACCCCACAAGAGTGGAATTCCGATGAAATGCCATTTGTTGAAGTGAGTTTTTGCTGATTTAATACAGATCCATCCTTTGTTTCATATGCCATTATTTTATTACCCTTTTGTTCTATTGCCATGATTATGTTTTCTTTTAAATGACTATAAACCCTGTTGGCATCAGTTCTAATATAAGCTTTATCCCATTTCATATCCTGTACATCTGAATTTCTTACTGTTTCTTTCACTTCATTCAGCATCTTTGTTATGTCCCACAGGGTTTTCATGAATATTTCTCCAAAATGCATCTATTTCTTCTTTTTTGATGGTATTTCTATTCCTTTTGCCTTGTTTCCCAGTTCTCTACAAAACGTTTTTTGGGGTCATCACTGAATTGTTTATTTTGTACTTTTCCTTTATATTTATCTGCATATCTTCTACGTTTTTCTGCCTGTGCTGATATCTATAGTTTACTTTTTGTAGTAGGGTACAATCAATCCCAGTCTATTCTAATACTGTGCATTGCTTTTGTCATGCCTATCTTTCTTAGTATTTTTATTGATCTGTTCTCTCTTTTGTACTCTTCTAACAGTGACACTTTTTGTTTTAATTGCTTTATAGTTTTCTCTATTTGATACTTCCATGATAGCATTTGATTTCTTCCCTTCCTTTCCCTTATTGCCCTGTGTTTGAATTTAGCTGCACAGTAATATATCCCATTTAATTTTGCTATATCACATGAATTTCTGTTAGCAGTGTTGATTACTGTGTTCATTTGTTTTATCAAACTTCTGTTTTTGGGTATTATTGACTTTACGTGATCTATCATTGACCTTAATATATCTATTCATCTCTATTAAATCAACAACTCTTCCCTTAGATCATTTTCTTCTAAAGTAAGGGCACATTCTTTGTTCTCCATCTCCTGCAGTCATTCTAAGAAAGTTCCAGAACATCTTCCTGTTTCATATTCTCTTTAGTTGCATCCTGCATCGTTCATTGCTCTTTCCTATGGGAACTCACTGGCCTGTCACTCCATGCAGTTGACTATGTCGGGAGTTGCCACTGTTTCCTGCTGCTTCCATTGCTGTGCAACTCCAACTGAACTTTTGTACTGGGTTTCCTACTAAAGGCTCCAGAGCATCTTAATATGGCAAATGGTCAGATACTTCCTGTTCCACCTGTATCTCCTTAACTTGCGGACTCATTAATCTATCATGCTGTGATATTATCAGAGTTGGATTTTCAACACTAAATCCTTCACTTCACAGATAATCCATAACTTCAGTTTCTATTTCTTAACTTTTCCATTGATAATCCTCTTTTCAGCTTTCCCCCTTTGTGTTCTTATTTTTTGTACTGTGACATTTTCTATATCTAGGTGCCTTTGTCTGTATTTCTCTTCAAATATCTTCAGAGCTATTTTTTTTATTCATTAGTTACGCTTTCTCCTTTGCATAAATATTACAACATATTAAATCTCTTTTTTTCCATGTCTGTATTTCTTCTTCATATATCTCATGCTCCACTTGTTTCTCCTTACTTTGGGGACTCATTGTCCCATCATGCTGTTTTGTTACCAGTGTAGGATTTTCAACACTGAGCCCTTTACTTTGCTTATATTATATAACTTCAGCATCTATTTATTTAATTTCTACTTTACTAATCATATGTTCTACATTTTTCTTTTGTGGTCTTATTTTTTGTATTTGGATATTTTTCATACCTGAGTGCCTTTGCCTGTATTTCTCTTCAAATGTCTTTGGAGCTGTTTTATGTTTTATTCCTCCTTTGCATAAAGATCGCACCATATGAGATCTCTCTTTTTTCCCATGTCCATGTTTCTTTTTTATACCTTTCAAAAATCTCTAGGTTTTGTTCTTTCTACTTTTGCACGTCCTCAGTCACAAAATGGTCTAAAGTTTCTTGGCCTATATAATGTTTTTCATGCATATGTTGTATTAATGAACATAAATTTGCATTTGAAGCTTTTGACAGTTTTTTCTTATGCAAGGATTTTCTTTTCTCTAATCTCTCTCTAAATCTTTTTGAATATCTTCTATCGGAAAATTATGGGCTTCTTGCATAATAGTAACAATACATAATTTCTTTCTCCTCAAAAACAGTCCAGTCTGTCATCTTTATGACTCTTTTTTTTGCCCATCAGTTTAAGTAGTTTTTGTTGACTAGTACTTCCTTTTTCAACAGGGGGGAACATTTGCTATTTGATATGAAGCAGTAAACAGTTTGACATTATAATTACTGAGTGTATAAAAATTAAGGACATTAAACACTCACATTGCAGAACGACCTGCTTGCCTGAATTGCTTGCTTAGTTTCTTGATAAAGGCATTAAGACAGTACATGTTTTAAAAGTAATAATAGATATGTTAGTAAAACTTGACAGCAAATTACATTTTTCAAGTTTAAGCACAGTAGTCAATTTTGATTATCTGTATGGAAATATCAGGTGCAGCTTATTATACCATCTGGTGGATCCTCTCCAAATGGTCAGAAAAAACACATTTTAGTTGTTTTATTTAGAAGATAATCAACTTTCTTATTTTAAGTTCTCAGAACTCTGTGCTCATGGGCATTACTCGAGTGGCTATTTTCTAAACCAGTCCAATGTTATCTACTCCAAATGGAGAATAATTTGATTACATCTTACTACAGGTCTTCTTGCCATTTTGATTGGGGCAAAAAATGATGCATCAGAGGAGGCTAGCTGGGCTGCCATATGAAACACTGAGGAGCCATTTTTTAATTGTCTCAGGCTACCTCAGGTGACTGGTACCTGAGGCAGGCTGAATAAAAGTAAAATAGATCTGCAGAGGTTTGAGCATAGGGAAAATTGTTTTTTAAATTAAATACGGTTTTATTATAATTACTACATAATGTTTGTTCTCCCACCCATTTTTTTCTTGGATGGTCCTGCTGCCAGGCAGCCTGTAAGACAGTATGACAGTATGCATTTTTTTTTCATTTAAAACTGTGTGTGTGTGTGTGTGCACGCATGCACATTTGTGGATGTGAGAAGGTTACAGTGGGTTGCACTGCAATGCATCCAATAGCAAGAAGATGCAATAGATTACTGTATCACTAATGTATTAATTCATTTAATGACAAGCAAGCATTTGTGGTATACACAATCAGTAGGTGGCTGTAACTGGTGAACATGTGTGTGCGTGTGTGTGTGTCCGTCCATCTGTATGAGTAATGCACTAGAATGTGATGTCTGTTTTGATAGCAATGAACTGAACTACTGTGGCTATTATCTATGTACTTACTCATTTGATCACAATGAGACATTTGACGTGTACACAGTAATAAACGTTTCTGCAATTGGAGGGTACATCTGTGTATGTCTGTGTATTTGTGTGTGCGTGGGCAGGGGAGTTGCAATGCATTGACTGTATGCTTTTGACAGCAGTAATTTGAAATGCATTATTATGGTCATTATTATTATGGTCATTTTTTATATTTATTAATTCATTTGATCATACTCGGACATCTCAGGCATATACAGTCAATACAATGGCTGCAACTAGTGTGTGTGTATGTACTCAATGTAGTGTGAGTAGGGGTTGAAATAAATCACTATGGCCAATTTTTATTTCATTTAAATCTAATATCTGTGGTGTACACGGTCAACAAAGTTATTAGTAGAGGGGCTGTTTGTTGATAAAAATGAGCTTGACTGATGCTGCTCCCAGTTGCTCAAGCTGGAAAGTCATTATTCTGGCTGTGTGGGGTTGATGTGAGTTTGTATGAAGCAAGATAGAATCACTTACTGGGGCTACTGCTTATGGAAACCAAAGCTGAAATACATTACTGTGGCTATTATTTTATCAAAATTAGTCATTTCAGGTACATGCAATGAACAAAGTAACTATAATTACAGCTTAAAGGAGCTCTTTGTGGATGGAAATGATTGAGCTTAATTATTTGCTCATTAAGCAAGTATTTGTGTGCAGCAAGTTGGAATAATTTACTGTGGCTACTGACTGTGTTAAACAAATGAAATTAATTACTTTTGCTATTATTTTTATCATCATCATCATCATCAGCCCCCTTTTTCCCATTTTTCTACATGTGGTTGGGGTATTGTGTTAACTGTCACCAGCTCTCCCGATTCAGTGCCACACTCCTGCCTTCTTCAACACTCATGCCTGACTGTCGCAGATCATCTTTCACACAATCCATCCACCTCTTTTCTGGACGTCCTTGATTCCTCTTACCTTCTTCCTGTCTGTCCCAAATCTTCCTCACCAGATTGTCTTCTGCTTTTCTGTACATGTGCCCAAACCACCATAATCTGTTCTCTTTGATCTTTTCTGCAATTGGAGCTACTTTGGCTTCTGCTCTTATGTCCTCATTTCTTCGTCCATTCTACAGGGTGTATCCTATCACCTTTCACAGGTACTTCATTTCCATCACCTCTAGCTTCTTCAACTGTTCTGCCTTTACTGCTATGTCCTCATAACACCCTGTGGGACAGACAAAGCTGTTTACCTGTTCCACTATCTTTCCTTCTATCTCTATTCTCAGCTTCTTCTGATTTCCCCAATTTGCTGCCATTACCACCGTCTTATCTGTGCTTAGTTTCATCCCATGTGCCTTCAGATTTGCATTCCATTCTTCTATCCTTTGCTGAAGTTCTAGCTCAGAGTCTTGCCTGTACTGCCACATCGCCTGCATACAGCAGCTTTGTTTATCTGTCTCCTCCAACCTGTTTACTAATGTAGTCCATCACTTGTATGAACAGCAGTGGGTTCAAAGCTGAACCTTGATGTAAGACCCACACCCACTGGAAACCTCTCTGTGAGCCAAACACTGTTTGTACTTGAGTCATTGGGTCCTTGTACATAGCCTGTACTAATTCTAACAATGTTTCTGAGACTTCAAACCACCACAGTACTGCTCAGATCAGCTTTCTTAGGACCTTGTCATATGCTTTCTCCAAGTCTAGGAATGCCCAGTTGGACTTTCTCATCTCTAGCTTCTTCTCAATTTTCTGTCTCAATGCAAACACTGGGTCAGTCATGCTGCATCATGATCTGAATCTAAACTGCTTATCTCTCATCTTACATTCTACTACTTTGCATATCGGTTTATTAATCACCCTCTCCAGAACTTTCATGCAATGTGATAGGAGTTTGATGCCTCTGTACTGCCCAAGGTTGTGGATGTCCCCTTTGTTCTTGTACACTGGCATGAGTATGCTTATTCTCCAGTCATCTGGGATACGCCTTTCTCTCCACACTGCTATTAGTACCCTCAGGAGCCATTTCTCCCCTATCTCACCCAGCATATTTATCATATCTGCTGTGACTTCATCTGAGCCTGCTGCTTTCTCTGACTTCATCTTCCTTAGTGCTGTTCTTACTTCTTCTAGGGTAGGCTCCTCTTCTTCTCTCATCATAGGTTGCTTCTGGGGCAGTACAGCTTCTGTGGGGTTTTCTTCATTCAGATGCTGATGGAAATACTCCTTCCATCTGCCTTTGATGTCTTCTGTGCTGGTGAGCAGGCTATTGCTGACATCCCTTATGAAGGGTGTCTGACTGTCATCTTTATCTTCCTGTCTTTGCCATACAACCTGATATAGTTTCTTTGTGCCACTTACTGAGTAACTTTCTAGAAGTTAGTACACTGCCTCTGATGTCCTGTTTTTTGCTATTGCAACTTCTTTCTTAGCTTCTTTGTTAGCCAAGCAGTAGTCCTTCCTAGCCTGGTCAGTCTTTTCTGTCTCCCACTTCTTCCTGTACTCCTTTTTTTCTTTTGATGAGTTCCTGGACTTCTGCATTCCACCACCAGCTTTCCTTATGTACCTTATTTCCATACCTGTCTCGGCCACATATCTTTTCTGTAGTCCTAACACATGCTGTTTTTAGGCGCTGCCATTCTTCTTCAACTCCAACTATTCCCTCCTCTTCTTGGGGTGCGAGAGCCCTGAGTAATTCCTTGAACTGTTGTACTTTCTTTCCAGTTGACTTTCAGGTCTTCAGCCTGCTCTCTGTTGACCTTAGAGCCTTCTCTGACCACTGCTTGCAGCTGATTGTGGCAACTAGTGGTTTATGCTGTGGGCTCACTGTTTCATTGGGGATGACTTTGCAATCATGGATTCTGCCCCAGTTCCTTTTCCTTACTAGGAGGAAGTCTACCTGAGTTGCATGTTGACTACTCTTGTATGTGATCATGTGACTCTCTCTCTTTCTAAACCATGTGTTGATTACTATCAAGCCATTTGCCAGACAGAAGTCTAGAATGGCTTCTCCTTCTTTATTCCTGTTGCCCCACCCATGTGGACCCAGGCAGTCCTCATATCCTGTTCTGTCTGTCCCGATATGTGCATTCAAGTCACCCATTATCAACACCAATTCATGTTGACCTGCTTTATCTAGTAAGTCCTGAAATTGCTGTCTGAATTCACTCTTTTCCTCACTATCACAACTGTGCTGTGGGGCATAGGCTGGGATTAGGAATAGTACCCACTCATTACACTGGAGTCTGACTGCCATGAGTCTGTCATTAATTATGATGATATCCCTTACTGCCTTCTGAAGCCTCTCTCTCTCTCACCACAGTTCCTACACCATTTCTAGCCTGTCATCCACCTGAGTAGTAGACTCTGGATCCCAAGCCAAGTGGCTTTGCTGCACTGCTGTTCCATCTCTTCTCCTGGATACATAGGATGTCCAGCCTCCTCTGTATCATCATGTCATCCACTTCTTAGCTGCATCCCGTCAGTTAACCTACATTAAGCATAGCAATTCTCAGTTCATGTTTGGCAGGTTGGTTGGTTTTACATCCAGCTTTCACTCAACAGAGCTATCCCAAGTTATTTTTACCACAATCAAAAATATGAGTTGTGCACACTCAGTGAAGTGTCTATAATTGCTGGGCATGGGCACTGCCTGTGGAAGAAACTGCTGATGTTTGCTTAAGTTGAACAGTCATCTTTCTGGCATTGCAGAACATGTATACATTTGTGTGAATCCTGTAAGAACAATTTACTTTGTGGCCACTTACTAAGCACAGCTAGCATATGAGGTGTGTGTGCAATAAGTAACATGGCTATAATTTATGGTTATGGAGGCTGCCTGCAAATAAATATTACTGTTTGTGTGGGGGTGTTTTAGTGCATCAAAAAAAAGTAACAAGCTGGTCATAATTTATTTCACTTTCTATTACAGACATCAAGACTGTACACAGTAAATGGCTACATGTGGTGGTCTGGGCAGGATGCATAAATAACAACTAAACATTGGCACAGTGGTGCACTGAGTAACATTACAATTTCACAGCACTCAGTTCTCTGGTTGAGATCTTGGCTGTGTTTTTTCTTTGTCAAGTATGTGTGCCTCCCTGTGTCTCTGAGGGATTTATCCAGGTGCTTTGGTTCTACCCAGAGCCTCAGCTGTATAAGGGCATGTTGTCACAGGCTTAATAGGGAGCCCCATCCTCAACCGCTGCCCTGAACCCCATCTAGTCCAAAACCATTTCTGCATTGGGATGTACTGTGATAATCATGCTACAAGTTGTGTGGAGGTGCTGACACTGCTGCCATTATTTTTTAACTTTTATAGCCAATCCCAAATGTGCATAGTAGGAATAGCTTATTCAGAGCAATGTAAGCATATATAGAAGCAACGAGATGATAAATATTACTGTGGTCATTATTTTCTCACTTTCCTCACAACCAAGGCTCAGATGTGGGGGTTATCTTTTCTAGATAGGGTAAAGAGGCATGTGGTGTATACACAGTGACAGCAACACATTGAAATATATTAACATAAGGGTAGCATTAATTAAGTTGTTTGTTCTGAAGAAGGCCAATGTTTTTGGCTGAAAGCGCTTAACCAGTGGTATTCAAGTTTCATGAGAAGGATTCAGTGACTCCACTTTTTCTTGTGTTTCTATTTAAATATATTAACATGGTTATTTGTTGTTTGACTTTTTTCTTAGTCTAACATCTAAAGGGTACACTGAAGTTGGCTGTCTTTTGGGGAGCATGGGTGAGGAGGCATACTGTGTATACATATGACAGCAAGAAATTAAAATATATTCCTGTGGTCATTTGGTCTTTCATTTTTCCAGTCTAACAACAAGAAGGGACTCAGAAGGTAATATAACAAAATATTTTGCAGAAGAAAGAGAGAGCTGTTGCCTAACTAGAACTGAAGAGACAAATGCTAGTTGTGGCAGGTCTTTGCCATTAAAGTGGCTGTTGACTGGTTTGCATTACAAAGCCATCACTGGCTAGAACGAAGAAACAAGCTTTTTGTTTTACATTTGCAACTGCCTTTCCATTCAGAGTGATGCTTTTTTGTTTTATTTAGCAGTCACAAAGCATTAATCCTTAGAGGTTTTAAGTTCAACATTTTGCAATTTACAGTAGAGGTTTTTTAATTCCTTGCTATAAAATTTTACATTACAGACTTGGTCAAAAGTTGGCTGCATCCAACTTCTTACAACTGGTAAATTCAGCTGTCATATGAAGCTGCTGCTTTCAGCTAATCAATTCCATTTGTAGCTCCTTTTCAGTATTAATTCTCCTAGCAAAATACCTGCTCTGTAAATCATGAGTACAGTTGAACATTTATTACAGACCATTGCTACTGGCACCAAAAGGATATTGGCAGTAGCCAAATCTCTAGCTCAGCCAAAAGCAGTATCCATATTAAAGCTGCTTAATTCTAGAAAAGGACTTGGAGGCCTATTTGGTCACTTTTGAAAAAAATGCTAGCCAGGAAGACTGGGACTGCTCATTATGGGCTCACATATTAACTGCTCATTTTACAGGAAAAGCCTTTAGGACAACTACTGACTGAACTTTGATAAGATTAAGAGAAGCCTGTTGGCCAGGTGGGGTACCTGCTCAGACACAAGCCCATAAGTTCCATGATCTGTTCTTTTCAAAAACTAAGACAGTAGGGGCTCAATTGTGTGAGCTATACAGCAAAATACTGGTAAGAACCAGAACATAACAGCAAAGCAACAATGCTGGAAGTCCAAGTCCTGGGCCAATTTAAGAGAAAATTATCTATTACTATCATACTGTGGTTATGTCATGTCAATCCACAGAGCTCTGATGAATCTGTAACTCTGGTAGAAAGGGTATTATGTTATGAAAGTATGTTGAAGGAGCCTACTGACATACTGGCTGATAACTCGAGCTTTAACATGATGCATATTTACTCCCTATTTTTGCTTTACATTTACTTATTTATGCTTTGTTTTACACATTTACATTTTGTTGAATGGGTACAGCATGGATCCAAATGGACCACTTTCAGGTTCAGCCCTGACTTTATAACAAGAGAAAAACAAGATACAAACAACACGCACTCAAATAATGCATTCACTACCATCACTCCTTTTTTATACAACACCTCCATCTCCCACTGTTTCTACTGCAAAATACTTCAACTATCCCCCCTTGTAACCTTAGACCCAAACATTCACTCATTTCAAATAAACACTACCCTCCCAAACACAACATACTATATTCTATCCTCTTACTAGCAGATGACATCCACCCTAACCCTGGACCAACTCCACTAAACCCATCCCCATCCCAATAAATCCCCCCTCCTACCCTATTAACCAATACTCCCTCACACAGTAACCCCCTCCATTCTAGCGAACACCTATCCATTATGGTGATCAACATTCAAAGCCTTGCTAATAAAATTACTGACCTTCATGTTTGGATCTCCCAGTATTCCCCCTACCTACTTGTACTATCTGAAACCCCATACTCCCAACTCTGAAATCCTTCCCCCTGGATACATCTATCGATTAGACAGGACCACCAAAAAAGGTGGAGGTGTAGCAATTCTTTACATTCAAAACCTCTCCCTTCCCCCATTTCTGTTGACCTACCTGATTTTCATCCAGCAGAAATACTAATACTAAACTACCACCTAAACAACTACAAAAAACTTGCCATTGCTGCCAATTTATATTCCACCAGGCAAGAATATCTAAATTCTCGAAAATATACTGTCCTGGATATCTTAAAACCTACCATATGAAACATTACTGCTAGGAGATGTGAATATAGACTGGAAATCCCTTGAATCCCCTTTACCTACCCAAAGCATCAATCTGTTCAGTTTCATCCAACTCATCACCACCCCCACAAGACTTTCCAAACAGTCCAATCACGGCACAACAACTGACTGGATTCTCTGTAACAGCTCGCAACATTATCACAACCCCACAACACTACCAGCTACACTAAGTGACCACCTACCCAGTAGCATAGTGAGGCACCCACCCCAACAACAGAAAACACATCTGTATAAAGTCTGTTGTAAACTCAATGACTTCAACCCCTCTTCTCTCAATGATAGTCTCTCTGCCATAAACTGGTCCATCCTGAACTCCCTCCCTCTTGATGAAGCCGCACTAGAATTCAACTGCATCTTTCTAAATACCCTCAACTCATTAGCCCCCCATGTAACATAAGAATAAAATCAAACTATGCCTCCTGGCCTAGTAAAGACACTCGCAGACTAATGAACAAAAGAGATTATGCCTGGAAAACCTGACTTAAAAGTAAATTCTCCAATCACCTTCAGCTATTCAAAGAACTTAGAAACCAGACTAAAAAAGAACTATACAATGATAAAAAGTGCTTTTATGCTAAGACACAAACCTGCACTCATTCAAATCCTAAAAACTTCAGGAAACATATAAACTCTATCCTCCACCCAGGTAAACCCCCAAACCGTCAATCCCTACCCTAACCTTCCTGACCATGAGACTGCCTCTCTTCTCAACCAGTTTTCAAAGACCACCAGCAAATTGATTTACACAGGCCAAAATCCCCCCAAAACCACCCCATAACCCAATACCCCATACTATTAACAACACTAGTCTCACCGTAAACCCTATCTCTACATCCTACATAAAATCTCTTCTCCTCAAACTTAAACCATGTTTTCTCTCTGCTAATAAGCCCCCCCATCCAGTCTCAATACTTATTAACCATTTATAAAATTAGCCACTGTGCACAAAATCTGGAAATCCTTCTACATTATCCCCCTTCACAAAGGAGGTAACTCCAATGACCCCTCCAATTATGGACCAATTGCCATACTATCCCCACTATACAAAATACTAGAAAAGTGTATTCACAACCAAATACTTAACTTCCTCCTCCAAAACAACTTCCTCTCCCCTACCCAACATGGCTTCCAACCTCATCACAGCACCTCCACATCCCTTCTATCCTTCATCCACACCATAGCCAAAGTTAGGAACAGCAATAACTTAGTCTCATGTTTGTTCCTTGACTTATAAAAGGCATTTGATATGGTACCACATTCCAAACGTCTGACTAAACTGGCTAACCTCAACCTATCTAGCTCAGCTCTCTCATGGCTCTCTAGTTACCTCACAGAGAGACTTCAATCAGTAAAATGGCAATCCTCTTGCTCTCCTTTCTTACCTATACACACTGGCATACCCCAGGGTTCCATTCTTGGACCCCTGCTCTTTATCATCTTTATCAGTGACCTCCACTCCTCCATCTCCCTCTTCAGCCTCATTCAGTATGGCGACAACTCCACCCTTATCATATCTGCTAACTCTGTCTCACTTCTTCAAATACACACTCAACAATCCTTCCATCTTGTAGAAAATTGACTAAAAGACAATCAGATTATCCTTATTCCCAAAAAACAAAGCTACTTCTCTTTCTCCCAAAAAACAATGACCACCTCAAGGCTACCTTCTCCAAATCATCTATAAATAACATGAAAATTAACATAGACACACAGAATTACTAGGTATGACTATTGATGACCAATTAAAATTTGACTTACACATTCACTATGCAATAAAAAAACTAGCCAAAAACTTGATATGTTATACCACAATTCAAAATTCCTCTCTGTAGAATCTATGTAATCCCTTGCCCAAGACTTCCTCCTTCCTAGCCTCCTCTATGGTTCACCAGTCCTCACCAACCTTCAATCCTGTCTACTTAAGACTTGAGCAAACCTACAATAACATTGCCAAATTTGCAGCCAATCTTCCTAACCCAAACCGCCACTGCTTAGCCCTCCACAAGTTACAATGGCTTGAATTTTCCCACCACATAAAATTATCCCAACTACACCTAACCCACCACATACTTAACAAACCCACTTCCTGCCCCTCCCTCACAAACCTAGTTTCATACTATTCCCCCTGTGCCCACCTAAACTGAACATAGGCAATCTTCTATATAAATCATCTATTACAAAAATCTGGAACAGCCTACCCTCTAACCTATGAAACATCACCCAAGCAACAAGCCTCAAAAAAGAACTGAAAGCATTCTTCCAAAATAATTGGAACTGCCCATGACAGGTTCCCACCTGACCACCCTTCTGCTCCATAACTTTTCTATCGTCAAATTTTCCTAACCTCTAAAATTCCTGACTGATAACTGCATAATCCTTCATGCACTATATGTATTACCAAATACATATAAATACATATACGTTTCACCAATAATCTCTCTACCAATTCTGTTTCAACAAGGAATAATGAAATATGTAGAACATTTCTGTGCTAGTTGTTTTGAGTGTCAAAAGATCAATCCCAATACATTTGAAACCCTGTTGACACTAATGCCCATAATACAGGTTCCTTTTGAAAGCATTGCTATGGAAATTTTGGGTCCTCTCAGCAAGTTCAGCAATGGCTGCCATGATATTTTCCTTATACGGGACTGTGCTACACACTTCCCTAATGCCGTTTTCCTTCGGAAGACTAACACCAAAGTCATAGTAAAAGAGTTGGCTCTCCTCCTTTCAAGAGTGGGAATACTCAAGAAAAGTTTAATGGACCAAGGCACCCCATTCATGTCCAAAATTATGAAGTACTTTGGCTAAGCCTTTCAAGTAAAACAACTAACTATGTCACTATACCATCCACAAACAAAGACTGGTAGAGAGCTTCAAAAGAGCATTAAAGTCCATGTTGAAGAAAGTAATAGAAACGGACCAAAAAACTTCAACTACTTATTACTCTATCTTATGTCTTCTGCCAGGGTGGTTCTCCAAACTTTCACTGGCTATTGCTCTTTCAAGTTGTTATATGGGTGATGGTCCAGGGGACAGACGGTCACAGTCAAGGAAACCTGGGAGGAGGAAGAAACTATTTTTGGAACAGTACTGGAGAATAACTACCTATAGTACAGGACCATATGAAAAAGGCTAAATGAGCCAAAAAGGAGTACATAATTGAAACACCAACTGTAATGAATTTCTTTTGGGGACAAAGTCCTGTTTGTAGTCCCCACCACTGGAAGTAATTTTCTAGCCAAACGGTAGGATTTATGCAATGTCCCTGAGAAGCTTAATGTGGTAAACTATAAGGTAAAACAGGTATGGAAATGATGCTCTAAACAAACCTACTGCACTAAAGCCCTGGACAGAGCAATAAATCATTGTGGTAGGAGAAGCATAAAACAGGGTCAAATAGGGACAAGAAAAGTAGTCTCAGTTCACCAAGTAATTCAGGATGATAATCTCGCTAAGACCCCAAAACAAAATGTACTAGAATTTTACAGAGGAATTTCCTCAGATCAACCAGGACAAAAAACACTTTTTAATACCCATCAAACTGAAATGATACATAGTTCATAGATTCAGTTATATACTAGGCTAACGACCACCAGGGCCTTTACAAGCCTAGCCATGCAATATAACCCAATTGTGTCCCTATGTATCATGGGCATTTATTCGGTGGCAGTATGTTAGGGAGTTTTTAAAGGTTATGTGTAGGGTGGGAATGTTAGTTTGGTTATCTATCAGAGACATGGGGGCAGACCTGGGGTGAATTTCCGATTTCCCATCCATTGATCAAGGTTATGCTTAAATAGTGTTAGGGATGGACTCTTCTTCATATGGATAAGGATTCTATTCCAAGAGCATGGGGATCCTCTGAGACACATATCTGTCTCACCAACATGTCTTTTGTCACAAGTAAAACAAATCATTGGATCTAGTGGTTCTGATGCTGTTCACTTTGAGGATGTGCAAAAAGGTTGTCCTTATACATGGGTAAAAAAACAGTCTCAGCCCATAAAGAATTCCTGAAGCTCAAAGGCAAGCCATACAGGAAGAGATAAAAAATAAGCCAAAACTAGGTGTTAATCAAAGAATTCAATAGCGAATGGAACAGTCCCATTATGTTGGTGCCAAAACTGTATGATACTATCTGGCTCTGTAACAACTTCCCAAAACTTACCAGCGCACTGAAATTTGACATCTATCCTATGTCTCAAGTGGATGACTTTAGGAAAGTCTGTTATTTTACCATGTTAGACTTGACCAAGTGATACTGGCATATGTCTCTGTCCAAAGACTCCAAGGAAAAGCAGTTTTTTGTCATAACAGAGGACTTTTCTAGTACATAGTATTACACTTGGGTCTTCACAGGGCATTGATACTTTTGAAAGAGCAATGGATAAGATCTTAAAATTTTACCAGCACTATGCTGCAGCCTTGTGATTCACTCTACAGACTGGAACTGCCACCTCCCAAAAGTACAGACAGCACATTGGTATTTGTCCTTGTTACAGATCATACTGTCCCCATGGCTTCACTAGTAGATAGCTGGCAATGCCAAACTTTGCCGGTGAGCCCTAGCTTTGCAACCACTATAGTTTAAAATCCAAGAAGTGGTCTGACAACACTAGTTTAGGTTTCCAAACCATTAAAGGTAAAACAAGTAGATTTTGATGATAGCATGCTAACACTGAATATGACATATGCAATAGGAAAGTTTATAGTACTGAATGTTTATACCTTTGCAGGCAGCGACACATCAAAGGATAAGCTGAGTATTTGGAAGAACCTAGAATGATATGCAGAATATAGTAAAGAAAGAAGATCTAAGATAATTCTCTATGGTAATATGAACACCAGAATTGGAGTATACAGTGATTGTGGGGCACACATAAAGTATATTAAGTCCAATGAAGCAACAGTCTCAACAGTTAAGGAGTTCAGTGTTTCCAAATAGTCATATTGTATGATTTGGTAATTTAAAAACTAGGTCAAATGATACTAATGCATATATATATATATATATATATATATGTATATATATATATATATATATATATATATATATATATATACACATATATATATATATATATATATATATATATACATACACACACACATATATATACGCACACACTTATATATATATATATATATATATATATATATATATATATGTATTTACACACACACACACACACACATATATATATATATATATATATATATATATATATATATATATACTTTGAATATCCTTTATTTATTACTAAGTCTGGAGGGTCAGCTTTAGATTATTTCATAACTTAGAAACATAAGTAAAGAAATTACAAGAATATAAAGTGATAAGCATACCACAGTTTTAAATTTAAGACATGGGAAAGGAAAAGTTTCAAAGGAAAAAATTATAGTGGACACAATCGAATGCCAATCATAATGAGAAATGAGTTTGGTCATTGCCTGGAAATAGAATTAAGGAATATCTTACATAAGTGTATAAAGTGAGAAAACATTAAGGATACAATATAGATATTTAATTAAGAATCATCAACAGGGATTAAGATATTATAACAAGAAATTAATTAAGACTTAATTAAGAAATTGGCATGTACCTCACTAGGCACCTGCAACAACTGGAGAGGCTGCAAAAGTACCTCACAAAGAGGATCCTAGGCTTTAAGCACTTGTCCTATATGGACAGACTCAAAAAATTCCAACTATTCTCTGTCTCATACTGCCTACTTAGAGGTGATGTCTTTTCCACTTACAAAGCCATGTCTGACCCAGCTCTGTTAGAAATGCTACATCTAAAGAAGTCCCAATCACTCTGCACCACACACTCCAGAGACCTCAACCTCATTACCACAATCAACAGAACATGCTGAAGGGACAGGTTATTAACCCAGAGACTGCCCATGCTACGGAATAGGCTTCCCATACATGTCAAGCAGAGCACCTCACTGGTCCACTTCAAGAGAAATCTTGATGAGTGGATGGGAAATAGAAAATTCACATCGGGGGTCACTCCAGTGGCTCTACTCGACAAAGGCACTAGAAACTAAGGTCGGGTGGCACAACGCCAGGGTAATCCTATGGGCTAGGCTTGTAAAGGCTCCAGGGCCATTAGTCTAGTATACGCCAATAAACCTATGAACATCAGATTGGTCCGACATAGAACGGCAAACAATGAAGAATGAATATGATAGATCAGCGCTTATTTACACACTGATGATGATACTGAGAACACAATAGGGGATAAAAAGAAGTCTATGCAGAACATAAGTGGAATAAAATATATGACACAATCTTACAGAATGACAGTAAGGCATTTTAGAAGTAAATAAAAGCATACAGAAGGAAATTAAATGCTGGGGTTTGGTATGTAATAGAAGAGAAGTGACAACATTATTACAGAGGAAAGTTCTTTAACTAAAGTTTACTAGTTTAAAAACTGGCAAGAGATGAAAGGCTGGAGAGGATGAAATTATGAAATAACTAACAGAAAGCAGAAGTAATTAAAGGTTTAAAGGAGCACAAGCAGCTGACTCAGGTTTATTTTATTCATTCATTCCATCCATCCACAACCTCTTTTTCCCATTTTGTGCATGGGGTCATGGGGTCTCTTCAACAGTGGCAATCATCTACAGCAAAGGTATATACCACCAGGTGGTTTGCTCTGCTGTGGTAGTTCTTCCACACCACACACTTGCATATGAACTCACTCCTATGGCCAATTTAGAGTGTCCAACCCATCTACTGCATTGTCTTTGGAAAGTGAGAGGAAACTGGAGCACCTGGAGGAAACCCACGCGAACACAGGGAGGACATGCAGACTCCGCACAGAAGGCAACCCAGCTGAGAATCAAACTGGGGAACCTCTTAATGTGAGGGAGCAATGCTATCCACTGTGCTGCCCTATTTTATTCATTTATTGAATTTCTTATCCAGGATTGTCTCAATGAGCTATAAAAGCCCCTTTTCAGCAGAGGCTGATGAAATAAATCTCCATTACCACAGGCAAGTTTAATAAAAAAAAAATTGCACGAGGAATGAAGAATGTTGATTATGTCTGAAAATGGTTTTACTTTTGACTTAATTTAATCATTGTTTAACAGCTAGGTCTCTTTTGCAGTTTTGGGTAGGTTGTGATATGGTTTCTATTTGTAGGAAAGTAAAGTATATAGTGATTTAAAATCTTCAGACACATTGTTTTAGTAGGTAATTTCCTTAAAAATTTTACCTCAGTGTTTTTGTCAGATATAAAGAAACAAATATTGAAAGTAACTGTTAGCAATGTACAATCTGCATATGTCTAAGAGAACTACAACTAATACACTTGCAACATTCCAGCATATATTTGAAAAACGTGTGCATTATATCTCAAAATTTACAGGTGGTATCAATGGATCCTGAAGCCGTATTTGATAATGTAAACATAGTAAAACTACTGGAAGTCAAGTAGAAGAAATGATGTACAGTACAGTTGACCAGCATAATGATAGCCTTGCATGACTCCTTATGGCAACATGAGCATGACCAAAGATACCAAAGAAGATGAGTCCTACATAGAGATTTAAAACAGAGTGGTGAGACAAGGGCTTATATTTGTTCTGTTGCTGTTCCTTATATACAGTGACAAAGTGTTCAAAGGAACTGGATGTTTGCATAGGTGCACAAAAGAATCTGAGAGTGGTGAAAGGAGTACGTATCCATAGGTTCCACCAATAATCTTTTGATTTGGGCTACCACATTTGCCATATTAAAAACTATAGTGGTAAATAAGTTATGCTCAGCTGTGACCTTTCAGGAAATGTAGAAAAAACTAAGCTCATGATTTATAGTAAAATCAGCATTCAAATTCCATTTAAGTCAGGAAACACTGCATTGAGTCTCAAGCTTTACCTATTTTACTGTTACATTCTTCAAACAAGGATACCGTAGAACACGAAAATGTATACAAGATTAAAGACTCCAGAAGGATAATGTAGCATTTAAAATGGATATCACTTTAGGTGGAGTATCCATTTCACTCAGTAAACTCAGTTAGAAGGATTTTTTTTCCATTTATAACATGCAGCAGAAATATGGCATGATGGGCAAAGCTTGTGGCTTCTGAAACTAGCATATACAATTATCAACAGTTATGAGACTGCCGCCTTCAGTCCCAGAACTGTATATCACAAAAACATCAGAACTGTTAATGAAGAAGCATTACGTATGCAACTTTTAGCCAGATGGGTAAAAGTTATCAGATTACTAAAGGATGAGATCAGAAAGTTTTGGACAAAAGAGACAATCGGTGAGGAAGGGAATAAAATTGTAGTCTGACAAAAAGAATTGTAAGAATTTAAGAGGAATACGGATTTAAGCATGTAGAGAGACCCTTAAAGGAAAATGTCACTTTAAGTGAAAAGCATTTCCCGCACATTTGTAAGATAATAGCGCAATTTTGATGGAAGAAGGAGGGGATAAAACATATATATTTCTCCAAGTAATAATGTTATGTTGACTATCCATTTGAAATATACATATATATGAAAACGGAGAGCAATCTTCATGATGTATATGTTTGAGCTGTTCAAAGGAAATTGCTGGTGTGACAGAACTGGTGATGAGAATGTGGAAAAATGTCTCCTTATTGTCATAAGTCTAAGAGACTCAGTTCATGTAATTATAGGCTCATAGGTAAGTGCTAGTAAATCAGTATGCAGACCATTATAAGTCTAACTAACACTCCCTGACCCCTTTATGGAGGGTAGAACAAGAAAGACCATTAAAGAATTTCAGGCTGTCTAGATTTACCTTGAAGGTGAGAAGGGCACAACTCTGTTTGGCATGTATTGAGAGTTTGTGCCAGAGGTGAAGGATGGATTAAGATATAAATCTGTTAGGCCAACATTTTTTAACTATCTCTTGATGAAGGTTAGTTCCTGTAAGTGGGTGTTGAGGTATCATTTGTTCTGTGAAGGAATAGGTGGTCAAAGAAAGTTTGATGTTTCATGCCTCAAAAGGCTAGACACAGACCTCCACAGAAGAGTCTGTAAGAGGCTTATGACACAGAGATGCTGCCAGTCTGTCCGGATAACTGAGACTTTGGAGGCCACTGATCTTTTTGGTTATTAATCTCTGCATTCTCTCAAGCTGAGTGGCAACTTTACACAAAAAATACCAATAGATTTATTATATTCCATAATGAGTCTAGTAAGATATGAGAAAAGGAGAATTATGACTTCTCTAGATGTAGTGTAGATGCCTTTTGAAATTAGATGAGCCAGATAGAAGACTTTTCAAACTACTAGACATATGATAGTCAAACAACAAGGAATTATCAACAAGAGTGCCTAGATCCCTTACAACAGTGCCTGACAGGAAAAGTGTAAGTGTTTTGTTTACCAAAATAAACTAGGCTGCATTTTTTGCACTTTACTTGAGACCAATGTCTTTACACCAATTGTTAACATGGCCTAACCCATAATGGAGCAATTATGAGTCAGTGGAAGATCAAACAACAACATCCAATTTACAGTCAGCTGCAAACACAGATAACCATAAGCCAGGTGTGTTGGCCAGAACATCTAAAAAAATAGATGCCAAACAGGAGAGGGCCCAACGCTGTGTCCTGTGGTACACCACAGATAACTTTTTGTTTTCAGAAGTGGCACCTGCACCTTTAACCACATGACTTCTGTCAAACAATCAGCCATCCACCACACAACAAAGATCTGTATAAATGTTTACAAGTCTATAAATAATGCCTGAATGGGGAATAGTGTCAGAGGCCTTGGCCGGGTCCAGATGTACTGTATGTACTGCATAATCACTGTCCACCTTAATGAGATCTGGGATAATAAACTCCATGTCTTTACATATGAAGCTACTGACACCAGTAAATCTATAGTTATCAGGGTCTGTGGTTTGAGCTTCCTAATGGTTCCCTTAAGCTCTTTACTTATTTGCTTAAGTGTGTTCTTAACTTACGTAGAATGACACCACTTATAAGCATTAAGCAATTTATTTCTCTTGTATAAATTCATTTATTTGGGTATTCCACCATAGGGGTTTGTTTTTAAATTGCTTATTATATTTGCTGCAAATAGGGACTGTTTTATCAATACAACTACTTAAGTGGCAGCAGAAGTTTGAGGGGTGAGCAGCAGCTTTAGCAATGGAATCCATCTGCAGAATACTATATGTTCTTTACATAATCATATATGAATATACTTATTTCTGCATATTTTTGTGACAAGTAAGATTCTATGAATCTGAGGGATTCTATGGAAAATGCAGATATTAGGAGCATACCATAATTGCAGATGCTTGAATATGTCTGTTATTGAAGTAATGATGACTTTTTGGGACTTGGACTTCTATGGCAGAAGGATCAATGTTGGGCCCAGTTTCCAGAACCTTGCATTCTTCCCTCTTCTGGCCAGGCAGATGCCCCCCCCCCGGATAGTAGCACTTCAGTAGCATAAGTGGGAAGTCTGCCTGCATCACCTTTAGTTCCTTCTTGTCTGGTTCCTCCTGTGAGTTCTCAAATCAGTGCACAAAAAATTTCTTGCAAAAAATGAACCCCTGACAAATATGCTCAAGCAGAAGTGGCATATTAAACTGCCTGTTTAAACACTAGGACAACCTGGAAAGGAAGGACACCTTGGAATGATGACAGATGGGGAAGGTAAGGACTATGAATGAGTGGTTACCCACAACAACCCTAAACAGACTTCAGGAAAAGAAAGATGGTGGTGGCAGATAATATTACTGCAACAGAGGCATACCTGAACATTTACAAAAGAATGGAATTACGTAGGTCAAACTGCCCACTTTTGCAGTACTGGTAACATACTGGGAAAATCTTCAAAGCTTATGAATCTTCTTTTTTTCCTTTAGTTTTGTCCAGGTAATATCTCAACTGGCTATGTACATACATGTAATGCAAGATCCTTTTCCCTTTTTTTGAGGTTTATGATAAAAATAGGGAAGTGAGTAGTCTGATTCATGGATATCCCAGGCATTACCTTAGGCATCAAAGAAGAGTTTGGTGAATGTGTGACTTTGGACTTACGGAGGATGGGAAAAGGTTCTTTCCACATGAGGGCCTGTAGTTCTGAGATTCTTCTAGCAGATGAAATGGCCTCTAAAAACAACTCTGCCAGGAGAGGAACTTGGTGGGTGCAGGACAAGCTGATTCAGTTTTTAGGACATAAATGAAATCTCATAGTGAAGAGGGTTCTTTCTTGGGAAGTCGGATCCCAAGAGGAATTGGCTCACAGCTGGCTTAGAAATGATAGTATCTCAACTCAGGTATTCTGAAATAGCAGAAAACGTGCACTTTCAATGATGTGTAAGACAATCCTGATTCAAAAAGTTAAGACCATTAATTGAGGATTATAGACACCAAGAATAGGAACAAATCCAGATCCCTCCCTTCTCACCAAAGGGATGATCGTTCCCATTTTGCTAGGTATGATTTCCTCATATTATGTTTCTTAGCCTCCAAATTCATACTATTGGAGCATATGTGCCTGAAAGGATTGAGAAGCATAAATCATCCATCCTTATCAGTCTTAAAGTCGTGAGCTTCATTTGCATGAGACCCCTTGTTTTGGTTCACCAGGACATGTGCTGAGGCAGTAGTTAATGCTCTGTCCTAATCATTCTCATCAAGATGGAGCACCAGTGCTGTCTTGGTGAATATAGAGCTACCAATAGTATTTTTGGCTTGTTCTCCATCATTTATTACATTACTCTAAGGAGGAGGAGAGAGATTGGAAAAAAAGCATAAAAAATAGGTCTTCCTACCTGATGGAAAAGGTACTTGTTGCCATGCTCCTGAAAAAGTTTTTCTTGTGCATGTTTTCTAGAGATGCAAGTATATCTACTGCTGCCACACCTTGTCTAAACCAAATCCAGAAAAATACACCTATCATCCATTTGTGATGGTCTGTTTGAAAAAAGCACAACAGCTTGCAGCATGCTGCCCTGAGAAGAAATACAGGATGCCCTGAGGGTCATGCCTGCCTTCTGGGCCAGAGGCAATGCTTCCATGGCTAACTTGCTTAGAAGTTAAGAACATGTCACTACTTGCTTGATGATGTGCCATATGACTATGGTGTTGTCTGTAATAATATGCCCAATTCCAGATTTTTCAGTTTTATTTCAGGGCCTTGATAGCCAAAATCACTGCTGTCATCTCCTTCAAATTGCTACGTATTTTCTTTTGTAACTGGTCCCATATCCACTAGACCCCAAGACAACTTAAACAAGCCCCCAAAACTATATCTAGGGATTCTAAGGTGCCCTAGTCTTCAGCTCCAGTTTGAATGGGACTTCCAAGTTTAGGATTACTTCTGGTGCCCACCAGGATAGCTCTTTTCTAATACAGGTTAGAACTAGATGGAGTATTCCACAGGGTGTATGTGCTGATACCTTCTGTTTCCCAGGTACCACTTGAGTTTCTTCAGGTGTAGTCTGGTAGGAGTACCATCAGGATATAGACGGCCATGTACCTCAATGTCTTTTGAAACTCCCTTGTTGAGAAGTCATAGAGTTGAAATATGGAGTCCAAATATTGGCTCAGAAATTTCACTTTTTCCTTAGCCATAAAAAACTTCCTGATTTACAGTGTCTAGCTATGCAACCAGGATGTCTGCTGCTTGAGCAAGAGCTGATATTTTGGAAGCATCAGAGAAAGTCTCAAAATTTTGAAGCATAAAATGGTAAACTGTAGGTTTCTGAGAAAGCACCTGTTGAAATGCTCCCTTAGAGTTGTTGCCTATATCAGGAAATCATCCAGTTACAGACAAAAAGTGAATCAAGTGGGATGTCCTTACTTTAAATCTGAGGTACTGCCTGCCTTTCGTGTGGGTATGTGGAAGATGTGTCCATCAGATCCCATGTTACCAGACAGGCCTTGTGCAGGAAGAGGTGTAGAAGAGCTTGCAAAATTAGCATTTTGAACTCTGGAACCTTTAGAAACTTGTTTAGCTTTGACAAAACTAAACTTGACCTCCAGTAACCACCTTTCCTTGGAAATGGGAATAGTATTGAATAAGATAATTTGCTCTGTTCTGGTTATGTTACTTTCTCTGTCTTTCGCCATGGCCCCTTAACATAAAAAGATCTTTATAGCAAGTTTGGAACAAGATTTCTCTTAGCACTGGAGGAATTCATACGAGATTTGGCTTTTTAATGAAATGTAGTCTGTACCCTTAATCTACATATTTCTAGATCCGGGTGTATGCTGTGATTTTTTTCCACTCTTATATAAAAATAACAAAAAAATAAAACAATTGTGTAGGTGACCTCCAGCTCTTAGACTGGTAATGTTTGGAGGGGGCATTTTGAGGTTAGAGGGATCATGGGTTTAGAGGGGAAATTTCAGGGGCGGAAGAATAATGAGTTCTGTTGTGTCACAGTTGTTCCCTCTCAGGGTCTTGGCCTTGAGAACCTCCAGGGTTGAAGTTTTGATTTAACATTTTTTTCATGTACTGCTTCTTTCCCCTCTTGTTTTCCTTTGTTCTGGGTAAAGCTGGGAAGGCATCCAGATCAAATGTTGGCTGGAGGATTATGGTTCGGAAGCATATGTTTTTTCAGTGCAGGTCAACAGCTGAAAGGACCTCATGCCCTTTGACCTTATAGATGTCTTCATTTTCAGTTGGATTACTATTTTCCTCCATTACATCATTCACACATGGGCACTTCTCTTTTCATTTTTTGTGGGGTGCAGCCAACTTTGGTTCTGTTGGTTCTGAATGTCCTGGACAGACTTCTCTCTCATGTAAAGGCTTTTTGGTTGAAGCATGCAGAATGAATGAAGGCAGGGATGTTGTCCTTAGCCTCCCCCACAGCACAAACATTAGGTATAAAAGTCTTTATGTGGAATTTATTTCCTACATGAATGTATCAAGAAACTCCATTTGATGCCTAAAAAAATTACACTGCTTATAACTATGTGATAAGAATAGCTCCTCAAAAGGGACCTATTTTCTACAACTCTAGAAGCCTGGCTGAACTGATAGACTGATGGCTAATAACACAGTAAGCCAATATGCATCAATCTGAGCTAATGACGTGTTGAGAAACAACTAAAGATGGCATCCCCCTCTTATACGACTGATGTGATGATGTCAAGGTGGGAGAGTGTCTGCTTGTCCAGAAGACTGATGACTACAAAGTTATGGAAGTCAGGCTAGATATCTGAGCCTTCTGCAACACAAATCCCAAGATGTTATCACTCCTGCTTTAACAATTAGCATGATGAACATTTGCTGACCATTTTAGTTATCACAAGGGATGAACACACCATTAAATGTATGGCAATTGTTTTTTTTTAATAAAATGCAGACTTAGTTCATGAAGATACAGCCAAATGAATTTAAATATCATGTAGCATCAATTACTTTTGATACAATCAATAAAATTACTAATTGACTGATTAATGATACATGATATGACTCGGTCTTGAATTTGAGTTAACAAAGGCTCTTCAGTTTATCATAGAAAAAATATCTGATGTGATAGCATGCTCTTGGACGTCATGGTGCAACACCTTTGTTTTATTAGCTTACTTTTCCCTTTTTCCCTCTGCTCTAATAACTGAAGCCACTAGCGATAGCCTAGAGATGGTATGAGTGAAAGACCAAAAATGTGGCTGCACCATGGAATCCATTTTGGGTGTGACCCATGATCTCCTAGCCGTGTCATATTAGCTGAAATGACCCGAGTCCCCAGATATTCATACTTCTTGCTCAGCAACTACATTAAAAATTCCAAAATGGACTGTCAGCATCAGTGCTTGAAGGTAAGAGTTTGATGAATACTACAAGTTCTAGAACACTAGATCTAGAACACTAGTGCATCTGTAAAAATGCACTCTTGGCATACTGTTCTGGATTTTCCAATTACAAAAAATCAGTTTCTCACTGTTTCATATCACTTACTGAAAAGTTCCCGTTGGTCTACCAGGTAGAAATCTAATCTTTCTGATGTGTCAGAGAGAGACAGAGGAGAGAGAATGCTACTGTTTTGTATAGCACTTCAGTAATATTGCACATATTTTGTCTTTCCTCTTTCATGACTTATTATTTACCATGTAAACCTGAAAAGTCAACTGGGCAAGTACTTCATGCTGAGGGGCATATGGCACAAAAAGAATCTGTCTTCTCAATCCACTTACCTAGCTAACAACAAACAGATATGCAAGAAAGGCAATCAGAAAAAAAATCTGTCCCAGTATAGCAAGCCAGTAACACACAGATGTAATCTTTGAAAGACATTTGTATCAGTTAATGAAAGGTTTTCATTGTCCTTAAGACCAGTGTGATTCCCATGCTGGTCTTAAGAAGCACGTGCTGCTGATTTCTTTGCCATTTTGCAATATAAAATTTAAGTTTTTCATTTCCCTCTACTTTTCACTGTTTTACTGAGTACGTGAAACAAAAAGCACATGCTGCAAAAATAGCGGCAGAGAAATATATAATACTGTTTAAGGAAAATGTGATGGTGGACTAAGAGTGTAAGACTGAAGTGCGTGTGTGAACTTCACTGATTACTGTTTTTTTGGTTAAGCTTTGTGATCACAACATAAGGACAACAGTTTTGAAGCATTCATATTTTCCCCATATCTTCCTTGCTTTCTTCTCCCTATTAATTATACAATGTAAAAGGATAAAACCAAGAGAAGGACCCTGTAACAGCAGCATAGTGGTAAATACTGCAAAGAAACTAGGCAGGGAGAACTGCAAACTGCTTAATAGGAAAATGCACTGTAAGCTGGACTAAGTTTCCACTTGAAGCTAACTTAAGGTTATCGAACGTGATATGCAAACTGGTTGTATGGTTCTGCAATTCTTTAGAGAACAGTATCTGAACTACAACCATGACATCTTAAAATATAAATATATAGTTATTATAATTATATCAGTCAATGAGATAATTGCAAAAATACTCCTGCACTTTACCACTGGATTTACCTAGCTTGAATTGCACTCTGCATGCTGATGATATTCTTGTGATGACATCGTTATTGTCAGTTCAGGTAATTTTATTTCTGAACCAAAACAAAACTTACAAAGGACTTTTAACATCTGGAGCTAGTTAATTAAGATGGATTTAGTCATTCATTTCAAAAAGACAGATAACAATGACAGTTACTTCTCACCACAAACTTAAAAACAACCCAGATATATTACATGCAGACCCTCAAAGATTACTAATTCCCCCAGTCATGCAACAAAGATACCTGTTGTATTATCTTGTATCAACAACTCACACTCATATCACACCACATCTTAAATTAGCCTACAAATACTCCAAGCTTCTGTCCCAGAAAGCAAAGAAGGAACTATCACTCCTAATTTTAATACCAGAAATTGTACACTACTTACTAGTATTTGTCTTAAACACGTCAAAAAACACATACAGCTGGCTATCATAACTAGAACTTAGTGAACAGGAAATAAGGAACTTCAAAACCCATAATTTCATTAGAATCCAAGCCTTTCAGAGAGACAACACATACAAAGAAAGCAGAATTTATAATGAAAGCAAGACATAAGAGTTTGTGTAAGACATCATAAATCCTGAGAAATTAGCTAAACATCTACCCATGGCATTTTGACACAGAAACTGTGTATATTTGTGTTGTTAATGACCACTGGTCCAGGATGCTGAAAATTTGGTGACTGAAGTATAAACAAGATTGTGCTCTGTGTGTGTGTGTGTGTGTGTGTGTGTGTGTGTGTGTGTGTGTGTGTGTGTGTGTGTGTGTGTGTGTGTGTGTGTGTGTGTGTGTGTATGTGTGTTGTGTGTGTGTGTGTGTGTGTGTGTGTGTGTGTGTGTGTGTGTGTGTGTGTGTGTGTGTGTGCGTGCATGGTGTGAGTATGCACGTGCTTGCATGTGCGGAGGACAGTGATGTTGCTTGTAATAGCTGTGTAATCTCAAGCACTGGACAACATGTACCATAAAAAGAAGGAGCTAGCAGCCATAGTAGAAAGAAGAATGGCTCATGGTGCAGACGTCCTTAGCCTCACCTGCTGTGAATTCTAATGAAGGCAAAGATGCCAGAAACAGGCACTATTCTACCCCTGCCTGGAAGTAAGTCATTAAAATTATATGCTTCATAAATCATGCTAATATCACCCATAACTGCTATTACCTACATAATGCAGTTGTAAACATTTATTTTTCTAATCATTTTGCCTTCCAATTATATTTTGAGTGAGTATCCAGCAGATGTGTAATTCAGAGGGTAACTTAACAAAGCTACACAGTCTCCACCAAGGTAATACCTCAGGCTGTCTTAGTGCCAGCACAATATTATTACTTAAACCTGTGCTAAGTTAACAAGGCTACACAGTCTCCACCAAGGTAATACTTCTGACTGTCTTAGTGCCAGCACAGTATTATTACTTACACCTGTGCTAAGTTAACAAGGCTACATGGTCTCCACTATGGTAATACCTCTGACTGTCTTAGTGTCAGCACAATATTATTACTTAAACCTGTGCTAACTTAACAATGCTACACAGTCTCCAGCAAGATAATACCTCTGACTGTCTTAGTGCCAGCACGATATTAGTACTTAAACCTGTGCTAACTTAACAAGGCTACACGGTCTTCGCCAAGGTAATACCTCTACTGTCTTAGTGCCAGCACAATATCATTACTTAAACCTGTGCTAAGTTAACAAGGCTACATGGTCTCCACCAAGGTAATACCTCTGAGTGTCTTAGTGTCAGCACAATATTATTACTTAAACCTGTGCTAAGTTAACAAGGCTACATGGTCTCCAGCAAGGTAATACCTCTGACTGTCTTAGTGTCAGCACAATATTATTACTTAAACCTGTGCTAACTTACCAAGGCTACACGGTCTCCACCAAGGTAATACCTCTGACTGTCTTAGTGTCAGCACATCAGCACAATATTATTACTTAAACCTGTGCTAAGTTAACACGGCTACACGGTCTCCACCAAAGTAATACCTCTGACTCTTTTAGTGCCAGCACAATATTATTATTTAAACCTGTGCTAAGTTACTTTCTTCTGTGGCATCCATCTCTGCACAGCATGCTTCCAACCAATAACTCTTGTGACAGGGCACTTTCTCCAGTTAGATTCTGAACTAGTCAATGGCCTCAAAATAACAGACTTGTGCCTGTCAGCCATTGTTGGCAATATGGACAGTTCAGTTTCTTTGGTTAGCAATATTTAATAGAAAACTAATTATTTAAAAACCTTAGTGGAAAGCAGTAAGAGTGGTGATTGTTACCTTGGAAACCAGTTTAGCCTTCCTAGAACCATTTGGAATTCATCCTATCCTTGTATAGAATCTTCCTCATCTCTCTCACACAGTCTAGCAGACAAGAAATAGTTGTCTGACAAGACTGATATCCTAGAATAACGATCTTTAACCAGCTGGTCTAATAGAAAATACTGACAGAAATGATACTTTCATGTTTCTGATATAAAAATTGAGGAAAACTCTCAATTTAAAGTGTAAATTTCTACCCCTGAAAGAACACGTTGCTCCTTCTCACTCGATGCACAGAACTTTTACAAGTTTACTGAAATTTAAGCTCTTGACTTTTGAAGGCAAGGAAGTAATGTATTATACAACTAAAAATGCATCTGTTGTTTTGGCAGGCTACAAAAAATAAGAAATTGCAAAACAAGAAACCGGATGCTATTCGACTGTTTACTGTAAACACTTGTGCATTCTTTCCTTCATCATCTAGGGATGAGAAACTATTCCACTGTTTACTGTAAATTTTTGCACACTCCATATTTCATCAGAGTTTGCAGAAGCTTATAGTAAACAATAAAATAGAATTCCAGTCTCTAATTGTTCATCTTTTTCTTTTCCATTTTGTTTTATTTGTGCAGTGATACAAGCAAATTTTCAAGAACTTCATTTTACTTCTTCAAAACTGTCAACAACAGAAGTATTTTCTAAACACATACTAAAGTGAATTCGACAGGACTTAACATTTTCCGTTGGTTATCCACTGGTAGATTCAAATGGAGAAGTCCACTACCTGCTACAGTCCTGGAACAGCAAATAAATTACTAGCTCTAGACTTTTTATATGGATAACATTTAGGCTGCATTATATAAGCTGCTGCCAGAATGAATTGAGCTATAGGCAATTTACAGAAGAAGCCTACCTCTAAAGATATATGTCATATGAGATAGTGATCTGCAGTATGCCTCAGTGAATTTTCCCAAAAAGCACGGTCCTAAATGCAGCCCTGCCAATCTGCCTCATGGCTGTCTTCATCAATGAACCAAAGAGAAAAGTTTCATTGAGGAAAGTGACTTTTATCTTACTGCTGTCCTGCATATCTGAGCTATTGAATGCTGATATGACACCTAACTCTTATCTGGTAAACAAGTATAACCCCATGGGTATTGCTGTTAAGGAAGTCTCCTTCTGAAGGTCAGATTTACAAGGGGCTCTTACTCTGGGCCTTGTCTATACTTGCATAAGGACACCTTCCACAGCTCAATGCATCTCCTAGAATTACTTCCAGTCTGTAGGCCTCAGTCTGCAGTCAGGTTAAATCACCAGACTTAAGTGCTGTAATGTTATCCAGTAAATAGTTTATAAATCAATGCATGCATGCTGAGTACAGAATATCACAAATAACAACTGAACAATATTATAGAACAATTCATGCACAACATTACATCACACCTTATTATGACTGTACATTGGCATATTGATGTTTCTAATTAATCAGGGTTTGTTTCTTAGATTTTTCAATGTTCTCATTCATGGATTATGTCCTGTGGATGATAAAGCTCTTTTAAGATTACATTTTGCTTTCAGTAGACTTTATTAATACTTATTCTTACTTCTTCTGCACAACGTTATTTCACAGGTAGGATTTATTTAGATTTCATTTATACATCCACAGTTTTCTTGTATTTTTCCAATTCATACATTCGCAGATTTTGTTGCAGTGAACTTCCCTCAGACTACAGGAAAGCCACTGAGCCTCCACATAGTGATAAAACTTTAGTTCTGGTGTCACCAATCAAAAAGTAGTTTTGTTGTCCACATACAAAAACATATAAATATGCTGCTATGTACAGAAGTAGGACATTACCCCAACAAACACACATATGTGCACACATACAGCATATACATAAATATATTGCACACACACACACACACACACACACACACACACACACACACACACACACACACACACACACACACACACACACACACAAACACACATCTAAAATACCCCCAAGGTCTGGCTAAGCACATCATTCTTTTACTACTGATTTGCAAACGTACACTCATTAACAGTTGCGCTTCTGTACTCAACATGATTCCACATTAAAATAATGGGCTAGTCAACATTAAAAGCACACAACTTTTCAAGACCTTTTTCAGCTTCTCCAGAAATAGTGGCCTTGCCATTTAACAAATGGTAGTCCTAGCTGATTTGCATCTGATCTGACCTGTTGCAACTCATTAGCTAGTCCTTGCTGGAGTATATAATCCATTACAGCTGTACACTTGGTTTTCTTGATCTGCTGCTATTGGAAGTGTAAACAATTTCTTTATATTCATTTTTCCATTCATTCACTCATTCATTCATTTCTCTGTTTAAATTTAACTGGAGAAGAGGGCTGAAACATTTTGACCAGATTTATAGCTGCCCATTTTACAAGACAAAAGTAACTATATGTAAAAAGTACACCAAAAGTAGGAGTGGTTACTGACTTGAAACTGTAGTTTTATTGGCCATTCCGGGTCAATTCCAAAACTCCTTCATCTTCCTCTCTTAAAATCTGTTTGCCTCATGGTTTTGGCGTCTTTTCAGGCTTGTTGGCTGTTGGTGAAGCACGCACCAAGAGGAGAAAAAGCTGAGAGAAGAAAGGAGCCACTTTTGAGACTACGTATTTTTCCTCTGTTTGCTAAGTTTTTCTGCATAGCCGCCTATTTTGAGCATTTTCTGGCTTGTTAAATTTGATTTCTGCATTAGTAACTGTATTTAGAGCACAACCTAGAGCTGTTTACTGAATTTCCTGTTTGCACTTATTTTTAAAATCTTTTTTTTCTCAAAACTTGCATTTTATCTATCTTTGGCCTAGCACTCTTGTGTGGGGTAATTTACTGCACTGTTATAACTTGCTGATACTTGTTAACCTCTGCTATCTCTGAAAAAACAAAAAAAAAAAAAAAATCTTGCTTTTTCCCACTTTTCTGAGATTTAAAAAAGTTCAGTTACAGGCTTGCTGTTCTTGAACTGTTTGTAAGTTTCTGTGAGGCCATTTTTTGCTTGGGCTAAAGGAAAGTCTCTCTGTTGATCAGTGGCAGTGAAAAACATTGAGCAGCCTGCCTGCCCCTGTGGGAGTGGTTACTGACTTGAAACTGTAGTTTTATTGGCCATTTTGGGTCAATTCCAAAACTCCTTCATCTTCCTCTCTTAAAACCCTCTTTATGCGGTTTTGTGCGTTTTGAGCATAGCGCAACAACGGGCAGCTACTACTAATTGGGTTTAAACTATTCCTGGCTCCACAAAGTCTGCTCTTCACTTTTCCCTTAGAACTGCTCTATCTCTCAATTTAAACACCATATTCTCATTCTAAGGCCCTTCACTGGTCCAATTAAGTAATCCTACAAGTTAGCACTATTAAACCATAAGCACTACTTACTCTTATACTCTCTACGATTACCCTGTCCTCTATTGGTCCTTCTTAAATTCAGTTTCCCTATTACTCTAGCATGTCCAAAGGTCAGTCAATGTTTTCCTCTCCAGTCCAGCTGGTGAATCTGGGAATTTTGAGGCAATGTTACAACTCTCTCATGTACATGGACAACCCTCTCCTCCTCCAAACAGGTTCAAATATATGTGAGAGATGCAACTATTTAGCCAAAGTGAGGCTGAGCTCTCTCATCTCAAAACAGGTGTAACCAGTCAGGAGGAGAAGGTAACCTCACACAACACAATTCCAGTATCACAGAGTCCCACCACATCAGCGAACCAAACACATAAATACACAAAAACATACTGAGGCTCTAAATAAAAATCTACCTAAGCAACAGAGACCTCCAAAGCAGACATCCAAGCAAACGCTACCTCAAAACAAAACACACACAACACATAAACCACAAAGTCAGTGTGCCAAGCAGCCACAGCCCTTAAGGCTGAATAACACACCTGATACTCTTGTTATAGGTGACTCTATTGTCAGACACACTGACGCCCCGCCACCAGGCTGAATAAGGAGAAGGTCACAGTGAGCTGCCTGTTGGGTGCTAGGATCCGCCACATAACGCAAGCACTCAGGTCACTCCAAAGCAAATACAAATATGACTCAGTCATTGTACATGCTGGTGTGAATGACCTGAGACATACCTCCCTGTACTACATGAAAAGAGACATAGAGGAGCTCTCTGATCATGTAGCCCAGGCTGGTATGACCCTGACCTTGAGCAGCATCTTACCCTCACCTAGAATGATGCCACAGTACAAAGACAAAATGATCGATTTTAACAATTGACTAAAATTTTGGTGTCATTCAAAGGGGATCCAGTGTCTGTCAGCCTGGGATGACATGCTCGACAAGCCACATTGCTTCGCTAGGGACAGCTTGCACCTGTCACCACTGGGCTTTCGGATATTGGCAAAGGCTCTTGCCACCCCCATAGTGCCTTTTTAGGCAAGGCTCAAAAGTCAAACCCACCCCCATAGACAGCACAAGGAACAAGAAACTAAGGGTAATGCTGCTAAACGCCAGAAGTCTTAACCTCAAGATGCACGCACTCAAAGCTCTCCTCAGTATGGAGAACATCGATATCTGTGCAGTGACAGAAACCTGGTTCAAGGCTCCAGAGAGCACCCCAGCACTACCAGGCTATACCTCATATCATGCTTTTCGCCCCAAAACCCGGACCTAACCACAAAAGGAGGGGGATTTTCCATATTTATCAAGGTTATCTACACCTCCAGCTTAGTGGCATTGCACGTATTGAGACCATCCATGTGCAACTAACAGTGGGCAAGACTGCTTTTCAGTTTATAGCATCCTACAGACCACCCTCTCAAAGTCAGGAATCCCATTCGGCTTTCCTGAAAACATTGGAGAACATGAAGATCTCTCCGAACACCATTATATTGGATGACTTCAACTACCCAAACATTGACTGGAAGCACTACTCAAGCCCCAGCACCTTAGCCCAAAGATTCCTGGAAATTATAAACTCAAATGCTATGGAACAACTAGTCACCACTCCCACAAGAGGGGACAACATACTAGACCTGATCATTACCAACATGGGGACTCTATGCTCCACACCAGAAGTATATCCCTCATTGGTAAGATCAGACCATAAATTAATTTCACTGGATGTCCACATCCCAACCCCACCCCCAGCCCAGAAAACCACAGTGAAAAACTTCTCAAAAGTGAACTTCTCAAAACCGAAGTGGAATCCTTCAAGGCCCCAGGGCCAGTGGAAACTACAGCCCAAACTGCAGAATCCTATATAAATGCATTCTACGGACATCTCCAGGAATGTATGGATCATGCTATCCCAAACAAAACCAAGACCCAATCATCCAAAGGCAGGCGTCCAGTCTGGTGGACCCCTGCCATAAATAAACTGTACAACAGAAGGAGGAAGCTACTACATGATAGAGCAAAATCCCTAATAGGGAAGGCATCTCTGATCAGTACTAGCAAAAATTACGATCCCTCATAAAATCCTCCAAGGCCAGCTTCGAGAGAAAAATTGCACAGGACACCAAAGACAATCATAAGGCTTTTTTCAGTTATGTTAGAAACCTGGGATGCAACTCCCAGACTTGTTCTGAGTTGATTCTAAACGACAAAATGCACTGAACCCACAGACATCGCCAATATCCTGGCAGACAGGTTCAGTGCAAACCCTCCCCAAAAGAGCAAATATCTATCCCGCAGAGGGCTGCCTCCCAAACATCTCAGATGCTCAGGTGAAGGCTGCCCTCTCCAAAGCAAAACACTGCTTCCATGGGACCAGATGGCGTCCCAGGTTGCGCCCTACATGAACTACAAGAGGAACTAATCCCTCAAATAAAAGAGCTATACAATCTCAGCCTCACTACAGGATATGTGCCCACAGAATGGCGTGACAGCAACAGTGGTCCCACTCCACAAAGGTGGAGCATCTACGGACCCTGGAAACTATCGCCCATAAGCCTGACTAGCTTAGTCTGCAAGGCTATGGAGAGGATCATCATGGAGCTCATAAACAAAGACATTGGGGACCTACAGACACTAGATCCTACCCAGTTTGGCTTTGTCAAGTTCAGATCCTGCCTTTGAACCTGGTTGACTTCTTTGAAACAGTCACCAAAGCCATAGATGAAGGGAAGGTAGTCCACACAGCCTATCTGGACCTTGCAAAGGCATTTGACACAATACCCCACTTGGGCATCATAGATAAGCTATCCAGCTTAAATATAAACCCTATGTCACAAGATGGGTGCAAACTGGCTCAAAGACAGAACCCACAGAGTGAGATTTGCTGGAGCCATGTCAGACTCGAAACCGGTCACAAGTGGCATCCCACAGGGTTCTGTCCTGGGACCACTCTTGTTCGGTATATACTTTTCCGAGGTACAGGCAAACATGGGAGGACTATGGCTCACCAAGTTCGCAGACCCACTGCAAACTGGGGGGGGGGGGGGGGGGGGAAAAAAAAAAAAAAAAAAAAAAAAAAAAAAGAAAAAAAAAAAAAAAGGCGGAAACCCATTAAGTACAGAGAAAGTTATTAGGGACCTGGGGACCCAAGTTGATAGCAATCTCCTGAAAACCACATGAAATTTAAAAGACTTCTAAAACACAAAACAAACCCCAAAGCAGACATCCAAGCAAACGCTACCTCAAAACAAAACACACACAACACATAAACCACAAAGTCAGTGTGCCAAGCAGCCACAGCCCTTAAGGCTGAATAACACACCTGATACTCTTGTTATAGGTGACTCTATTGTCAGACACACTGACGTCCCGCTCACCAGGCTGAATAAAGAGAAGGTCACAGTGAGCTGCCTGTTGGGTGCTAGGATCTGCCACATAACGCAAGCACTCAGGTCACTCCAAAGCAAATACAAATATGACTCAGTCATTGTACATGCTGGTGTGAATGACCTGAGACATACCTCCCTGTACTACATGAAAAGAGACATAGAGGAGCTCTCTGATCATGTAGCCCAGGCTGGTATGACCCTGACCTTGAGCAGCATCTTACCCTCACCTAGAATGATGCCACAGTACAAAGACAAAATGATCGATTTTAACAATTGACTAAAATTTTGGTGTCATTCAAAGGGGATCCAGTGTCTGTCAGCCTGGGATGACATGCTCGACAAGCCACATTGTTTCGCTAGGGACAGCTTGCACCTGTCACCACTGGGCTTTCGGATATTGGCAAAGGCTCTTGCCACCCCATAGTGCCTTTTTTAGGCAAGGCTCAAAAGTCAAACCCACCCCCATAGACAGCACAAGGAACAAGAAACTAAGGGTAATGCTGCTAAACGCCAGAAGTCTTAACCTCAAGATGCACGCACTCAAAGCTCTCCTCAGTATGGAGAACATCGATATCTGTGCAGTGACAGAAACCTGGTTTAAGGCTCCAGAGAGCACCCCAGCACTACCAGGCTATACCTCATATCATGCTTTTCGGCCCCAAAACCCGGACCGAACCACAAAAAGGAGGGGGAGTTTCCATATTTATCAAGGATATCCACACCTCCAGGTTAGTGGCATTGCACGAAGTATCGGAGACCATCCATGTGCAACTAACAGTGGGCAAGACTGCTTTTCAGTTTATAGCATCCTACAGACCACCCTCTCAAAGTCAGGAATCCCATTCGGCTTTCCTGAAAACATTGGAGAACATGAAGATCTCTCCGAACACCATTATATTGGATGACTTCAACTACCCAAACATTGACTGGAAGCACTACTCAAGCCCCAGCACCTTAGCCCAAAGATTCCTGGAAATTATAAACTCAAATGCTATGGAACAACTAGTCACCACTCCCACAAGAGGGGACAACATACTAGACCTGATCATTACCAACATGGGGACTCTATGCTCCACACCAGAAGTATATCCCTCATTGGTAAGATCAGACCATAAATTAATTTCACTGGATGTCCACATCCCAACCCCCCCCCAGCCCAGAAAACCACAGTGAAAAACTTCTCAAAAGCGAAATTCTAAAAACCGAAGTGGAATCCTTCAAGGCCCCAGGGCCAGTGGAAACTACAGCCCAAACTGCAGAATCCTATATAAATGCATTCTACGGACATCTCCAGGAATGCATGGATCATGCTATCCCAAACAAAACCAAGACCCAATCATCCAAAGGCAGGCCCAGTCTGGTGGACCCCTGCCATAAATAAACTGTACAACAGAAGGAGGAAGCTACTACATGATAGAGCAAAATCCCTAATAGGGAAGGCATCTCTGATCAGTACTAGCAAACAATTACGATCCCTCATAAAATCCTCCAAGGCCAGCTTCGAGAGAAAAATTGCACAGGACACCAAAGACAATCATAAGGCTTTTTTCAGTTATGTTAGAAACCTGGGATGCAACTCCCAGACTTGTTCTGAGTTGATTCTAAACGACAAAAGTACACTGAACCCACAGACATCGCCAATATCCTGGCAGACAGGTTCAGTGCAAACCCCCCCCCCCCCAAAAGAGCAAATATCTATCCTGGCAGAGGGCTGCCTCCCAAACATCTCAGATGCTCAGGTGAAGGCTGCCCTCTCCAAAGCAAAAAACACTGCTTCCATGGGACCAGATGGCGTCCCAGGTTGCGTCCTACATGAACTACAAGAGGAACTAATCCCTCAAATAAAACAGCTATACAATCTCAGCCTCACTACAGGATATGTACCCACAGAATGGCGTACAGCAACAGTGGTCCCACTCCACAAAGGTGGAGCATCTACGGACCCTGGAAACTATCGCCCCATAAGCCTGACTAGCTTAGTCTGCAAGGCTATGGAGAGGATCATCATGGAGCTCATAAACAAAGACATTGGGGACCTACAGACACTAGATCCTACCCAGTTTGGCTTTGTCAAGTTCAGATCCTGCCTTTTGAACCTGGTTGACTTCTTTGAAACAGTCACCAAAGCCATAGATGAAGGGAAGGTAGTCCACACAGCCTATCTGGACCTTGCAAAGGCATTTGACACAATACCCCACTTGGGCATCATAGATAAGCTATCCAGCTTAAATATAAACCCCTATGTCACAAGATGGGTCGCAAACTGGCTCAAAGACAGAACCCACAGAGTGAGATTTGCTGGAGCCATGTCAGACTCGAAACCGGTCACAAGTGGCATCCCACAGGGTTCTGTCCTGGGACCACTCTTGTTCGGTATATACTTTTCCGAGGTACAGGCAAACATGGGAGGACTATGGCTCACCAAGTTCGCAGACGACTGCAAACTGGGCGCCATAATCAACTCTCCAGCTGACACAAACATCCTTCAAAAGGTCTCACAGAGACAGATAACTGGTGCCAGCGCCATGGTTTAAAGCTAAATGCCAAAAAATGTATAGTCATACCCTTTGGCAAAACAATGTGCCCACAAATTACCACATAGGCGGAAACCCATTAAGTACAGAGAAAGTTATTAGGGACCTGGGGACCCAAGTTGATAGCAATCTCTCCTTTGAAAACCACATTGCCAAAGTGGTTAGAAAGACCTTCTACATAGCCCACCTCATCACGAAGGGTTTCACATCTAGATCAAGAGAGGTAATCGTGGTTCCCTTTATTCATCCTCATCAGGCCCATCATAGAATACAATGCCCCTTTTGGGATGTACCTTACCCGACACCTGCAGCAATTAGAAAGACCCCAAAAGTATTTCACCAAGAGGATCAAGGGTCTCAAACAGATGCCATATACTGCTCGGTTAAAAAAACTCCAGCTCTACTCAGTTGCATACCGCCTACTTCGAGGCGATCTATGCCTGACATACAAAGCTATGTCAAATCCAGAATTAATGGACATGCTCCACCTCAGTAAATCTAAATCCCTTAGAGCCACACGCTCGAGGGACTTGAACCTCAGCACAGAAATAAATAGAACTTGCTGGAGGCTCCCTTCGCTCTGGAATAGAATTCCAGTTCATGTGAGGCAGAGCACCTCACTGAATCTCTTCAAGAAGAATCTCGATAAGTGGATGGGGGATCATAGGTTTGTCCCAGGGATTACTCCTGTGTCACTATTAGACAGAGGCACAGTAAACTAAACCTTAAAAAAGGGCACAGTATACTCAAATCAAGGGGTGGCTTAAGCCATACAGAATCGGGCTAGGCTTATAACTGCCCCAGGGCAGATAGCCTAGTATGAACCTATGAACCTATAAAACATAATTGACATTTGTTAGTATTAACGAAATACAGAAACATTATAATAAATAGCATTGATTACAAAGTTGAAGTTATTTCTGACAGCATGAGCTGGCACTTATAGGTTCATAGGTAGGTACTAGACTATTGGCCCAAGGGCCTAAGTAAGCCTAGCCAACAAGGTTCCCTGGCTTACACCACCTAAGAAAGTCAATTTCCTGTGCCCCTGTCGAGCAGAGCCAGAGAAGTGATTCCTGGGGTGTAGTTCCTATTTCCCATCCACTCATCAAGATTTTTCTTGAAGAGTGCTAATGAGGATCTTTGACATAGATGGGTAGCTTGTTCCAGAGTATAGCATGTCTCTGGGACAGAAATCTATCCCTCCAGCATGTCCTGTTTATTGTGGTGACATGGTTTAGGTCCCTAGAATGTGTAGCTCTGAGGGATTGGGATTATTTTAGGTGTAGCACGTCCAACAGCTCTGGGATTAACATAGATTTACATGTTAGGCAGAGATCTCCTCGGAGTAAGTGAAATGCTACATAGTAAAGCTGGAGTTTTTTGAAATGATCAGTGTAGGGCATCTGTTTGAGGCCAGTAATCCTCTTTGTGAGGTACTTCTGTGGCCTTTTCAGCTCCTGCAGATGTCTTGTGAGGTATATTCCAAAAGGGGTGTTGTACTCTATAATGGGTCTAATGATTGCCGAGTAGAGGGGAACAATGACCTCTTTTTTCCTGGATGAGAACTCTTTTGTGATGAGGTGTGCCACATAGAAGGATTTCCTGACTACTGTGCTGATGAGATAATCAAAGGAGAGACTACTGTCCACCTGAGTCCCAAGGTTTCTTATCACACATTCAGCATTAAGTAGAATGCCGTTTATGTGGTAGTTCATTGGTACAGAGTTTTTACCAAAGGGGATGACAATGCACTTTTTGGCATTGAACTTGAGGCCATGCCTCTGACACCAGGCATCTGTCTCAGTGAGGTCCTTCTGTAGGATGTCCACATCATTTGGGGACTAGACTATGGCTCCTAGTTTGCAGTCATCTGCAAACTTCGTTAGCCTGAGGCCTTCTGTGTTAGCCTGTACTTCAGAGAAGTAGATACCAAACAGGAGAGGTCCCAGGACTGAACCCTGTGGTACTCCACTTGTCACTGGTTTGAAGTCAGATTTGGAGTCTGCAACTTTTACAGTTTGGGTTCTGTTAGTGAGCCAGTTGGCAACCCATCTTGTGACGTAGGGATTTATACCTAGTTTAGTGAGTTTAGCTATAATTCCAGAATGGGGGATGGTGTCGAAAGCCTTGGTGAGGTCAAGATAGGCTGTGTGAACCACCTTACCCTCGTCTATGGCATTGGTGACTGCCTCAAAGAAGTCGATCAGGTTCAGGAGGCATGATCTGCCTTTTACAAACCCGAACTGGGTGGGGTCCAGAGTTTGGAGGTTGCCAATGTTTTTCTTTGTTTTTTTCATTTTGTATTGCAATATTTACAATACCCAAGTAACAGTTAACATTTGTAAGTATGAGCATTCCAAAAGTAATTATATTTACTAGCAAAGAGTTAAAGGTAGGGCAATCAACACACTACATTACAATATCTTGAGAGGTAAATCACTGTGTGCTGAAAGTGTAGCTTGAACCTTTAGTTATGATTCTCACTCAAGAAATTCTTGAGTTTGTTAGCTCTACAAAGGTTTGTCATTGTAATTGTTCATCTTAGATGAATTTGTTTGGCATATATGGTGTAAGTGAACATGCCAAGAACAATTAGTAGAGGGTGAGGCAATCAATACTGTCTCTTGGAATGAGCTTGACACTTTCTCACCAATAAAGGATAACATGTTGCAGGAATCCTTGAGGATGCCAAAATCCCATTTGGCCCTAATATGTGGAATTAAAATTATGGTGAATCTCCCACAGTTAAAAAATGGAGTGATTATATTGTTCTGAAGTTTCATGAAATGGCTAACAGTGCCAACATGCATATGTGCATGTTATTATGCTTTTTTTTTTTTCGCATGTCAGCAGGTTAGCTATATGGATCCAGTATGACTTATTGACCCATATTCTACTGTGCACAAAATTCTTCAGACTATCACTGTGCTGCCTGTATAGCAACATGATAAATGTTACTTAGCAATGTGGTAGAATACATGTTTTTTGCAGGGGCTTTGTCACTTCCAGCTCCCCAACGTAGGAGTTTTACTCCCACATGCCAAATCTCTATAGACAAATACAGACTTGGAAATATATTTATTCCCTTTTCAATGAGTTTGTGTGACATCAGAGGTAGTATATTTAGAGACTATAGTGTGAAGGGCATGGGGATACAGGTCCCCTTAATAAATGCTTCACAGTAACCGCCACTGCATTTCTATTTGCAGCAGACTACTGGAGTAAAGAGACTGTAAGGTCAGTAAAGTGGACAACAGGTTGTCAAGTGAAAATATATCATTGGATGCCCAGCTGTATGAATGGACCAAATCAGACAGTACTTGCCACTGTGTCTTGGGCAAATTTAATACAGACACTGAACCAGCCAGCTAGGAGTTGGAGGCAGTGTTATGTGAAGGCTTCTCTACCTTAAGGGAAGGGATTCCTGCAGTTCCTGCTTTGGAGGCAGTGTTACATGCAGGCTTCTCTACCTTAAGGGAAGAGATTCCTGCAGTTCCTTAGTTGGAGGCAGTGTAAAGTGCAGGCTTCTCTACATTAAGGGAAGGGATTTCTGCAGTTCTTACATTGGAGGCAGTGTTATGTGCAGGCTTCTCTATTTTAAGGGAAGAGATTACTGTAGTTCTTACATCAGAGGCAGTGTTAAGTGCAGGCTTCTCTCTTTTAAGGGAAGATATTACTACAGTTCTTACATCAGAGTCAGTGTTATGTGCAGGCTTCTCTACGTTAAGGGAATGGATTCCTGCAGTTCTTACATCAGAGGCAGTGTTACGTGCAGCCTTCTCTATTTTAAGGGAAGGGATTACTGCAGTTCTTACATCGGAGGCAGTGTTACGTGCAGGCTTCTCTATTTTAAGGGAAGGGATTACTGCAGTTCCTGCATCGGAGGCAGCCTTAAGTGCAGGCTTCTTTAAATTCTGCAGTTCTTACATTAGAAGCAATGTTAAGTGCAGGCTTCTCTCCCTTAAGGGAAGGGATTCCTGCAGTTCCTGCATCGGAGGCAGCCTTAAGTGCAGGCTTCTTTAAATTAAGGGAAGGGATTCCTGCAGTTCTTACATTAGAAGCAATGTTAAGTGCAGGCTTCTCTCCCTTAAGGGAAGGGATTCCTGCAGTTCCTGCATCGGAGGCAGCCTTAAGTGCAGGCTTCTTTAAATTAAGGGAAGGGATTCCTGCAGTTCTTACATTAGAAGCAATGTTAAGTGCAGGCTTCTCTCCCTTAAGGGAGGGATTCCTGCGGTTCCTGCTGCAGAAGTATCCTAAGGAGGAAGGCCTTAGATGTACACTCCATATATAAGAAATAAAGGTCTGAGGCATGGGTCAAACTAGGGACTATACTGCATTTTAGTAATATATGCAATTCCTACTAAGCACACAGCCATCGTTAATTCAGTACAGTAGGAACTGCATGCAGAACTGGCCACTGGGGTTTAGGAGCATACAAATCTTGTAATGCTAACTAAACAATGCCCACAATCCCTTACTCTTGCTTCCCTCCCCTAGAAGAAATGAAAGAATGACATAGTAGATGTCAGCCTGATGTTCATGGGGAGAATGCAAGTCAAAAGATTTCTAAAAAATGTTCACAGGTTCATCTCCTTTCCTAACTGATGCTATCCACATTTTGCCACTGTGAGCATTTATGATGCTAAAGCCAAAGAAAATATAAAAGTTATTTAGGGGTGGTAAATTTATTCTACTGACTGAGCATGCACTGGCTAAAACCACTGCATCAGAGTAGCACCATTACGAATGTAAACACCTAGAAATAATGAAAGAATTTAACCTTTTAGACATTCGTCAAGCACTGTGCTTCTTGATAAAAAAATAATTTTATGGTCCCAAGTTGATTTAACAGAGGAATGGATTTCTTTTTGGTCCCCACTGGTCGCATCTACTCTGTAACATGATATTTTATTATCCTGGCATAATGTTAAGACATCTTCAGGCAGCTAGGTAGTTCTGATGGGTGTAACAAGATGGTGAAGGTTGAGTTAAACTGCTTGTATAACAGCGTATAGCAAAGTGACCTGTGTGTAGTCTTCATACTACAGTGACATTAATGTAAATGTATTATTCATATTACAAACTGTGCTACCTAGTTAGTTTGTTTACATAATGATGTGAATCATTACATTCTCATAGATTAAGAACATTATTATGAATGGTGTGTACTCATAACCACATAATCAGAAACATGCATTGTATATTTTATTCACATCTTACTCTAAATTTGTATGTTCATAGTTTATTGCATGTGAGGCCTCATAGCATAGCTTCTAACTTCTTTATATTATTGTACTTAGTGGATTTAGGATAACAAAGATAAATGCTGATGTGAAATACACCAAGGCATGACAGCACATGTTCTGTGGAAGTTAAAGAGTTAAACTGCAAGTGCTATCAAAGTGGCTTTTATGTAACTCATCCCCAAGATTGCAATTTTTCAATGTAACTTAATATTACTTCAGTGATACTGTTTACTGAACAATGTGATCTAACCAAACATATACACTCGATCCATTGTTCTTGTTATAGTAATCCACGATAATTGCCACATATAAAATGAATACCTTTTGATATACAATATGTTTGCTGTTGAAATTTCTTTCAGGAGCATTTCAACAAATGAGTCATAAGGAGTGGAAAAGAAATGTGTTCTCAAACAGTAAGGTAATTGTATACTCCCAGTGTAAGTGTTACATCAAATTAACTTATATGGCACACCCTTGTTCCAAATGTACTCTGGGAATCCCTAACAGTTTCTCTTGTCTGCAGAAGAATTGGGAATCCCTAACAGTTCCTCTTATCTGTAGAAGAATGGAAGACTTCATAAGGGAACACAGGGTCAGTGTAAATGTATTTATTTATTTTACTTAATTTATTTACTTATTTCATATATCCAGCACCATGACTGTACAGAGCTGCATCAGCTATAACACTTAATACTGAATGAGATAAGTCATCTTATCTTTACTAGAACCTAGATCAGGCCATGGATTCAAGCACCAGCATAATGTGGATCCATCTGGAAAGTCCAAGCTGAACACACACTGTTATATTTTACATCAAACTGAGGGTTGCAAGATGACCCAAATCTAATAAAAAAAGGCTTACGAAAGGAACATTACAGTAACAAAGTCTGCTGTTTAACAAGATGTCAACCAGTGTTAGATCATCTCCTGGATTCAGCTGCTTCACCATGGTGGGGACATTTCATAGATTAAAAACAGTCACAGGGATGTGACTAGTAAAAGTAAAGTCTTTATCTAGAATGTACACCAAATCAGTTATCAAATGTAATCAACATGCAGGTGAATGGTCAATACTAGTTAACTAACTAAGCAGGCTAGTGAATATCATCACATAAAAAGCTTGTATTTTGAAGCATACCAGAAAAATATATATCTTCCCAGACTTCATTTCAGTCTTAGCTGGAATAATTTTAGCTAAATGAAATCTACCTGGTCAAAAAACTATTGTTAAACATTCAGTAATCAGAGAATTATTACATCCATCTACAAAAACACAAATGAACTGTAAAGAATTCCAGAAAAATGGAAGAATGTAGCCCCAATTGTGTTAGCATGGCATCCTGCTTACATTTTAATTAATGATGTGTATTAATGTCTTTTTAGGTCATTGTTCACCCACCTAGCCCAAGTGACTCACAATACTTATCTTTGTTGCTTTTAATGTACTTCATCATTGCTGAAACATACTGCTAGAAGCAGCTGTTAATAACCACCTGGACACCCATATTACTATGTTCTTATGGCATAGTTTAAATTTGTGAAAGCAAACACCTCTGTGAGACTGAATGCTACACTTACTTGTGCCATTGGGTCCTTGAACATTGCCAGCACTAATTCTATTGATGTTTTTGAGTCTTCAAATCAGTGCAGGACTGCTCAAATCAGCTTTCTTGGGACCTTGTCTATGCTTTCTCCGAGTCTAGGAATTCCCAATTGGACTCTTTCCTCATCTCTAGCTTTTTCTCAACTTTCCCTCTCACTGCAAACATTGGGTCAGTTGTGCTGCTTCCTGATCTGAATCTGAACTGCTCATCTCCCATCTTACTTTCTACTACTCTGTGTATTTGTTTAGCAATCACCCTCTCCCTAGCTTTCATGCAGTGTGATAGGAGTTTGATACCTTTGTACTGCCCACAGTTGTGAATGTCCTATTTGTTCTTGAATACAGGCACTATTAGACTTATTCTCCAGTCATTTGGGATACGCCTTTCTCTCCATAGTGCTATGACTACCCACAAGAGTGATCTCTCCCCTATCTCTCCAAACACCTTGATCACTTTTCACTGACTTAATTTACCTTAATGCTGCTCTTACTTCTTCTAGGTTGGGTTCCTCCACTTCTTTCACTGTAGGCTCAGTATGAGGCAGTACAACTTCTGTGGGGTTTTCTTCATTCAGAAGCTGCTGAAAGTGCTCCCTCCATCTGCCTCTGATGTCCTGTAGACTGGTGAGCAAGTTGTTGCTGGCATGTCTTATGAAGGGTGCCTGACTATGTTCTTTATCTTTCTGTCTTTGCCTTGTAACCTGATAGAGTTTCTTTGTGCCATTTTTTGTCACTTTCCAGAAGCTTGTGATGACTTGTTCTTTGTTACTGCAACTCCTCTTTTAGCCTCCTTGTTATCCAACCATTATTCCTTCTTAGCTTACTCCATCTTTTCTATCCCCCACCTTTTCCTGCAATCCTTCTTTCTGTTGATGATTTCCTGGATTTCTGCATTACACCACCAGCTTACCTTATGTACCTTATTTCCATACCTGGCTCAGCTGCACATTTGTTATGTAGTCTGACATATGCTGTTTTGAGGCTCTGCCATTCTTCACCTCCACATATTTTCTCTTCTTCCTAAGGTGCTATTGCCCCGAGTAATTCCTTCAGCTCTCCAGTCAACTTCCAAGCTTTCATCCTACCCTCTGCTGACTTCAGAGGTTTGTCTGACCACTGCTTGCAGCTGATTATGGCAACCAGTGGTTTATGCTGTGGGTCAACTGTTTCACTGGGGATGACTTTGCATTGCTGATTCTATCCCAGTGCCCTTTCCTTACACTGAGTAAGTCTACCTAAGTTGAATATTGACTACTTGTATGTGATCTTGTGACTCTCTCTCTCTTGCTGAACCACATGTTGGTCACCATCAAGACACTTGTCATACAGAAGTCTAAAATGACTTCTCCTTCTTTATTCATGTTACCGCACTCATGTGGACCTAGGCAGTACTTACATCCTGTGTTCTCTGTCCCAATATGTAAAGTCAAATCACCCACTATAACACCAGCTTATGCTGTTCTGTTCCATCTAGCAGATCCTGCAACTGCTGTCTGAATGCACTCTCTACTTCACTATCACGACCATGTGTGGCTTTGCTAAATTGCCCTTCCTTCTTACCTTCAGGATACACAGAATGACCAGTTTACTCCTTGCCATCATGTCTTCCAAGCTAAGTCCTGTCAGCATCATGCATCATATCATCCTATCATCGTAGACCCATCCCCAAATCACTTCCTTCCTTCCTACTCAATGCATTTCTCCTCCCATCCAGTATACAACTCTAACCCCACATCCACACCTTTACTTGCTCTGTCAGTCATACTTCACCTGTTTTTCTCTCTCTCTCTCTCTCTCTAACATTAGACACCAGACCCGCTCCTACCTGTCAATCATACCTCATCTCTCTCTAACATAAGTCATCTGCCCATTCTCAGCTTTCCATTAATACCCAATCATTTATCTATTTTACCACTGCAGCCCAGTACAACCAAGATTTCTGTATTCTCCCTTCCTACAAATAATATTCATACTCTTCCTGTCAGCTCTGCTCATCTTACAGCAGTATAACAAAATGTCCCATGCTATTCATCCTCTACCACTACACAAACAACACTCCAAAAAAACTATTACTTAAATCCTTGCATTCTTCACACTCAACTCTGCTATGCAACTGACTCCTTCTGTAAAATATTTTTTGAATATGTTTTTATTAAATTTTCATAAAATATAATCATTACAAAATTTGTAATCTGAAATGTACATACCTTTTGGAAAATATTAAATACCCAATAAACACCCTCATATGCACCAATTTCAAACACCTAATGAAATGACAGTTGCTGTCATGTAATCTTGTTCCAGTTATATTTGGATAACTGTGAGCAAGTCAGGTGCATCCCTTACACATGATTATATATGTTTACCAGTGGAAGCTGTAGCTACATTTCTGCTAAATGTCTTCACCTTTAAGTTACTTAAGGAATGCCATTGTCCACCTCTTAAACATTGCCTACAATATCTTGAATCAGACTATGATCTCAAGAACACAGATAATTGCCTACTGGTTTCACTTTCCTGACAGTCTTAAATATATACTTATATACACATTATCTGAAAAAGGGATAAGCTTGACATGCCTGGTTAAGAAACAAATATAGCATATGAAAACTGTTTCATTCTAAAAATCCACTGACAGTGCACAACTACTAATGGGAAGACAGACCTTTGCAACATCATGTGAGTCAGTAACACTGATGAAACCTATTTCTCTTCTCTTATAAGAACTAATACATTGATTAAGGTGTTTAAAACAGCCTGACATATATAAAGTAGCATGTTTCAGAATCTTTTACACAGGTGCAGCATATAGGTTCATAGATAAGTAGCAGGCTAGCTGGCCTTGTGGACCATTTTAAGCCTAGCAAATTTCCCTATTAGTGCTTGAAATAACCTATACTATTTGGTTATGGATTACCTTTACCCATCCCATGGTCGATAATTATATATAACCCCTAATGAAAATAACTGGGTCACACCATAGATAACTTGAGGGGGGCCCAGGCATAGGATAAATCATTTAAGAGCTGCCTCTGTCCATCAGTAGTACAGAGAGCAGCCCTGGGGTAACTTTTCTGTTTCCCAATAACAGATCTAAACTTTGCTTGAATGTAGACAGGGATGAACTTTGTTTTTATGTGGATGGGGAATCTGTTCCAGAGGAGTGGTATCTTCTATGAGATATAACTGTCCCTCCAAACTGTTCTGCTCTTGTTGCAGAAGAGGTTAATATTCCTAGACAGAGTATTCCTGATGCCATTTGACTTACTGATGTGCAGAAAATCCATCAATAATGAATCAGAGGATGCCTTGTATGGCAGACACAGGTCACTTCTTTGCAGTCTGTAGGATACCAAGTATAGTAACAGAGCTTTGAGCCAGCTCATGTAGGATGTGTTGTTTAGGCCTTGTATCCTTTTAGTAAGGTATCTCTGTGGGCATTTCAGTTGTTGCATTTGCCTGGAGAGATAAATGCCAAAGAGGGCATTATATTTAATGACTGACCTAATGTGAGCTGAGTAAAAGGGGACAATCACATCCCCAGATCTAAACACAATTCCTTTGCTTACAAGCTGAGCAATACAGAAGGACTTTCTTATAACATTGGACACACGTTGGTCAAAAGATAGGTCACTGTTCACATAAATTCTCAAATCCTGAAAAACTGGTTGAACTCTTAGGAGCTTTTTATCAATGTGGTAGTTCCTTGGGATAGATAACTTCCTAAAGAATACAATAATGCATTTTTGGCATTTAGTTTCAGTCCATGATTTTGGTAACAGCTATTTATTTGGGATAAATCTACCTGCAGGATGGCTATGTCATTTGGGGATTCAATGACTGCTCTTGGCTTGCAGTCATCTGCAAACTTAGACAGCCAGAACCCTTTGGCATTGGCTTTTACTTCAGAAAAGTAGATGCCAAACAGGAGAGGTCCCAGCACAGAACCCTAGGGAATTCCACTGGTGAATGGTCTTTTTGTCGAGGTAACTTCTCTGTTTTGATTATCTGCATTCTATCTGTGAGTTAAGTGGCAATCTAATGGGTGACATAATGGTTTACTCACAGTTTATTTAGTTTTTCTACTATGTCTGAGTGGGGAATTGCGTCATCTGACCTTTAGGCTGCCAAAATGTTTTTCTATCTGTTTACCAGGCTAGTATACTGATTAATATTGGCTACTTCAACCTCAGCCTTGGTCTTTCATATATTCTAATTTATTTGGGCACATCTGTTTTACCTTCATGAATTATGGTTTTGGGATATTAGCATATGTCTATGATCAACAACTTGTGGCAAACAAAAAGTATGTTTATAGAGAAAACTGCACAGTCTCATCAAATAACCTGATCCTGAAATCATAATAAACAAATCTTATTTGCATTCTCAACAGCAAAGCAGGTAGCACAGTCATATTAGGTATTGGAAGATAAGAAGGCTGTGGGTTCTGTTCCCACACCAGGTAGTTGGATCAATTTTCCAATACTGACCTTGCATGCAATGTAAGGGGGTGCTGCACTCCTGAGTGCGTCATCCTTCAGATGAGAGATTAAACCAATGCCCCATCTTCCTTAATTGTTGCTATCTCATGTAGATGTAAAAGACCCCACAGTGCCAATCAAAACCAGCAGAGGAAGTTCTTCAGTGTCTTGGCTAAATTTTCTCCCTTGGGTCTCCACTGGAAAGAGGTCATCGACTTAGTGGAACTAATACTTTTTCCACATGTATTACATACAGCCACTCCTCTAACTAGATGATGATTTATTATGAGAATAAAGCTACAACTCCCAGCTCTTCATCCATGTCCCAAAATGGTTGCACAAATAATACTTTTTACAATACATCTCTCAACTTAAACTCCATTATTGCCTAAGACATAACCAGTCCTACCCCTGGACCAAAAAATCTCCCAACTATAATTGCTACTACTAAACCTTCCTTAAAACTAAAACAGGGACTATTTTCCATGCTCATTCCAATATTATTCTCTGTATTTTAAATCCCAAAATACCATCAGTTTAACCTGTCTCAGTGAACCATAGCCAACAAAGATCACCTACAACATCAAACTCCACAAGCCTTCATACTTCAGACTACATTTGTGCTTAATATGTTAATACCCAAAGTAGTATGAACAAACTTGATGATATAAAAAATGCATTACTTATAAGACACCAGATGTTCTAGTAATTAGTGAAACATGGCCTAAAACTACCTTTTGCCTTTCCCTTTTTCTAAATATCAACTTTCATATCTACCTAGATAATATACCATACCAGAAGTTTAGAGAGAGCTATGTAACTAGTAAAGAAAAAAAAACATGTTCCTCTACATCCTCCACAGTATGTAACTTCCTGTCATCTAACAAATATTCTTTGTACTTTATATGTTTTGGTAGCATGGATGTAGAACTGCACTGAAACTCTGCAATGGCTTGTCTGACATGTTTTAAAAGTGAATATTTAACTCAGAACTCATACAGTTCTGTTGCAACAAATGTACAATATTAAGTAATATCATTTAAAGAAGTTTTAAGGATACTGTACTTGGCAATATTTGTTTAAGAACAAATAACAATTAGACCTATTCTCCTCCATCTTGCTGAAACCCTGATATTTTCTGACCACACTACTCAAGCTAAAGGAGGTCTACAAAGGATTTGGTCAGTGGCACAGAAATAAAACTTCTTCTTTGACTCTGCACTGCAGCCCATTAAAATGTACCACTTGACACTTACTACATGAAACTATTGCTTCAAATACTGAACCATCTAAACATCAGAACTCTGAGCAAAAGTGAACATAGCCTTCTGCAAAAACAACACCAGCAAACGTAAAACATGTTTTTACATGGGGCAAACTACCCTTCTCTCCATGTGGAGGTTAAAATCCCCACCCTCCTTACTTTATTATTCTCATGTCAAGGTTCATATAACTTAGACAACACATAATAGATATTTAGAATAATAACGTACGTCTCAGTTTCTTTTAAGATGCCCCAGTTTCAAAATAATCATCATAAGCAAAGCTATCGCACATGCATCACTACAACATGTAGTAAGCAAATCGATACAAAGACATGTCAAGCCTCCACACCTGAGCTCCTACAGCTCAAGGAGATATGTCAAACACATGAAGGAATATCAAATTATTCTAAGGGATACTCTACAATAATCTGTATGCAAACGTAATGAAAGAACAATTATCAGTCCTAAAGGGTCAAGAAATATATGCAGGAGCCATCGAGTAGCATAAATGACATTGCATTTACCCCTGTAGCATCCCCCCATATGGGGCTTTCATCTTGCCAGTTTCTTTCACTTGCATAATCTAATTCCACTGTTGCACAACCATGGTGAAAACAGAAACACCCACAGTGTAAATGCAGACAAAGGTTTTTTTTTTGTAAGCTACCACTGACTTCATGCTTCTGGCACTCTCTATTGCTCCTTCTCCATCTGGGACCATCTTACTGGTGGGCTATCCTGGACATGATTCCATGCTGCAAAGGTTCCTGCAGATGGAAAGACATCTCAGTTAGCAGGGTATAAACTTCACCTCGAACTTACCATGATTGGGAAGAGGAATGAAGGAGCTGGGGAATCATACTGTGGCCAGCTAAGACTTTGCTCACAACTGACTACAGGGCTGATATCACTTAGGAGGCTAAGCAACGGTATCACAAGACAAATGTACCCAACCATGTGGTGGCACTTCTCTCTCTGCCTGATCACCTACCATAGTAATAGCTTTCTTTATGAACCTGGTGTTATCACTAACGATTGTGAAATGGTCTCATCTCTAGTATGCTCAGTCCTTCTCCTTTCCCCTGGAGGATGTGAGTAGGCAATCTCTCGTCATGCATGTTCCTACAGGCCAGCTCCTAGAAGCTCTGCACGAACCAAAAGGAAAGATAAAACTGAAGACCACAGACAAAGAATCCACTTAAAACACCAGTTTATTGTACCTCTAGCGCTTCGGCATCCGCCTTCAAGGAGTATAAAACATCACATAACATACACAGTTTATATACCCTAACACATCTAACAATTAAACAATTAGCCTAAACCAATTAATCAATAAACATTAAAAAATACTTAATACTGCTTTCTCATCTGATAAGAAGCCTCCAGTTACATTCCACATTCAGACCCTGAGGAAATAAAGTGTCATATTTCAAAATGAAAATACTTTCTTTATATAACAACTTCTTTTTATACAAATCATCAGAAAATACACCCTTTATAATATGTTCTAAGATAGTGGCTTGTAGCCCATTTGGATTAGAATTGTGAACCAGCATCAAATGTTTAGCAACAGGGCTCTCTTCTTTATTATTTATAATATTCCTGACATGCTCCTGCAGTCTAGTTATAAACTTCCTTTTACTTTCTCCTCTATATACAAGGTTACAAGGGCATTTCAATGCATAAATAATACCTTCAGTGTTACAGCTATGTATATTTTTAGTCTCAAATACATGGCCATTTATATACTTAAAAGTTGGAACAATATAATGACAAACATTGCAATGACCACAGGGTGAAGTTCCTAGTCTCTTCATGGTCCTATACTGCAGTGTCTCAGTGGGATATTTAAATTTATTATGTACCAAGATATCTTTTAAATTCCTACCTCTATGAAATGAAATACCTAAAGACCTACACAATAATTTTTTTAAGTCCATTGATCTAAACAATAAATTCCAGTAGCATTTGATAATATCTATTAAAACATCACTGAAAACACTATATGTAGAGACAAAATAAACAAGTCTTTTCTCTTGATTTCTAACATCTAACTTATACCCCTTACTTCCATACTTATAAGTACCAACTTTATATTGTTCATTAATAACCTTATCTATAGCTGTTTGAATACTAGCTTCACTATAGCCCCTCAATCTAAACATCTCACTAGTCACACTAATTTCTTTAAAGAAGTCTGTGTCAGTATTACATAACCGTCTAAGTCTCATACATTCCCCATAGGGCAAGGAGACCAAAGTATGAACTGGATGACAGCTAGTCCCCATCAAATACCGATAACTATCAGCAAATTTTCTATGCACAGACGTACGTAAAGTATTGCTGTCCTCCAAAATCAGATGTATGTCTAAAAAAGTTATATCTTTGCCCACCTGTATGCCATCAAAGGAAAGTCCAAATCTATTATGTTGCATAGCTTCCATAAACTGACCATTATAAGATATCCCACCTTTACAAATAAAAACAAGATCATCTATAAAACGAAAATAACCAACTACATAATTAAAAAAAAATCTATATGGTATAACCATTCTAACTCATACAAACCCGTCATCAGGTTGGCATACATGGGGGCAAAAGATGCCCCCATGCCAGTGCCCTAGATTTGTCTGTATATTTGTTCATTAAACATAAAAAAATTGTTATTAAGACAAAATTCTAATATTTCAATAATATAATACGTTACTGGACTATCACCCAAAAAATATTTTACTGCTTCTAGTCCAAACTGACACTGTATGTTAGTATACAAACTAACAACATCACCACTTATAAAAAACATATCTGCACTCCATTGTATTTTAGATAATTTTTCTAAAAAATCAAAACTATCCCTAATATAACTAGGTAACTTTATTACACAAAGGAATAAATATTCATGCAAAAATTTCCCAATATTAGATAAAAAATATTTTTGAGCAGATACAATAGGCCTACCAGGTGGGTCAACCCCACTTTTATGAATTTTTGGAAGACAGTAAAATAAAGCCAACTCACTGTCATCAGTATTAAACTTTTTATCTTTGTCATTTTGTGAAAAATATTTAACCTCACTCCCTTAGATATAAGGGTGTCA